>NC_088909.1:35994765-36311688 GCF_037157495.1 Lathamus discolor | reverse complement strand
AAGTCCTGAACAGTCACTTCTAGCAGATGATGATATATTAGACCTCTAGTTGTGTCTTAAATGTAAAGATATAATTATTCGCCTTTACTTTTTTATTAGTTTAGCCTTGTAACCAAATATATTGCTTTCTCAGCTGAACATTCAACTGACGTTGCTCTGTGAGAGTACCAGCTAATATTGATGTTTGCTTCTGATGATCTGATTTCACCTGGTTTGCACAGATTTGACATGGGACCATTTAACTTCTGCTGAGGAGCTGTCATTAACAATGGGATATTATGAACAAGCTGAAGCTTGATTAAAAGGAACAAGCTATTTGGGAAGAAGAGGGATCCTACATCTCACTGGGGGCAGTCTGAAGGGAAAGTGGTCACCAGTTAAAGCATTAGCCAAGCGGCTGTCAGTGCGCTGATAGCAGAAGTGGAAGGAACTGGCTTGAGAAACACTCGTCTTTTAGCACAAACTATTTGTGTCATCCAACCCACTCACCACTGTAAAGAATAAAGCAGGTAGGAATCATGCCTGGACACACCAATAATTAGTGTATATTATCCATATTACACTACTATAATCTAGAACCATGTGTAACTGGAATGCTGTTGGGCACTTTACATATGTAACCAGGAACACAGCAGCTAAGAAAATGCTTTAAATTATCCCTGTGTAATCACAGGCCCCTATCATGATTTGTCTGGAAATTAGTTCTATGCAGTTCTAGATACTTTAAAAAACTGTGCCTGTCGCAAATGAGTATTTCTTGACTAAGAGTAAGCATGGTTGATTATAACATCAGAAGAAATGGAGTTTCTAAGAAGTCAAGGAAAGGTAAAAAATACAGGGGCTCTATCACACAAAAGCAGAATGAAGAGGTAGAAATATACTATGGAAGGTCTTTCCTTCAGACCTACTGTGAATTTTGTGCATGCACAAATCAAAGCAAATGATGGGGGAAAGGATCTTTCTTCAGATGAATGGTAGCATCGCAAACTGTATGTGTGACGAAATATGTTGACAAAAGAAATACGTTCACCCTCATGGTGCTAAAAATGTTTCTTCAGACACTCTGAAGTTTCTGAAGTCTTTTAACTCACCTGCAGCAAAACACAAAGAGGTCATCAGCACCTTAACCTCACCTTGTATGAAAAGGAATGAAACAATGCTTCAGAAACCTTTTAAAAATTGCATATATGATCCTTATTTGTTCACAAACTGCTGAATTTTATTCACACACAGGCAGCAAATACGTTTAAAATCAGACAGTACAAAAATATGTAAAAACAGTAGCATTTACTTTTAACTTCAAATATCCTTCTGTTTTCAGTGACAAGGCTTCATATTTATATTTTGACGTCTCAGCTTTCAGTTGTACATGCATGAATATAGTACTGTAACAGAGACTTGTACAAGGACCCATAACCAAAGATGTTAGCTTTTAAAGTGACACTGTTAAATTCCTGCAAATTTGGAGAACATTAAAATCTAGAAATAACACACTTTTAAATACCGAATGTGATAAGAATGGCTTATCTATGACAAATGGCTGTCTAGACAGGAAGTATGTGGTTCTAAAATCCTCTGGCATGGTTGCTTCCAAGTGGAGTCTGTGTGTTTTGATGACATACTCTTTCTTCATTCTTTTTATCCATGACTCTTTGACAGGATCTCTGAGGTCTGCTTTTCTGCTTGTTCGCCTACCCATCTGCTAGCGAGTTACAGGACTTCGTGACAGTACGCACAGGATAATAGGAAGACATTTAATGTTCTTTTGAGAAACTGATATATTAGGAAACTATTGTCTTCCTGCTCATGTTAGTCTGTCTCAGATCAGATTCTACAACACAGAAGAGTCTTTAAATAGTTTTCTATTTTGAGCCCAGAAGTTTTTCATTTTGCTAATTCCCAAATGTCATAGAATCATAGAATCATAGAATAGTTAGGGTTGGAAAGGAACTCAAGATCATCTAGTTCCAACTCCCCTGCCATTGCCAGGGACACCTCACACTAAACCATCCCACACAAGGCTTCATCCAACCTGGCCTTGAACACTGCCAGGGATGGAGGACTCACAACCTCCCTGAGCAACCCATTCCAGTGTCTCACCACCCTAACAGGAAAGAATTTCCTCCTTATATCCAATCTAAACTTCCCCTGTTTAAGTTTGAACCCGTTAACCCTTGTCCTGTCACTACAGTCCCTGACAAAGAGTCCCTCCCCAGCATCCTATAGGCCCCCTTCAGATACTGGAAGGCTGCTATTATTCTCCAGGCTGAACAGCCCCAACTTCCTCAGCCTGTCTTCATACGGGAGGTGCTCCAGTCCCCTGATCATCCTCGTGGCCCTCCTCTGGACTTGTTCCAGTAGTTCCATGTCCTTTTTATGTTGAGGACACCAGAACTGCACACAATACTCCAGGTGAGGTCTCACAAGAGCAGAGTAGAGGGGCAGGATCACCTCCTTCGACCTGTTGGTCATGCTGCTTTTGATGCAGCCCAGGATACGGTTGGCTTTCTGGGCTGCAAGCGCACACACTGAAGCCAGCTCATGTTCATTTTCTCATCGACCAGCACCCCCAAGTCCTTCTCCGCAGGGCCGCTCTGAATCTCTTCTTTGCCCAACCTGTAGCTGTGCCTGGGATTGCTCCGACCAAGGTGTAGGACCTTGCAGTTGTCGTGGTTGAACTTCATAAGGTTGGCATCAGCCCATCTCACAAGCGTGTCGAGGTCCCTCTGGATGGCATCCCTTCCCTCCAGCATATCAACCGGACCACACAGCTTGGTGTCATCAGCAAACTTGCTGAGGGCACACTCAATCCCACTGTCCATGTCAGCGATGAAGATGTTGAACAAGACTGGTCCCAACACCGATCCCTGAGGGACACCACTCGTTACCGGTCTCCAGCCGGACATTGAGCCATTGACCACAACTCTTTGTGTGCGGCCATCCAGCCAGTTCTTTATCCACCGAGTGGTCCATCCATCAAATTGATATCTCTCCAATTTAGAGAGAAGGGTGATGTGTGGGACAGTGTCAAACGCTTTATTACAAGTCCAGGTAGGTGACATCAACTGCTTTACCCTTATCTATCAGTTCTGTAGCCCCATCATAGAAGGCCACCAAATTGGTCAGGCAGGATTTCCCCTTAGTGAAGCCATGCTGGCTGTCACCAAGCACCTTGTTGTTTTTCGTGTGCCTTAGCATGCCATCCAGGAGAATGTGCTCCAAGATTTTACCAGGCACAGAGGTGAGACTGACTGGTCTGTAATTCCCCAGGTCTTCCATTTTCCCCTTCTTGAAAATGGGGGTTATATTTCCCTTTTTCCAGTTGCCGGGAACTTCACCTGACTGCCATGATTTTTCAAATATGATGGCCAGTGGCTTAGCAACTTCATTCGCCAGCTCCTTCAGGACCCACGGATGGATTCCAGCAGGTCCCATGGACTTGTGCGCATTCAGATTTTGAAGATGGTCTCGAACCAGATCCTCTCCTGCAGTGGGCCCAAGGTCTTCATTCTCACAGTCCCTGCGTCTACCTTCTAAGACATGGGTGGTGCAGTCAGACCCCTTGCCAGTGAAGACCGAAGCAAAGAAGTCATTCAGAACCTCAGCCTTCTCCAAATGCTGTGTAGCCAGTTCTCCCAAAAGCTTCCTCAGGGGGCCTATTTTGTCCCTAGTCTGTTTTTTTTGTTTGCTACGTACCTGTAGAATCCCTTCCTGTTATCCTTAACATCCCTAGCTAGGTTTAATTCTAACTGGGCCTTAGCCTTCCTAACCTGGTCCCTAGCTTCCCGGACAACATCCCTGTACTCTACCCAGGCCGCCTGTCCTTGCTTCCATTTTTTAGAAGCCTCTTTTTTCCTTTGAATTTTCCTCAGCAGCTCCTTATCTATCCACGGAGGTCTCCTGGCCCTCCTGCTGCACTTCCTTCTAGTTGGGGTGCAGCACTCCTGAGCTTGTAGCGGGTGATCCTTGGATATCAACCAACAGTCTTTGGCCCCCCTGCCCTCCAGGGCTATATCCCATGTAACCTGACTAAGCAGGCTCCTGAAGAGGCCAAAGTCTGCTCTTTTGAAGTCCAGGGCAGTGAGCTTGCTGCACGCTCTTCTCACTGTCCTGGGGATCTCAAATTCGACCATCTCGTGATCACTACATTCAAGGCTGCCCTGGAGCACCACATTGTCAACAAGCCCTTCCCTGTTGGGGAGCACAAGGTCAAGCATGGCACCTCTCCTTGTCGGCTCCTCTATTACTTGCAGAAGGAAGTTGTCTTTCACACAATCGAGGAACCTCCTGGATTGCTTGTGCCGTGCAGTGCTATCGTTCCAGCAGATGTCAGGGTGGTTGAAGTCTCCCATGAGAACAAGGGCCTGCGAGCGTGAGGCTTTTCCTATCTGTCTGTAGAGTGCTTCATCCACAGGTTCTCCTTGATCAGGCGGCCTGTAACAGATCCCCACAGTAATGTCTCCCACAGCTGTTTTCCCTTTAACCCTGACCCACAAACTCTCTGTAAACTGCTCACCTGCCCCCAGACAGAGTTCCATACTCTCCAGCCTATCCCTAACATAAAGGGCAACTCCCCCTCCCCGCCTGCCAGGCCTGTCCTTTCTAAAGAGCCTATAACCTTCCATTCCAACACTCCAGTCTTATGTGTTATGTGTTCTTAGTTAATTAATCCCTTTTTTTTCATTGTGAGTTTTATCTTCATTTCTTCCTCAGGGGTGTAGAAGCCCCTGTTGTGTAGACTGAAAAGAAAAAGGAAGCCTTTTATGATATTTGCTGTTAGAAAGCAGATAGTTCATTAGCTGTGCATTATTTACAACACTGTTAATCATTACTGGGGCAACTATTCTAACTTTTAGCAAGCATGTCTTTTGTTCGCTAAGTGGCCACTTGTTTCTGGCATTTTTACTCCAAAAAGAATAGTCCTTCAGCCTGAGTGTGTTCACAGAGCAATGTGAGCTTTGCTGGAAAAAAGGCTGGTTTACCCCAGCCAAGGTTAATGCCTTCATGTGTACTCTCCCACTGACACACTTCACCTTATTTCACTTCTGTCCTGAATGACTGTCCTCCAACAGAAGAAAAAAAAAACAATACAAAAGGGAGAAGTCAACAGTTTCAGATCACACTGCAAAAGACTTTCCACACTGATTTATAGGAGAAATGAAAGTCTCACCTCCTCTTTCACTTCCTGGACCAGTGCTTATCTGAACAATGTGGAAACACCAGTGAGAGGGAAGAACAGTTTCATGCGATGCAAGAGTTCGCATTTGGAAACTCCATCTGATATTGAAAACACATTTTTGAGTAAAACCATCATTTTTGGGTTTTTCTTTTTCTTTTTTTTTTTTTTAGGTTTTGTTTTGTTTATTTTTTTCTTGAGCTTACAAAACTGTTCTTATTTAATCTGTAGGGCTTGAGAAATTTTTCAAAATGTGCTGTGCTGTAGCAGCAGTAGAACTTCTGCGGAGTTCATAGCAGCATGTGTAAAGATGCCTAAAGGTCCTGAAAATTCAGATCCTGAGGAATGATCTGTAAAAATGTAAAATTGGTTTAAAAAAATTGTGATTTTTAATTCTCAAAAAAATATTGAGAACTTTTTAGCATGTTTAAAAAAATAATTCTATACTCACTGATGTTTTTCCCGTAAAGTGTGACATTTGCTCCGAAATATACAACATACAAATTATGGACAAGTGGCCTTACTTTGAAAAGAAGAAGAAATATTATTTTAAAGCAGTATATCATTGAGGGTAAGAACTTAATCTGGTCAGTAGCTGCAGTTCTCACAAAGAAAACTCTGTCTATATTCATGAAATGAAAGTGTACATTTTATAAGGAATAAAGAATAATAAAAATGATGAAAAATTCCTACACTTATTATTTAGTCTTAGAAGAGGTAAAATATATATGTTTTACGCTGTAAAATATAGATTAAAATTATGAAATGAAACTGTTATGAGGACAATAAATGGTATAGAAGCATTATAACAACTAATTAAAGAAAAATCTCCTAAAAACAGCCTCTATTATTATTTTCACATATGCGCAGTATTGTAAATTAAATATACCTCACCTAAACGAGGTATTTTGGATCTTACATTACAATCTGTGTTACTACAGCCCACAGGATCATGGCTTTCTGTGTGTAAAATTAAGCCATGAAATCTGTTTCTTAAATTACTGCTTAACTTATACCAATGAAATATATATTAATGAATGCTGCCAATAATATCTTTTATCTGATCAAAAAAGGAAAATTACTGCTGCTTCTTCAAAGTAACCAAGAAGGATCATGATTGCTTTTAGATTTCTTTAGGTGATGGAAATGTAAGTGAAAATATGAAAATTTGGGTGGGGGATAAGAAAATATCAGTCATTTGGACACTGAACATACAAAGACAAGAAATAAAATTAAATAGGTTAAGCATCAAAGAGAGAAATGGGATGATGACATTAATGCTGTGCCCTTGAGGGCATCTCCTTTCCAGATGCTGTTCATAATATCTTTGAAACACAGTTTTTACTGATAGAAACAAGAGGTAATCAAAACAAATAGTGGAAAGAAGAGATATTTGGACTAGGCCTATATGGTTTAAGATCAAAATGTTACACTATTCATGCTCTCAGAGCAAAACAGTTGAACATCTATTTTGTTTTAAAATATTCTGTGGAAGTACCCAAGAAAGAAAAAAAGAACTTATCAAAAAATACTATCAAAAATACAAAATGAATCAAACCATTAACATCCCCAAAAATGCCAAATAAAAGGTTTAAATAACAACAGACACAAGACCAACTATTTTGTCTCAGACTTATGCAGCCTAAGTGCCTTCTAAATCTCCAGGTTAGTGTTTCTCATTTGGTGTCTTGGGACCTTCAAGAGCTTCTACCAACATAAATTGCTAAAAGCAGAGAATTTTGTCTGTCCACATCTGGGCATTCTTGTAATGAATGTAAGGAATTATAAAAGGACAGAGGAGAATGAAAGTCTTTGGTCTGTTAGCCAGCAGTGTCCTAGGCAGCCAAGTATCCTGTGATCAGTTCTGAGCCTCACACTACAAGAGAGACATTGAGGTGCTGGAGTTGGTCCAGCAAAGGGCAACAGAGCTGGAGAAGGGCCTGGAGCGCAAGTCTGATAAGGAATGGCTGACAGCCCTGCAGATTTAGTCTGGAGAAGAGAAGGTTCAGGGGGGCCTTATCGATCTCTACAAGTACCTGAAAGGAGGATGGAGCCGGTAGATGGTTGGTCTCTTCTCCCAAGGAACAAGTGATAGGACAAGAGGAAATGGCCTTAAGGAGGAGGATCAGGAGGTTTAGAGGAAGATTTGGGACAATTTCTTCCCCAGAAGTGTGGTCAGGCATTGAAACAGGCTGCCCAGGGCAGTGGTGGAATCATCATCCCTGGAAGTGCTCACAAACTGTGTAGATGAGGCCCTCAGTGACATGGGTCAGTGGTGGCCTTGGCAGTGCTGGGGCAATGGTTGGACTTGATGACCTTAAAGGTCTTCTCCAACCTAGTGGATTCTATGATTCTGTGTTTAGGCATTACTAATATTTGTGTTATCCTTCAAATCAGGATGATGTAATAACTACATACAGTGAAAAGTTTACCAAGTTTGTCCTTGGAAACGCAAAAATAATCTGTCTTTGTGTCATCATGTTGAGTTCAAAGCAACAGGGATAACTAGGGAAAAACAGGAAGTAGAATGTGCCCAAGAATTTAACAGTTACCCTATTAAGGTCACTGTTAAATTACCTTAATGACATGTAGATAAAGGTACAGATCAGTTCTGAAACAACATTGTGGCCTACAGGGCCTGCAAAATCCAAAATAAGCTTACCTTATACTAAGAGCTTTGTGCTGCATAAAATTTAATGGTAGTTGGCAGTAATGCTAAGTGCTCTGAGCATTTTGTTGTTGTTTTTGTGTGTATCCTTACATGTCTAGTAATAAGCAAAATGAGCAAAGTGAGGAAAACTCTTGAAATGTACTTCAGAGCTTGGTCTGCAACCCATAAAGGTACTTCATTAAGATTAAGATCTAGTCAGTAAACTACTTTCAGTCATGAAACTGGACAAAATCTTAACATGAAAAAAAAAAAAATCAGTCTTTCCTGTGTCTGAAAACTCTGCTACATCTGACAGAGCAAACAAGCAAGCTATGGATTATAAGAAATGCCATTCATCCTCTCTCACATTAATGTTGCAAATCCAGATACAATATTTAACTGAGGACATTTAGTGAGCCTTATTGTTGCTGCACATGTATTCCATTGGGGATAAAATTACACTCACTGATTAAATCAATCTAATACCCTTTCCAGATGCAGTGATCAATTAGATGAAGTCAAGTGTTGTAATTTCCTCTTGCTTTATATAATCTTCTGGGGTATATTCCTTGCTTCTTTATGCTGCAGAGGATGAGCTGTTCTGATCTCTTGCTGGTAAATGGTGGAAGAGCAACGGTCTCTTAGGAGTTTAGGAAAGGCACTAGAAATTGTCAGTTTGGTCTTGCTTTTTCTTTTAAAAGTGTGGAGTTCTATCCATAAAGTTTACCAAAAGCTATGTGGCTGAGAGGGACAACAAGTTAACCATCTTAGTTAAGTCTGCAAGGAGACAGAGTGGAAAATGGAAGAGATGGATTACAGAAATAGCATTCCCTACCTAAGATATAGTGCAAGTTACAAGACCAGTACAGTCTTCCCTCCCCCATTTTAGAGGATTAGGTTATCCTAAGAGCAGCCCACCTGAGAGAAAATATATACTGCAAGGCTTCACCTCTATTCTTAAGCAGGTATTGGAAAGCACATGTGATACGCAAGGGATGAGAAAAAATTTATCAAGCAAAGAAGGATTTATAGAATCATAGGATGGCTAGGATTGGAAAAGACCTTAATACCATCCAGTTCCAACACCCCTGCCATGGGCAGAGACACCTTCTACTAGACCAGGTTGTTCCAATAGCTGCCCAACCAGATCTTGAACATTGCCAGGGATGGGGCATTCACAGCTTCTCTGGGCAACCGGTTCCAGTGCCACACCACTCTCACAGTAAAAAATTTCTTCCTTATGTCTAACCGGAAGTTGCCCTGTTTAAGCTTGAATCCATTGCTCCTAGTCCTGTCACTACAGTCCCTGACGAAGTGTCCCTCTCTGGCATCCTTGTTGGCCCCTTTAGGCACTGGAAGCTGCTTTAAGGTCTCCATGCAGCCTTCTCTTCTCCAGGCTGAACAGCCCCAATTTTCTTAGCCTGTCACCTCAGTGTCTGGCAAGATCATGGAGCAGATCCTCCTGGAAACTATGCTAAGGCACACTGTAGAAAAGGAGGTAACTGGAGAGCAGCTGACATGGCTTTGAAAAATTGTGCCTGACAAATTTGGTGGCCCTCTGTGACAGGGTAATAGTGTGGGTGTATAAGGGAAAAGTGACTGAAATAATCTACCAGGGCTTGTATAAGGCATTTGATACTGTCCTGCACAATATCTTTCTCTCTAAACTGAAGAGGCATGGATTTGTATGGACCACTCAGTGGATAAGGAATTGGATGGAATGGGCAACTCAAATGGTTGTGGCCAACATCTGTATGTGAGGATGGAGACCCATATTTATGTGTGTTCAAGAGCTGAAGATAAGTAAGTGAGAAATACTGGTCTTGTGCAAGAAGTTCTTCTTGTATATTAGCTATTCAGACAAAAAATTTCATGGTAAAGAGACAATGTATATTTTTTTTTACAAATCGTCATGTATTGGAAACAAAATGTTTGAGTTGCCTCATAACTTCTACAAAAGAATAAAGAAAAAATTAATTAGGAGATAACAGAAAACTGTAGCAAAAGCTTATTAAGCATAAAAAAATAAAAGAATTACTGAAGCTTTTAAAATAGTAATTAAAATAGCAGTGTCTTCTAGGACCAGATCCTGATAATATACGTTTAACTTTTTCTTCCATTATATTGAAATTATTACTGCTGAAACTCATATCTCAGTAGTCTGTCAATAGCCTTATATGATAGCTGTACTTGGAGCATAAAAGCAGCACTATGATGTCTACTGAAAATTTGGTGTGTAAATACACAACTGAGCTATCAGCTTTGGTGTTCTGCCTAATTAGAAGGTAATGAGTAAAGTATGTACTGACACAAACAAACACTTTCCCTGCAGCAAATCATTTATGTTAGGTTCAGCATAATAAATAGCTTATAAAGGAAGCAGAGATGACTCAGTGATGTGTGATACTTTTTGTGCTTCATGGTGAATGATGCCTGTCACAATTCTGCGTTTCCAGATTTTGTGATTTATAGGACGGGATGATATCAAATGTTGAGTCTGTAGAGCCTTATACCCTTATTGGTATGGTGCTAAACATCAGTATTGTCCAAGAACTGTATCTGCCAGAAAACAGTTCATAGACTAGAGGTTATTGACACTGAACCTTACAAAAATACATTATTTGGGCAAACAATGTGAAGTGATATTTGTTACAGTGTGTGTGTGGGAATCTCATTCATAAATTCTAAATTTTGTTTTGAGTTGAACCTGTGCTGTCACCTAAAGACTTCACCATCTGCGTTTTCTTCTTTTCAAAACTGACTGCATGCTTAGTAATATGGTCTGCAGTTTGCAGTCTATGTGGGGTGTATTACACTTGCCAACCTGGAGCATGTATTCTGAAGTGTGTTTTTTAAGCTTTTCTTTAGGTTTTTGAGCTGCTTTCCCATACAACAGAAGAACCCATCAGTGCTGGTCTTTTAGATCATTCTGTCCTTATTGCAGTGATTGCAGAGCCATTTTAATCCAGTCTGTACATTTAGAAGAGGCAATTATTTGTAAATAGTGAGGTTCCTTTTCTTCATGATCTTATCCTGGCCCATAAAGGAATCCAAACTGCTACATACCCTTACAAAGGCTGTCCAGCTATTTGATCCTTTCAATCTTTTTATCTGGAGAGGGTTGATTCTAGCAAAATCCAGCATGTGATAGCTATATATGGGAGATTGTTACTGGCAGACACTTTCACTTGTTTTACTTGCTTGACTGCCAGCTTTCTTCCTCATACTTCTTCTTAAAAAGAAAATGAATCTCATAGGCAATTAGTCATAGTGCTTGCAAATTTTATACCAGTCTTTGAGATGCAACAATTCCATTCCCCTTCACCACAGCATGGATGTGTCATTTGAAAATACTTTGTATAGAATCCATCTCTTCTATTTTTATAAGTTTATTGGGAAGCCTTTCAGCAGTTTACTGTGAACACAGAAAGCAGAAGAAGGGATTATTGATGACTATGATATTGCCTGCCACCTGGGGAGGTGATAAAGTTTGGAAATGCAGCTGTGGTACCTGGTTCCATGCCAGGACAGAGTTTATGACAAGTTCTTAGAGATATCTCTCTGAAGAATGATCCTGGGAGAATCTGATCATGTTTCTAGCTGTTTTAGACACACAGGAACTGCAACCATTCCTATAGTAAAAGATGCTCTTTCCACTAACCCCCTACCAGCAGATTCCTCAGGAGAAACAGCAATACAGAATGGTTGTGAAATATTAACTCCATAGGTATTCTAAAGGCAAAAAAAAATTGATTCAACTTGCGTCATTCTCAGACAGAAATCTTAGATAAATAGAGTTGCAAGTGGAAATACCTATATCTGAAATAGGTAACACAATAAGAATAACAATTCATGAAGATGTAAGAGGCTGAGCTGAGAGACTCTTAAGACAGCTTGATAATACCCACTCTATAACTCTAAAAAGCTTTTGGATCAAATACTAAGAGGAGATTGGACGTGATGGTTTCTATTGTCCTTAAAATTTGATTTCTTTCTTAGAAGAAAAGTTCACAATTATCAGTTCCAGTGACTAAATTCCCCGCAGCAACTTGGGCAGATTTAAACGCTCAAATATGCATTCAGAGAAACCAGCACACGGAGCACCAAAATCCTTAATATGCCTAACTGCAAATGCTGAAGAGACATATATATGCTGAAATTCTCTCTCCCTCTTAGGTGCTCCAAGGAGAAAAAGCTCCAAGGAAAGTTTCGTTATGAGGTTAAGTCTTAGTGGGAGAAACTGCTTGCAGTAGTGTCAGTTTCACACAGTTAGGTGGGCATGGCCAACTGCATCATTATTTGCTTTAAAAAAATGAGCCAACAACTGGCTGTGGATAAAAACCCCTTTTTACACAGTGGTTTTGTAGTATAATCTGCTCCCCAGCACACATACTGGATGGTGAGTGCCTTAGCTTGTGGGAGTCTGAGCCCACAGCATCTCACAGAAGTTTTCATCTCAAGCTAGTGCTAGACAGTGTGCATAGAAGAGACTATGTGTGGGGGGTGTTATGTGTGCATGTAGCAATTATGTATATGCATAGGCGTTTATGTGTGTAGGTATGTCTGTATGCAGATACTCTGTAGGAGTCCAGGAGCCTGATGAAATGTATGCCAGGTATGTACCCTTCCCCACTACCCTGAAAGTAGATGTATTTGAGAAAGATCAAGAACATTAAATATTAAATATTAGATATTAAACATTAAAAAGTAAATATTAAATAATAAATCAGGTGAGAGAATGAGTGAGAATCTTCTCTCCTGCATGGGTATTATATATTAAACTGTAATTGAAACTGTCTGATTAAAACACAGAGTAATCCTGACAATGTACCTTGTGGAATTTTTGCTCTTGTGAAGATTCTTAAAGAGCTATGTTAGGATGTTCATGATATCACTGCTTCCATTTTGTAGTGATCTTGTTTATTCCTCTCTGGTGTAAGTCAAGACTGATAATCCTTCTGTACTTTAAAAGAAACAATCTGGCTTCAGCCTCATCCATTTCAAGTTTAGCAGGATAAAACAAGCATTTAATTTTATAATCCCAAGCTTCCTCTCAGTTTCTATGGATTCTGCTTCCTTTGTATTTTCATACTGCAATCAAGGAATAGCAATACTTATCTGAATTATAAATCAGACTTTTATTCAATCTACACAGCTGTAACAACTTATCTGCATTACTATAATTAAGGAACTTTTTTATGATTGCTTTTTGGAGGCCACCAGGTGTTCTGCTCACTGTTCTTTGCATGATAAAGGATGCAAACATAACATTTTCTATAAACATTTCTTTAAAGAGGTATCTGCTAATTCTTCGGTTCTTACTTTCCCCTCTTTTTTCACACAAGTCAAGACAACAGATTGTTTCTCCTGCTTTTATTTTCTAATCCATCAATTTTCAATTTTTGTTGTTCATTCATTTAAACTTTTGCTATTCAAAGACTCCAGTTTATTCTGTAAAAAGATTGTGGAGAATGTAGATTGTGGAGAATCTTCTACATTGCTCACTTCCATTTCGACTTCACTGATCTGTAATATCATTTGTTTCATCTCCTACTAACTCCATCAACTGAGGCATAGAGATCATAAATTTGTATAGCAATTTATTTTCCCCTCTTGTTTTTAGATCATCTTTTAGCTACTTAAATGCTATGTAATGCCAAATTGCAGGCTTTTTCTCAGCCAGAACTATTACTTAGAGCAGCTTTGTGAGATCAGCCTGTACATAAAAGAAAGAGATATCAGCCACATACATTCCTGGGGTGGCTTTCTCCAGCTGTTTAAATGACTCTTTTACATCTTAGCTCTTTAATCACTCCATCAGAGAGCATTGTCTTCCTCAAAACCAGACTCAATTCCAATTTCCTGATTCCTTCTCTGCATTCTTAAGAAAACACAGTGAAGAAAAAGTGCCTGCTGAAAACACTTACAAGGTGTGTTGAAGTCCAGCCCTTCTTAATATAAGATCAAGAAACATGACAAGACATCTCTGGTCAGCTGTGAATTGAATTAGAGTTTTAAAAGCTATACTGTATAATTTATCAAAATTTAACATATAGTTAGTAGGAAATATGTGATGAATAAGAAACCAGTTGCCAAATGGCGGGGGAGCGAGCAAATCGCTTCATGGTTCTGAGTTACCAGCTGGTCTTAAACCATGACAATAACAAGGATTTCAGCTAGGTCTCCATAGATAGGTAGGGAGAAGAAGGATTTTAGGCATTTACAGTACTCAAGGAGAAGAAAATTGATGTTTATTGGACAGAACGAGGAAGTTTGACTACACTTAAAAAAGTATCTACTTCTCCCATAAGTGTTTATGAATGAGGAAGTTTTGATCGTATCAAGGAGTGAAATTAAGTTCACTAATCACCAGGGAAGGTGCTTTGTTGTGAAAGGAATGAAAATAGTTTTTTAGTCATTGGGATGATGTAATTTGGCACTTAAGATTTCTAAAAGAGAACTAAAAAATCTCTAAGAAAGGAGAAGAATGCTAACATTATGCTGACTTCAAAGGAAAAAAAAGAATAAAAACAGCTGAAGGGGATGATATTAATAATGATGAGACAGAGAGAGCCACATGGACAACACAAAAGCTCTCACAAGAATAACTTCATACATGGTTTGAAAGACTCAAATTTAAGTCAGCTGATATTTTTATACAGAAAAGATATCTTCTCAAACAAGTCTAATTTTATTCTTTGCTGAAATAACAAATTTAATTAAGAAAGTCAAATAGATATATTTGGATGTCATAAGTTATCCGACTGTGTAGCACACTGACTAAAAGCTACAAAACCAATATAATAAAACCAATATAGCAAATGTTCAATAAAATATACCTAATGGATTAGTTCTGAATTATAACTTAATAGCTAGAGTACACAATAAGTTACAAGAGTGCTTCTCTATCAACATTACATGGAAGTAAATACAAGGAAGAAGTTAATCCTGAGGATGAATTGATAAGCCTGACCCATTCCCATATACAACTTTTTCAAAAGGCAATGAAAAACTGAATACAGTATGGAAGAGAGATATAAAAACAAGGTTTGAGAAATCAGAAAGCACTACAACATGACTAATCACATCTAAATGTGCCGTGTTTTCTGGGAAACGTGCTCTATGTTAGTGTTTTCTTTCCATATGGCTGAATTGGTTTCAATTCAGAGAAGAACGATGTTTATCCTGGCTTTAAATGTTATGATAATAAACCACAATATGCCTTTTATTTCTAGAGGTCAAAGACAATGTTCTCAAAGAAATATCCATGGCTGCCATACCAAATGCATTGGTTATTTTTAAGTGTTTCTTAATCACAACTTAAGTGATTCCTGAGTATTGTTAGAGGTAGTCTTACCAGACAACTGCTCTTTCCTCTGCAACGGAGATTTGATATGTGATACCCGTCTGTCCTGGGTTTAGCAGTAGCAGACAGTTTTTCTCCTTCTTAGTACCTGGTGCAGTGCTGTGTTTTGACTTTCAGCCTGGGAACAGAGCTGATAACACTGATATTTTTAGTTGTTGCTGAGTAATGTTTAGTCTGACCAAAGACTTTGTGGGTCTCATGCTTTGCCAGGGACAAGGGGAGGCTGGGAGGAAGCAGAGACAGGACACCTGACCCAAGCTAGCCAAAGAGGTATTCCATACAACAGTACGTCATGTCCAGGGAGGTAACTGGGAGTTACCCGGAAGGGCACGGGCGATTTTCGGGGGGGTCAAACTTGTTCGGCAGGTGGTATTGTATTGTATTCTCTTCTCTTGTTATTTTCTCTTATCATTATTATCATTGGTGGTAGCAGTAGTGATTTGTGTTATACCTTAGTTACTGGGTTGTTCTTATCTCAACCCGTGGGAGTTACATTCTCTTGATTCTCCTCCCTGTCCCTCTGGGAGCAGGGAGGGGGAGGGGGGAAGGAAAGAAAGAGGAAGAAAAGAGGGGGAGAGTGAGTGAACGAGCTGTGTGGCTCGGTTTAAACCATGACAGAGTCAAACATGCTTTTGATAAGGTGAATTTCTTCCTTAGGCAAACTTTTTTTTCCAACACTTTTATATTGAATTTTTTTCTGCATCTATTGTGCTTTCTAAGGTGAAAATCCATGAGATGAGTTATAGATAACTCACTGTATGGCTAGCAACAATATTTCTTTTTAAACATTTCTGGAAAGCGCTTTCATTTAGAAAGTACTCTGCAGTCCCTTTCTGAAGGACTGTGCTGTTTGAAGATAAGGCTTCTGTCTCTTACTGAGGATAGGTGCTAAAATGCATAATCAGCTTTTGTTGTTTAATGTTTATACTGCCATAGAAGCCAGAAGCTTTTATTAACTTGTCATGACATGTGTACTAGGCCTTCACAAACACGTGTGGACAGAAGAGTTTGCTAACTTTCTACATGGAAAGTCACCATATAAAAGTCCGGTGAGAAAACTTGAATACAGGGTCTTATAGTGACATTTCCATTAATACATGCCTTGCTAGTACTGAAAACCCTTTGTACACTTTTGTACAGGTCATTGCAGAGGTGCACGTTTAGGGAAGGGCCCGTAAGGGGATAATGCAGTTGTCTAAACTTGTAATATTAGTCACTGACATTGATTTTTCTGGTTACTATTATAAAAAAATAAAAAATAAAAAAAAAAATCAAAACCTGTTTGCAAGTAGAAAAGGCAGTGTGTGAGATTAAGATAAAATGTTTGCAGAATTTGGTACATAGGAAACTTTACATCAATCTTTGACAGTGCCAATACTTTTAGCACTAAATATGGACAGCATAAGTCAAATGGAAGTATCTAACACCTTTCTAAATCCAAACAGAGTAAAGGACTTCTAAGGAATGCTTACTTGAAAGAAATTGAGAACAAGACAGCAACTTATCAAATATTTGTATGTAATAGCTTCACAGCTGTAATTACTTTAATGTCCAGGAAGACTGATATATATGACTAATTTGCTTTTGAGAAACAGAAATCAAATGTTGTTTACTGTTCCAATAAAATGTGTAAAACACTGTGACGCTTTTTCTTTCAATTTTTCATAACTTGTTTCAAATAATATGAAATAAAGAAATAGACAGGTCAGCTTTCCCCCACTTTGGATTTTTTTCAAGAACAGGACTACTACTTAGGAACTACTAGCCACAGCTCGGGCACACAATTTTACTTTTCCCAGTGTTATTCTGAATATGTGGTTCTCTTCTAATTTCTCATCAATATATGCTCCATTTGCACTTAAAGCCTTTCTCTGTATTTCCGCATTTAGATTCTTACAGATGTCTGAAAATCATTACTGGCAAATGCAAGTAGAAGTTTATTCACCTAATCCCCTGGGAAGTAATGGGTTTTGAAGCCTTTTTGAAAATTTGGGTTAAGATGCTCTTGAAAATGTTATTTGTCTTATTTATGTTAAAGTGCAGTTTAATACTGTGTTTCATGAATATCAATTGTATTTAATTAAATAGTAAAAGAAAATAGTTATAATAAGCAGTGACATGTGGCTGAGGAAAAATATTGTAAGCATTAAATCCTGCAAAAAAATGCAAATAATAATTAGCAATAGCAAAAGGAAGTAAATAACTGCACAATGCTTAAATGAATCTTCTCTAAAGAGTACTCAGTAAAAATGCTGGATAAATATAAAGCTTATTAAATTTTAGTGAAAAGTGGAACTACAATATGATGCTTGATATAACACAATATTAAGCTTATTATATTTATACATTCATGTTTTCTTTCTTGTGCATTCTGTGCTTTTTAAAAAATAAAAAATAAAAAAGAATATCTTTTAAATTCGTAGTTCTGATTCACAGTGTTTGCTTCATCTGGATTTATACCATCTGAGAAAGCAATCTAGAATTTCCTCAGCAATCAGTGATTTCCTTGTTCAGCCATGTCCAAACATTTCTACTTGCAGTCACAGAGACACATTATTTCTCTTATAATTTATTCCTCATGTAATTTAAGGCAGGTTTGCCTTAAATTCATTAAATTGCATGTGCTTGCTATTTGTCTTTTCTATTAGGGCTGTAGATGCCTCTAGCTTACACGAAATGTATGAAGCCTGATGAATTATGGATATTAAAACTAATGCAGATTCTTGTTTAACTGGTCTTAAATACTGATATATTTTACTAAAAAGCAAGACTATGTTCTTTACAATTTGCAGAGTTATCTGAGAAGACTTTTTTTTTTTTTTTTTTTTGAGAAGCTCTATATTTCTCTGTAAATAGTTTTTTTCTCTTGAAATTCACTGTGGTGCCTCTGGAATCTCTACCCTGATACTGCCAATTTTATACATTCCATCTCATGTTGCCATCAGCCAGTTGTATTTCCTCACTTACTTTGCTCCTGTGTTGACACACATCATTCTACCACAATTAACTTACAAATGTCCTTTGTAGAAATGAGAAAGCATAATTTCTTCACTTATTGAACTCCACTAAAGAAAAAAGATAATTGGTCTTTTTTTTTTTTTTTTTTTTTTTCTGACAACATTAAGACACACTGTGTCAGTGAAAGCTGTATTTTCCATTAAGTGAAATGAAATGCCTTTAGCTTTGGCACGTGCTGATTTTCCCCGTTGTTTTGCTTACTCCCTAAGTGAATGCCTGAAACATTTTAGTAAAATTCTCATGTTTCAAAAAACCAGTCATGTTCCAATAGATCTGCCTATCTTACGTCAAGGCAAGAGGCAGTCATAAGCTGTATTCTCCAGGTGTGTCACCTGTGTTGCAGCAGTCCATGATCTACTCCTAGATGAAGCAAATGTTTCATCAGATGGGCACCATTTCCTGTAGTTTTATTGAAAATCAATAGTCATTAATATAAATCCATTGTATAATGAAATTTTGAAAGTTATTAGTATAAAACAAGGTGTCAAGTAACCTTGCTTTAGCGTTGCTAATAATAACAGGGTTCCAGCAATGAGTGAAAATTATGGGCCTCATTTTCCTGCAAATGTGGCCAAGAAAAGAAGAAAGCTTGCAGAATCCATTTTTCTATGGCATGGTGTAATATATGTTTAGATGTGGCAATACAGTCTGGGAGGGGTGTTTCAGTCTCTCTGTGCTCCTGAATTATTGTTCTGATTGTATAATTGCAGCTAAAGAAAAGATGTACAGTCTGGGGGGCTTTTTTTTTTTTCATAGAAACAGGTGTAAAACCTTCTTTAGCTTGTAGAAAAGAGGAAAGAGATGTCTTGTCAGAAAGTAATTTCTCAGAAGGTAGCTGAAACAGTGAGTGGTGCAAATAGAAAGGAACGGTTTACATAACATATTTGAAGCAACATGTATTCAGTCTAATTGCTGGTTGTAATATTGCAGTATGAGATACCTGATATTTGTTTATTGTGTTTTACCACAACACTGGAATGCTTCAGTGAGACCTTCCTACTTCTCCTGAACTAAAACACTATGAGAGATGACTCTTCAGTATGGGGATTTACACTCAAAAATTCCCTTCAGAGTGAAGCACTTAAGCCATACCTTAAAATGCACACTGATGGCTCACTTCTCTTAAAAAGTCAGTAATGATATAAGAAGAAATCCCCCCTTTTTGCGTAGTAGCTCAGTGCTTAGTTGTGACTACATGATTCATATTAGTCATACTAACATTCATTCTTCAAAAAAATTTATGAACTCCTGCTGTCACTAAAAATGGTGATTTTATTTTTTCTTGTGGAAAATATGTTTTTCTGGATTCTGAGAATGTAGCCATGTAAATAGTGGTCAGATTTGATATTTCTGATATTTATTAGATGTAGCTGTCTTTCTATCTCCTTAATCTTTCACACACACTTGCACAGTTGTGTTTTTTCCCTTCCCACATCTCCAGAGCACCAACTGTCTCTGACAGCTGTCACAATTGCCTGTGACAAGTTCAATCAAGGCACTTGAATGAGAAGGCTATCAACTTCTAATCTTAAAAACTTTTTATCTATTAAGCAGATCCAATATTTTAGCTCTCAGTCAATCCATATTTTATTCACTATTCACTACTTAATCTCTCTACAAATAAATGCTTGCTACTAAACCCTAGATTTTAGAAACATATTTTGTGTTTTCCTCTACAGGACCATTGCAAACTTGCCAATACTCTTCATTGGCAAAGTACTGGCAACAGGAGCTAGCAAATTATTCCAACTCATTTAGTTCCATAGTCTTGTGGTCACTAAATATTCACCATGATCCCTGACATGTATAGGATTTCTAGCTTCCAAAGCTTAGTGAGACTAATGATTACTTATTTTCCAAGATGAATTATGCATTAATTATGGTAGAATCAAGCTGCTCAGAACAAAAGAAGTTATCAGGCCCAAGAACTCTTCCCTGATTAATAAGGCACAGCAAGTGATAGCTCATATTTTAACAAACAGGTGTAATGTGATTTAAATAACATGAACTCGGAAGCATTTACTGAAGTTTAACAGGCAAAAACAAAACAGCAAAAAAAAAAAAAAAACAACCAAACAAACAAAAAAAAATACACCCTGTAGTTTTGATAGTGCATGGAAATATTTCACAGCAATTCTTTCGGGCAAGTTCTACACCAAATGCTTCACAACTTGCTTTTCTGTGACTTACGTGAATAAAATTGGAGATGAAGAATTAAAATCCTTTGAAGGGCAAAAAGGATTTGTTTTCATGTGAGATTTGAAAAGAATGAGAGAGAAGGAGAAGTTCACAAACATATGCTAATAAAATGGGAGGGGTTAAACTGTTTTCTATGAGGTCACCTGGTCATAAATTTCTAGGAATTCCTGGCATTTTCTGTATTGCAGACCATTCTGTGAAAGTTGATGCACAAAGGGAAACATCATGAGTTCCCTGAAAGGAAAGTATTAATCATTGAACAATGTGGGTTAAAAGGATGAGATAACTCAGGCCAATAACAGTGATTACAATGAGGGACAAGTCTGGAGCCGCCAACAGAGCTGTTTGAGTGCCAAGACACCAGACGCTGCTGCTAAAAAATACGTATGAAAAATTGTTATCCAAAATTGATATCTGAGCTTCTTTTCTGCATTCCACAGAAGAGAAAAGAAAAACAACAGAGTAAGGTATTATCTTCACTATCAAGAGCTTAACAGATCTATTTTTTGTAATACTGACTGTTGGGGTAAATGGGAAGAAACACCTCATCCTATGCAATTCTGAGACTTGAGAGATTCAATAGCAAATAATTTTACTTGATACTAAAAAACCTTTCCTTCTCCGAGTTCTTTCTATTCCTGTTAAAAAAAAAATAAATTAAAAAAAAAAAAAAAAAGGCTTTTCTCAGTTTCCGGAAGAAAATGCTGTTTCTATCTGTACATCTAGTTAACATGGAATTAGAGACTTTTTTTCTTTTGAGTCTTCAGAGTTTTGCAAGTGTGTGTAACACATGACACAGAATTTCTATAATATAAGCACTTGGCTTTGTTTTCTCACATCTGAATGTTCAGGGCAGAAAGCTGAAATTTTCCTGCTATTATCCACAAAAGGGTTTTTACTAACATAGTTCTCACAGCTTGGTGTGGTGTTTTGCTGTGAAACAATGAGATTGCTAGACCTGATTACACTGATGCCTACTTAGGAAAGACATAAACCAGGCACAAATTTAAAAAGGTTCAAGCACATCCTCGGGTCCTGATTCAAGTCCACTGAATGCAGTGCGAATATTTATTCTGGGCTCTGCTCCATGTCATCAGACTAAGGGTTCTCATCTGTTAGCCTTGAACATTTGGATGGAAAGAAATGAGGTGAACAACGCAATTGCCGTGCCTCAAGAGAGCTAAAAGCAGAGAGTAAGAGTTAGGATTCCTACTGTGTTGGTGGACAGCTACCTGGCTGCTTGCACTGCTCCAAGCTAGAGGTCAGGGGTCCCTGAAATGAACACAGGAAAAGGGGCAATTCTATATAGAATCATAGAATAGTTAGGGTTGGAAAGGACCTCAAGATCATCTAGTTCCAACCCCCCTGCCATGCGCAGGGACACCTCACACTAAACCATGCCACCCAAGGCTTTGTCCAACCTGGCCTTGAATGTGATACAATGCAGCACTGTGTGAGAAGTCTCCATAATAGCAGTAATTCAGCAGAGAGAGTGAAAGTCTGCTGTGATCCCAGACTTTTACTTTCAGACAGCCAGAATAAACTGTCACACTTAGCTCTCCTTAAAGCCCAGGAAGCTCCCTTATGCCAGGCAGAAGGGAGCAGAATGCATGGTGGGTGTTAATGTACAGAGCACAAACCAGTGTACAGGGCCTGAAGAGGCATTTAGATATCCACAGTCTCTTTGTGACTGCAGCTCAACATTCTTTTGTTCTGAATCCCAGCTAAGAAAACAGAACACCCCCCTAAGCACTGGATGTGTTTCCCTTTTAATCATTTTTTAATGCAACATAAAACCACATATTCTCAATCTACATTTCTATTGTTTGAGACATACATTAGTCCCTTTATCAGCATTTGCAAACAAAAAGCATGAAAAAGGTAGAAAACGCATTTGGCTTCTGTCTGTGTTTCAAGCTGCAGATGATGCAGTGATTGGGAGGAAAGCATGCATAAATACCTTCTGAATATATGTCAGGATAAAGAATGTTATCACATATTTAGAGGTTACATTTCTTATGTAGATTTGGATAACTTTAATGAAGGCATCTGCCTTTCTTGCCTGCTTTGCAGCCCAGTCACCAGCCAGTGCATTAACAAAACTATTAGCAGTGTCAATGTAAGTATGATACAGAAGCAAACCTATTTCATGACACTTCAGCAATACACAATACAACCAAATGAAAATAAAAGAAAAAAAAGAAATCTAGTTAGGACACATTGCAATCAAAACACCTATCCTCATTTAGCATGCAAGAGTTAGGGAAGCAAAATACTACTTGATTGTATTGGTGTCTGTCTCTGTAAAAACTGGAGCAAAACTATAGCACTCACTCCCTCCCATCCAAATTTCAACTAATTGCTTATAATTCACATTTCAGCTATTTCCAGGAAAGATGACTTTTTCAGAAAAAAAAAAAAAAAAGCTCTGGTGTTTTGAAACAGAATGAACAGATTAAGAACTTGACATTTTATGCAAAATACTGAGCCTTCACCAATTGACACAAACACAGCTTTAAAGTGCAAACTACAACTAGTTCTTTTGACTTTTGCCCAGGTGGAGGCAAACAAGAAAGGTGCATGTGGTTCTAAGGCGACTGATTTTTAAATACATGTATAAAATTTTAAATTGGATTAATCCCTGTTATGCAAGGTAGTAGAAACACTTCAATTTTCTACCACAGGGAGAATTCAACCATCCAGCTGTGGGGATCTTGGGAGAATTACAGTGAAACATTTTCATGAAAATATATGCAAAATTTGTCTTCTTCAAATCCTTCCACAACTGTTTTGGCTGCTTTTAAATGCATGAGCAGTACCAAGGAAATGCATGAAACTTAAAACTAAAGAAATATTTGTGCCAGGTAATCACCTCAGTATGATCACTTACATACTTACTAGCAAATCTTTTGCAGGAATGTTTCCAATGAGCTTTCTTTGAAACTGCTTTCAATCATTTCCTTGGCAAATCCCTGTGTTATTGTATGAAAATGCTTATCAGACAAGCATCACATATAATAATTTATGGTGGCCTTCAAAACTAGATTACAGTTCTGTCCTGGGTTCAGCAGTAGCAGTCATTTTTCTCCTTCTTAGTAGCTAGTGCAGTGCTGTGTTTTGATTTTTTGGCCTGAGAACAGCGCTGATAACGCCAATGTTTTCAGTTGCTGCTCAAATATTTGGTCTGGCCAAGGACTTTCTGAGCCTCATGCTCTGCCAGGGAGGAGGGGAGGCTGGGAGGAAGCAGAGACAGGACACCTGACCCAAACTAGTCAAAGAGGTATTCCATACCACAGCACATCATGCCCAGGATGTAGCTGGGAATTACCCGGAAGGGCTGGGGGACTACAGGGTTGGATGAGGTATCAGTCGGTGCTCGGCTCGGGGGAGTGGGGTGAGTTATTGGTTGGCTTGTGTTGAGGTGTTGTATTCTTTCCTCTTGTTACTTCCTTTATCGTTATTATTATTGGTGGTAGCAGTAGTGATTTGTGTTACACCTTAGTTACTAAACTGTTCTTATCTCAACCTGTGGGAGTTGCATTATTTTCAATTCTCCTCTCCATCCCTCCAGGTGTAGGGGGAGGGCAAGAAGGAGGGGAACGAGTGGACAAGCTTTGTGGTTGGGTTTAAACCATGACAAGTTCCAAACTTTGATCATTTAGACAGCACTTTCGCCCACTGAGTCTGTTTCATCACTGCATTACTGTCATACATCATTGTGTGTTTTATTTTTGTTTTAATTTTCTAAACAAAGAATCATAGAATCACAGTTTGGGTTGGGGTGGACCTTAAAGCTTACCCAGTTCCAATCCCTTGCCATGAGCAGGGACACCTTCCACCAGACCATGTTGCTCTAGATATTTAAACATTGTTTAAACATGTTGTTTTGAGATATTTAAACACAATTACTTCAAATGTAATGACTGATTAGAAATTACTTCTTCTAGGTTTATTAGCCATTTTCCTAGTTAAATTATATATTGGGCAAAACAGAACAAAACCCAACAAAAAGCGATTCTGAAATTAAAAATGAAATTAAAAAGGAACAGTGCAATACCTGAATAGACTTTACAACCACTATGGCCTGCAGTCTGAAACGTGCTGTGCAATTCAAAACAACCTAAATGTTGTTGTCTCTCTGATAATTGTGGTCTTTGTGATTACACAAAATAGCATGCATATCAAACAGACACTGTATTTTCAGTAGCACAAATAAGAAGATACAAGGCCAATGGCAATAGTAAACAAATTTTTTTAATTACAGCACTAAATCTATATTAATACCACTTAAAACCTTGACATGCACTGAAGTGTTGCATAGGTCCTGTGCTGATCCTCTGCAAACAGGTGATCTTTTTATTCAGACCTCTGCTTACTACCCACTGAAACTTTTTCAAACAAATAAACAACTAAATAATTTATTTCTTTTTTTGCCTTCTATGGTAGGAGTGAGCTATAATCTAATCCTAGTTCTTTATATGAATACACACATTTCTGCTTGCTATTCCTGACAATAAGCATTAAAAAAACACAGAGCAAAACAGCCCCCAGGTATGGTGTGAACCAACAGCTCAGCCTCTCTGTTCCTGGGCTCTGGGTTTTATGTACATCTTTGCAGGGCTGATTTGCACAATATGGTGTGAGAGTTTTCAATTCTTTCCAATATCTATAAGTAATATACAACACTAGCAATAATATTTTTAGACCTCCAATCTAACCAACAAATTCATAGCCTAAGATTTTTTTTCCCATTATGACTGGTTTAGCATCTCTAAAGCAGGTCTTGCAGGTTTATTTTGGATAGCTGCCATTTCCACAAAGTCTGTGAAGTTTTTACAACACAAAGCATCACACTGTGTATATAGCATGGTTATCTGAGCACTCTGAATGTACGATTTCACAAATACAGGGAAAATGTTTGAAACCTTAATTTGGAAAAAAAAAAAAAAAGGTTTACTTGAAGAATTTAATTGTCTTGATATTGATACCCACAGCAGGACACAGCAGATAAAAGGTTTCTCTTAGAAAAATAGCTAGTCCAGGTTTCACACTGTAGGGGAATGAAGCTTTAGAGACTGGCACATGATGACACCTGACAGATGCTTATGTTTTTGTTTCCATTTCACATTTCTCCTCAGTTCATTGAGCAAAGGTATTGTAAGTCTTTTAAGCAGACAGCTGAGGAACTAGTAACAGCAGCTTGTTATCAACCTAGAAGAGCTATTGACAACTTGGCCACCTGGAAGGACTACTATAATTTTAGTACCCAGAAAGGTGTATTTTTTTGGCGGTGATGGAAGAGAGAAGGAAGAGAAAATAAAGCGTTTTCAAAATCCACAGCAAGAGTTACCAGATGGGTAAAGATAAAAGAAATTAAAACCTCTTGTCAAGAAGCCTGTTCTATAAGAGACATTCGCTTGCTCTATCTAGGACACTAGGACACTTTAATGCTGAAACATATTAGACGTACTTATGTTAGAGGGTGTGTTTCTGCGAAACCATCCATGTCATCAAACTACATGGTCATACAAAACATTGCACCTGCCAGGCTTTTTGAGTTTCAGTCTTGTTTTTAATAGGATAAAGTTGATTTGTGACACTTTATTCAATGAAACTTCAAAAAATTACATATTTTGCTAGATAATTAAGCATCATTGAGAATCTCTAAAAGAATGGTCATCCAAGATCATGCAAAACTGAGAAGATACAATTCCATTTTAAATGTGGTAGATCTTCAAGATAGTATTATAAATAGTGATAGTCACACAGTTTAATTAATCATGTTATTGTTACTCAGTAATTGAGAAGGCACTATCAAATTTACAATCAGACATTCAAAATAGCTGGTCCAAAGGATTAAAACTATTGCACTATGCTATAAATTAACAATGCACAGTACTGGTATCATGAATGTGACTAGTAGCAGCAGAAAGCGCCAGTGATGGACAGGCAGGTACCTACTAAGCAATCTCTGTTCTTCTGCATAAGTAGGAAATGCACTCTGATCACAAAAATATCTAAGGTTTTAATATGTCATGCAGTCTAAATTCTTACTGGACATTCAGCTAACAAAAATAGACCAGAAGAGTACTAGAATAATGGCTTGCATTTCTTTAGGCATATGCCCTATTAGACTTCTAATGTTGTAGATCAAGCTGATGAACGTAAAGTGGTGAATAGTACTCAAGGATATATGACTCCCTGGAAAGGATTCATTACTTGACTAGCTCATTTATCTGGAAAGTTTTGGGGACATCAAAACATGAAAATACATGGGCTTCGGATAACTGGTAACATTACTGGGTTAGTGACTCATGGCAGGAGACTTAGACCAGATTAAAACTGAAACAGGGAAAAAAAAAAAGTATTGCACAGACTTTTTATGTATTTAGTTAGTAGATCAATCCTCTGTGTGCTCCAATTCAGATACCTTTTATGTTTAGGATGCTCTGTTGTCAGAAATATCACATCGGAGCCCGCATACAGGCCCTATCTGTGCATGTGAAGGTATAGTCATAGAATCATGGAACGGGTTGTGTTGAAAGAGACCTTTAAAGATCATCTTGTCCTATCCCACCTGCCATGGGCAAGGACATATTTCATTAGATCAGACTGCTCTCTCTGAACCTGATCTTGAACACTTTCAGGGATAGGGCAGCTACAACTTCTAAGGGTAACCTGTTCCAGTGTCTCACCACCCTCATTGTAAAAAATATATTCATTCTATAGAATCATAGAATAGTTAGGGTTGGAAAAGACCTCAAGATCATCTAGTTCCAACCCCCCTGCCATGGCCAGGGATACCCCACACTAAACCATCTCACCCAAGGCTTTGTCCAACCTGGCCTTGAACACTGCCAGGGAAGGAGCATTCACAGCCTCCCTGGGCAACCTATTCCAGTGCCTCACCACCCTAACAGGAAAAAACTTCCTCCTTATATCCAGTCTAAACTTCCCCTGTTTAAGTTTGAACTCATTACCTCTTGTCCTGTCACTATAGTCCCTGATGAAGAGTTCCTCCCCAGCATCCCTATAAGCCCCCTTCAGATACTGGAAGGCTGCTATGAGGTCTCCACGCAGCCTTCTCTTCTCCAGGTTCAACAGCCCCAACTTCCTCAGCCTGTCTTCATACGGGAGGTGCTCCAGTCCCCTGATCATCCTTGTGGCCCTCCTCTGGACTTGTTCCAGCAGTTCCATGTCCTTTTTATGTTGAGGACACCAGAACCCTACACCATACGCCAGGTGAGGTCTCCTGAGAGCAGAGTAATGGGGCAGGATCACCTCCTTCGACCTGCTGGTCACGCTCCGTTTGATGCAGCCCAGGATACATCCAATCTAAATTCAATTTCTTTTAGTCATAAAACCATTGATCCATGTCTTCTCACTACAGGAACTGCAAAAAGTCTCTCTCTCTCCATCTTTCTTATAAATCTCCTTTATATATTAAAAGGCTGCAATAAGGTCTCCCCAGAGCCTTCTCTTCTCCAGGCTGAGCACTCAAACCTCTCTCAGCCTTTCTTCATAGGAGAGGTGTTCCAGACCTCTGACCATTTCCAAGGCCCTCCTCTAGGCCCACTCCAACAGTTCCATGTCTTTCTTGTACTGGGAACCCCAGAGCTGGATGCAGTACACCAGGTGGTATCTCCTGATTGCAGAGCAAAGGAGAAGAATCACCTCCCTTGACCTGCTAGTCATGCTTATGCAGCCCAGTATAGAGGTGGCTTTCTGTGCTGTGAGTGTACATTGCTAGCTGATG
Source organism: Lathamus discolor (assembly GCF_037157495.1). NCBI lineage: Eukaryota > Metazoa > Chordata > Aves > Psittaciformes > Psittacidae > Lathamus > Lathamus discolor. The sequence continues at coordinate 36,283,523 of NC_088909.1, read as the reverse complement.
TCCAGTTTTTCATCCACAAGCATTCCCAAGTTCTTCTCTGCAGGGAACTTCTTGATCAATTCGTTCCCCAGCCTATATTGATATTGGGGATTGCCCTGACACAGGTGCAGGACCTTGCAGTTGGCCTTCATGAGGTTCACATGGGCCTACTTCTCAAGACTGTCAAGGTCCTTCTGGATGGTATCCCTTCGTTAAAAGTAAATCAACTACACCACTCAGCTTGGAGTCATCTGCAAACTTGCTGAGGGCGAACTCAATCTCACTATGTTGTTGATGAAAACACTAAATAGCATTCTCCCCAGTACAGACCCCTGAGGAACACCACTTGCTGCTGGCTTCCACTTGGACATTGAACTTTTTGTACATTGTACCTTTTTGGACACGGCTATCCAGCCAGTTCCTTATCCAGCTAACAGTCCCTCCATCAAACCCATAAACAATATAGAAGTAAGAGTGTTGTGAGTGACTGTATATTAAAGACCTTAGAGAAATTTATGTAGATGACATTCATAGGTCCACTGATGTAGTCACTTAATCATAGAAGGCCAGTAGATTAGTCAGGAAACATAAATGTCTCAGGTGATCCACAACAGCCAACAGCAGGAAATGCAGAGTTAATTTGGTCAAAAAAAAAAATCAACACTGGGGAGCAAGATCTGACTGCCTATGTACAAATCAGCACCGTGTTTACCTCAGGAAGTGTTTAGAACTTAATTCCCTTCTGAAGTCAAATGTTTATGTCTGGCTTTTATCCAGAAACACTTCTGGCAGCAACAGGCACACTAACCAATGCTTAACAGCTGCACCATTTCATCTTTGCCATTTCTTCTTTTGCAGAAGAGAATCTGAAGCCGCAGCTTTGTCTCTACATCCCACTCCACTCTCCCTTTGCTTTCTGCATCAGAGTATGACAGAGACTCTTACTGTGTGATGGGTAGGACAACAACCTTGGTGACCTGCATTGGAATCTGGAGTCACACCAAGCTGCCCTTTTGCATGGGGCATTGAGCAAGTGTCCTAGTTTCAGCTGGAAGAGAACTATTTTTCTTCCTAGCAGCTGGCACAGTGCTGTGGTTTAGCTTTACTTTGAGAACAATGCTGATACTACACTGATGTTTTAGATGTTCCTAAGTAGCACTTACCCTGACCAAGGACTTTTCAGTCTCTCAATGGTCTGTCAGTGAGGAAGGGCACAAGAAGTCAGGAGGGAGCAGAGTCAGGACACCTGGCTCAAACTAGCCACAGGGGTATTCCATACCACAGCACATCATGCCCAGGATGCAAACTGAGGGTACCTGGACAGAAAGGACCAACTGCTGCTCAGGGATGGGCTGTGTATCAGTCAGTGTGTGATGAGCAATTGTATTCTTTATCACTACTGTTTTCTGAGCTTTCATTGCTCCTTTTTTTGTTGTTCCTTATTATTATTATCAATATTGTTGTTATTATTTGTATTATATTTTAGTTAATTTCTATTATTAAACTGTTCTTATCTCAACCCACAGGTTTTGCATGCTTCCAGTTCTCCTCCCCATCCCACTGCTGGGACCAGGGTGGGGAATGAGAGAGCAGCTGCATTGTACTTAGTTGTTGGCTGGGTTTAAACCATGAGAGAAAACCATGGAGAAAGAGACCTCCTGGATCTTTTTTTAGACATTTTCTGCATAAGGGAAGAGATACCTGAGTTTCACTGCCTGATAAAACAAGGATTGAGTCACTGAGCATTATATGGGCAGGAAAACAAACCACTGTCACTCTTGACAATAGCAATGAGTAAAACATTTCTAGGTCCTCTTTCACTGTCAAGAAACTTCACTCTAGGTGTTATGCATTGACACTGGAAACAGCTGAAATAACAAACCTGAAACTCTCTCCCTCCTGTTCCTTCAGGTGTTTATTTTGAGCCTTCTACTTCCATTTTTTCACCCCCTAGCTGAACTGATAGAACAAACTACACGGATTGTGAGTCTAAGTGGTGTGGGAAGACTGAAATCTCACATGAGAGCTTTATCTGGGGGAACACCCCTCCAGTGGGTGGCATTTCTAAATAACTGTTAGTAAATAGGGTCTTAAATCCCTTTATGCATATCTGCAACCATGTCTGCAATGTATCATTCACTCTCTAATTCTGTTTTTTACTCTGTTTTAATATTCAGGCACCTTAATGTTCTTCTTATTTAATTTCCTGTTATCTGTCAGTGAAGAGGACACTCTAAGAATGAGCATGGCTGTGAAAAGTCTTGGGGAAAAGCACAAGAAGTGAATAATTCTTTTAAAGCACAAAAAAAAAAAAAAAAAAAGGCTGCTCTTCTGTGTCCAGACTGAAGGAAATGTATTTGATGCACTTTGTGAGTTCTGTGCAGGAACAAAGGTTAGCATAACTAAAGATTATGCACATCATTCAATTCAACTTAATTGACTTCTCACATGGCTCACATTCTGTTAAGTTAGTAAATTAACAAAGTTTTCAAATAACTGCTGCACTCTGTTTTCCAGAGCAAAGCATTGGCACACAACCCATAAAAGGCAGGAAAGATGCCTCCTGCATAGATTTGTCTGTTTCAGAAATGAGATACTATTCAGTATCTAACTGAGATAGTATAGCTATTCTATTACTGCTGTAATATTTTTCCCCCAAGGAGATGGCCTGCTTAATCCTTGAGTTTAGATTGATGCTGCTATGTTTCTGTACATGAGGAAAGCCTAATACATACATACTTTTCAGCGTATCTGTAAGACTATATCCAAGTATATCCAAGATATATATATATATATATATATCCAAGTATATATATATCCAAGATATATATATATATCCACAGCTTGCAATGCATGGTGCTGTTGAAAGATTTCAATGTAGTCCTATAGGGTTATGCTCACTTAAGCAAACAGGAGTGCATTTGCAGAGAAAAAAGAAAAAAAAAGAAAAAAAAAAGGACAAAAAAAAAAAAAAAAAAGGACACTGAGACACCACTGTCCATACTACATGTATCTCAAGGATTTACCTCAGACTAGCTCCACTCTGGTCTCAAGGACTGAATGGCCATCAGTGGTTGGAGCCCAACAGCTGCATTCCTGAATGCATCTTCTGTTTTGTTTTCACCTTTAGTAAACGAAAGCATGCTTAACAGGGACAGGTAGGAGTTCTTTAAAAAGTGAGCTCCTGCTAAGAGCAAGATTGTACAGAGAAATGAAAGGCTCTAAAACAAACCATTAAGAGTTTGTTGTCATCCCCTTCTAATCATTTGATCTGCTTCAAAAGCTTGTCTAAGCCTTGTTATTCTTTATTTACGTGACAGGACTGAGGCATGTCATATAAATATACACTCTCTTGCTAGTCCAAATTAAAAACCACTAAAATTGAAACGAACAAAAAAGTCTTTGCACCTTAAGGAAAATAATTTTTGTCCTGTCATAAAAGTATCTAAGAAATACTATTGGGGCTTAAATTTTAATTTTTAAATCTTTTAAATTTCTATATATGTAAGATAGTTCTAATAGGTAAAAATAGTTTCCATAGAAAGCACCTTTGTGGTAAGTACTTTACTACCAGTAAAATGCATGAATACACTTCTATTTCTTGTTGTTGTTGTTCTTAGAGGAAGTAATATGTCAAATTGTATGCACTGACTGTGTAAAATGCTGCACAAAACCCAGCTGGCAGTATTCCTTTGCTCTTACTTCTGTCATAGGGAACTGATCCCTGATTTGCTTCTTTCAGGCAGTTTCTAGCTGCAGTTTCTATGAGTGTTCTTTAAATGAATGACAAATATTCAATTCTCTGTAGAATAAGGTTCAAAACAGGACAATTTTGGAAAGCAGCAGACCTTACCCAGAAAATATTTTTTTTTATCAAAACAATCCAAACCGTGATCCTACAGTTTTATCCAAGGTAGGTGTCTCAGAGAGCCAGCTTGCACCTCTGATGCATCAGACCATGGGATCAGAAATGCAGAATCTAAGACTGGATCTAAGATTGGAGAAAGAGATATACATGGTGCATGGCTGCAGTACCAGTAATATGATAAGCCCCACTGGTACTGCTCAGGTATTTCACAATTTTGACACTGCTGATACTACTTGTAGAGCTGATAAGAAAAATCAACACAAGTGAATCACTGTGTTTGTAGGTGTTTCTGTATCACAAGATATAGATCTTAATTTTGGTTTGGGCCCAGGAAGATATCATTTCAGCAAATAATTCAGTGTCCACATGTATTAAAGAAAAAAAATAAAAAGCTCCCCCCCCTCCCGTTTTTCTTTGAATGCTGCTTAAAATCCATTAGCCTTTGCTCTTGTTTAGACTTTCCCTTTAATGAATTTTCAGTCTATACATTCTTTATAGTTACCTCAAGCAAGACAAAATGAGAATGTTTAACACACTCGTTTGTGCAATGAAACGAATAATCTGTGGAAGGTGCCATATGATTAAGTTAGGTTTGTTGCAGATGTAGGATTTTCCATTTGATTGCTGTTCACATATTGCTATGTGTATAGGGTCCTACTGTATTTTGGGGATATATCTTCTCGATGTACTATAAATGCCCTCAGAGATTGAAAAAGAAAACCAGCCAGAATGATTTTTGAGAAAACTGTTCCTTTCGAAGCACAGAAGTCAACACTTTTTGGTTGTTTGGTTTTTTGTTTGTTTTTGGTTTTTTTTTTTTTTTTGGGGGGGGGTAGGGTAGTGTGTTCAATAATTTGTCATTTTAATATGGTTTTTCAGGTATAAGAAACCTCTTCTTTCGGTCATGTACATGTACTGGATCCTAACATGTTATATACTATTCATTGTTCTTGATGTGAGGAGCATAAAGGTTACTGAAATAAATTATCTTTTAATGAAGCATATAATCACAAGAAGAAATGCTGTAATAGCCTTTATACTAATAATTTTCTTCACAATCTTCGTAAAAGGTTGCAAATAAAACACTGATAATAATCTAAACATTAATTTTGTAATTTTTAATAGTGTTTAATTCTTCATTTTCCTTATCATATAGAATAAATGAAAATACATTTTTCAGATGTAAAGTTGTTTTTACTGTTTCAATTCAGTCACCGAAACTGAGCCTATTTATTTGAAACAAATAAAGGAAAACCCAAACAATAAATTGAAGCAATATTTTTAGCAAATGTAGCATCTCTATATGTGAAGGATGATCCACCTGATAATTTATATTATGGTAGTCTTCATGCTTAAGTAACATAAATGAAGCACATTATGACTTTTAAACAATTTAATTATAAAACTTAAATAGGGGTAGTTTAGATTGGAGATAATGGAGATAAGGAGGAAATTCTTTCCTGTTAGGGTGGTGAGGCACTGGAATGGGTTGCCCAGGGAGGTTGTGAGTGCTCCATCCCTGGCGGTGTTCAAGGCCAGGTTGGATGAAGCCTTGTGTGGGATGGTTTAGTGTGAGGTGTCCCTGGTCATGGCAGTGGGGTTGGAACTAGATGATCTTGAGGTCCTTTCCAACCCTAACTGTTCTATGATTTTATGATATTCTCCTTCTAATGCAGTACATGCAAGTGCAGGTCTAGAATTACACAAAGTGGATTAACACCTGACAAGTTAGTGTCTTTGAAAGTTTAGCCCATAATTGGAAACACGCATTTTACATTCCCAGGAAAAAGTAAGGCCCTTATTTCATAATAATGATTTTTTGATATTATTATTTCACTAATTATTCTATTCTTTAGTTCCTTACTAGAAGGTAAAGAAATTGATTTCAACCTGAACTGAAGTTTACGCATCATGAAAACTGGATTTTCTTGTTATGTTTGCTTCCAGCCTTTAACAAGACATTCAAGCATGTGCTTTAAACACAGGCATAGTTGCATTAAATAGTTCTGAAAAGCTGAGCAGTAAGAAGAGATCTCAGTTCTAAGATTTCTTTATGCTTTTACAAGAATAAGTAGATGTTCTTGTAACAAAATCTGAGTTCCAGGTTTCTTGCTGTTTCCAGCAAATGTTCTTCCTATTCACAGATAATCTGTTTGCAGATGGCACCAAGCTGTGTGGTGCAGTCAACACACTGGGGGGAAGAGATGCCATCCAGGGGGAACTTCACAGGCTGGAGAGGTGGACCCATTCAAACCTCATGAAGTTCAATAAAGCCAAGGCCACTAACCCAAGGTCCTGCACCTGGGTCAGTGCAATCGCAAACAAAAATACAGGTTGGGTAGAGAATGGATTGGGAGTAGGCCTTAGGAAGACTTGGAGGTGTTGGTTGACAAAAAGCTCAGCATGAGCCATCAGTGTGTGCATTTAGCCCAGAAACTAACTATATACTGGACTGAATCAAAAGGCGTGTGATCAGAAGGTCGAGCGAGCAGGTTCTGCTCCTCTGCTCTCCTCTGTGAGACCCCTCCTGCAAACTTGTGTCCAGCTCTGGAGCAACAACACAAGAGGGACATGAAGCTGTTGGAGCAAGTCCAGAGGAGGCTGTGGAGATGACCAGAGGGCTGGAGCAGCTCTGCTCTGGAGACAGGCTGAGAGAGCTGGGCTGGTTCAGCCTGGGGAAGAGAAGGCTCCTTAAGGGGAGACCTTAGAGCAGCTCCAGTACTTAAAGGGGCTACAGGAAACCTGGAGAGGGCTTTGGACAAGGGCGTGTTCAGACAGGACAAGGTGAATGGCTTTAGCCTGACAGAGGGGGGACTGAGATGAGCTCTTAGGCAGAAGTTCTTCCCTGTGAGGGCGGTGAGGCCCTGGCACAGGCTGCCCAGAGAAACTGTGGCTGTCCCACTCCTGGCAGTGCTCAAGGCCAGGCTGGACTGGGCTTGGAGCAACCTGGTCTAGTGAAAGGTGTCCTTAGCCATGGCTTGGAACTAGATGATCTTGAAGGTCCCTTCCAACCCAAACCAGTCTGTGATTCTATGATTTTCAGTAAGTTTCGTTTATATGAATAAATGATGCTTCCTAAGACCAGTAAAATAACATGTAGTACTTTACCTAAAATGAAATGACCAGACTAATATGTTGAACTTCTGATAGAGTAGCATAAACCATAAAGCTAAACAAAACACACAAAAGTGACTGGGAAAGAACGTGTTTCTCAGCAATGTCTTGTGTATATGGAATGGATGACGGTTTAGACAGCTTTTTGGACTGCCTTATAAAGTATATCTGAGATGATGGGAACTGACTCCAACAGTTTATTTTAGAAACTTTTCTGTGTAATCTTGCTCTTAGAAGGAGAAAATTTTCTAGTTCTCTTAGGGAAAAGATTCTTCTACCACCATATTACTTAATTATATTGATTATATCAATAACATTTTATAGAGATTACGCTGTGCACGAGCAAACAGCATAAGTCTTTTGCCAAGTTACTACATCCATTAAAAACAGACTTTTTGTTCCGCTCTGTAAAAATAAATCTAGGTTAAAAAAAACCCAAGTGTTAATAAACTAAAATGTAAAAGTTATAAAAAATAATATTTAAAATAAAATGCAAAAAATAATTGTAAAATCTATCTTGTTATGCTGCTTTCCTTTTAAATTCCCTGTGTTAATTTTCTTTTGCCTTTTCGGTCAAGTTCATATTTCTTGTTTCTGTCTAGATATAGCCTATTTCCAAACAGACAGGAAATTCAACCTGCCTTATAATTTGAATTTATCAAAGCAATTCTGCTCTTAAGTTTGGCATTTAGTAAAGAACTCATATTTATGCAAAACAATTCTTACCAGCTTCACTCATTCTGATTCTATGGCTGCCAATTTTTCTGCTATGTTTTGGAGCTTGAATAACTGTCAGTAACAGATTTTATTAAGTTCCTTTTAGTGTTTTTAGCAAACACAAACCAAACCAAACCTCTTTCTCTCAAACTGCTAGAGAAAATATAAATACAACACATCACACATTTTTATAGCAGTTGTGAAGAACAGACTTCAACCATTTTTTTTCTGCTTAGCCACATTAAATTAGCTTCCTTTTCTTCAGTCACTTGTACAGGGGATATGCTGTAACTCAATGTAATGTAATTTAATTTGCTACTTAAACTCTATTTAAACTCCATTTCAGGATATATTAATTTATTTCATGCAAATTGACTTCTGAAGTGCGCTTCTGTCATAAAAAGGTGGATGACTGTGTTGTAGGCTTTGTTTGTCAATTTAAATTGAGCTAGACACTTCAATAAAAACTTTTATTTTCCCATTAAAGACAGGAGTGATGGAAGGTGCAAAGTGATTCTGTCTGGTTTCAGAATTGAGACAAAGAGCTAAGCACAGAGAATAAATCTAGGAAATTAATATTTAATCATTTATATCATTAATCAATAAGTATGTATTGGGTTTTAAAACAAAAATCTTGCTCTCAAGAGAAATTGGCTAAATCTTATCTTTTAAAGTTATGGTTCATTTGTACATCCTTGCAGTAAAACTTAGATATTGTAAACCATAATCACATTATATTAGACAACATAAAAAGTTATAAGGGGCAGGTACGTATTGAAACCAAATTAAGTCAAAATCATTGGCTCATAAACATCCATGATTAATTAGATTTATGCAACTATAAAACTAGCAGGAATTATTCAGCAAATTATTAAAGGAAAACATCTGAAGACTAGCTTACAGGAAAAATAAAACCAAAACCAAACACACTCAAGTTCCTTTCTGTTTGCTCATATTCATTATGTAGCAGTAGAAACTGTGTTATGTTCCAGAAGTTCAGCCTAGGGTTTTGAGGTTTTTTTAGTAGCACGTTAATAAAATAAGGCAGAAACAATGAACACATTAATATCAGTATAGTCTAAATTAGCAGAAGCAGAATGAATGTATTGTATTGCTGTAAACAAACTGGGGATTAAAGAGCCAGAGGAGACGTGTTTTTAGACCTAAGCACTGCTGCAGAAGCTTTATCGTACTTTCACACCTGCAGCCATGGTGCCTTATGCTGTAAGCCCCCCAAAAAAGACCTATACTGAGCTTTAGGAACAAAATTGGCACTGGATCACCAGACAGATCGTTCAGGCTGAAAGAGGCCTCAAGACACCTCTAGCAAAGTCCCTGACGCCAGCAGGGTCAGCTTCGCATGCAGTGTTGGACCAGAGGAGTAACTACAAATTCTTGCTTCCTCCAAGCAGGGCCAGTTCCTCTCAAACCGGTGCTCTGTGAGGATGTTAGTTCATGGCAGCAATAGCCAATGTCAGCCAATGTTTGCAGAAAATGTCCAAAGAGCAGAGCTCTACCACTTGCCTTGCTGGGATGGTGTTAGGACTTTCAATGGTACTTAGTCTATGCTGTAAATTAAGCAGTGCCAAGTAGTACTCAGGTACTAAAATTCAACAAGCTATTCTGTCACAACATTAAAAAGATCACAGGCAATTTTAGGGGACCAGAAACTCTTCCCTAGAAAATTCTCAGACCCAGTTTAGGAGTTAGAAAGGACTTTAAGCTGATTCCAACAGATAACTCGCTGTCCTGTTTAGTAGGTAAAATATGTTTAGGTGTAAGGATGCAGGCTGTGCAATGCTAAAGTGCCAGCAAGCAAGCAAGGTTGTGCTCATTAGCCATGTTTGCAAAAGAAAATTAGTCTTCTGAATCATTGCCATTAATATGAAAAATCAAAGTGTAAGTGAAGGCTTGTATCTTTACCAGAACTTGGTTTTCCCCTTCTGTTCTTCAGTGTACCTGCTAGGTCTGACTACTTTTCTTTTACTTTCTGCCATTTGCTGTATAAACTGGTCCCATGAGAATGAAGATGAAAGTCATTATCATTTTCCAGTAATCAATTATAAATACTTTTAACTAGAATTTCATCTACTAACAATTCCTTCAACACTGTTTGGTTGTTTTTCCACAAAAACATATAAACAGAGAGTGAAATAGAAGATACTAAAAGCATTTTAAGAAAAAGCATCACCAACTACAGTAGCAAAACTGCATTAAAAGCATCACCAACTACAGTAGCGAAACTGCATTACTGTTGTTAATAACAATATTGTTATAATGTTCTAAATGGTCAAACTATTAAGCATTGGTTAAATGGTCCAAGACATACTAAATGGATTTAATACAACTAAAGTTAGTATAACTAGAGCCCATATAAAAGACCATTTAAATAAGATGAGAGATTTCTTTGGAAACCAGTGAGCTCTCAATATAAATAAGAAAACAGAGAAAAGTACCTTTACCTATGTGAACACTTCTGGCATCTGCATCTCCTCATGAAGTATAAATACCAAGAAAGTTAGAAAAAAGAAAAAAAAAAGAATTTCAAATTAAGAAAATTGTATTTAAAAAAATGTGGGGGACAATAAATTCAGTCTACTCAGTTTCTCTAAAAAAGAGGAGTATAGGGGTGCTGGGGATGGACTATTCAGTAGGGACTGTAGTGACAGGACAAGGGGTAACGGGTTAAAACTTAAACAGGGGAAGTTTAGATTGGATATAAGGAAGAAATTCTTTCCTGTTAGGGTGGTGAGGCACTGGAATGGGTTGCCCAGGGAGCTTGTGAGTGCTCCATCCCTGGCAGTGTTCAAGGCCAGGTTGGACAAAACCTTGGGTGAGATGGTTTAGTGTGAGGTATCCCTGCCCATGGCAGGGGGGTTGGAACCTGATGATCTTAAGGTCTTTTCCAACCCTAACTATTCTGTGATTCTATGATTCTATAAGTATGTCAGACATGGAAAAGACCATTGATTCAGTGGAGCTTTTCAGTCTTTCAGAGATAATCATAGTAAGATGAAGTGGTTGAAAGTAAAATTAGGCAAAATGAACCATGAAATCGGCTGCCATTTAGATGTACCAGCTAACACTGGAAAAATGCTAAAATTTGTTCCTGCTTCTGAAGAACCTGTTTACTAAATATTAATTACATTGGAAGTAGAGATCAGGAAAAAAAAGTCACATTTACATAAAGTTATAATGTAAAAGAATTTTGGAAATGGAAAGCTTTTGATATTTTTATCATGCACAAAGCCTAAAATGCTGGGATCAGGTAGTCTAGCAATTTCAGAGGAATAAAATTTCCTTCAGTGTCTGAATACCTGCTGTGCTCATAAAAGTTGTTATGACTGTTGCGTACAATGTTTTCCCGATTTCTGCAGGAGAAGCTTCATACATAATGACAGCTCAGCAGTTTTATAGGAACTTGCACTGTTTGGCCAAAGGAAAAAGGCAATTCCATATTCAGTGGAACTAATACATTCCCGTTTTGAATTTATCACTCCCGCACACATTGTATTTAGTTTCATAGGCTAAGTTTGTAGTTTTCCTTCTTCTCTAGGGTCTCTCCGCTCTATTTGACTATATCACTCTTTTTTTTTTTTTTTTTTTTTCCTTAATGTATACAGGATGATGTCTTTGAGAACTCTGTCTGGCATATCTAGATGAAATGGGTCAGCATCTTTCATCATTAAGAGAGGCTAGCAGAAGGACTTCTGTACTCATGCAGGTAATGTGGTCCTGAAGCTTGTTTCCTTATAAAGCCAAGCTAAAAGCAGGAACTTACCTACAATAACTTTTCCTTTACAATACTGTGCAATCAAACTGAGAGCCAAAGAAAAACAGAGATGTTATTTCTGCAGTTTAAAATACTTCATTCAAATGGGAATGATTTCTTGCACTAAGAAATTGCATGACAGACATTATGCAGCTTTACAGTAATTATTATTAAAAAAAAAGATGACTGAAAAAGTACAATTTACACACACCATTAAGAACACTTAGGAACGGGATTCTATCAAGCATAATAAATATAAAGCATAATAAAAATAATAAAAAAATATAAAAAAATAAAAATCCACCCAAAGTCAGAAAATGTTTGCAATGTGTATTTATTATTTTGTATGCATTGTATTATTTCTGTAACATATTTTGAACTACCACTTTTCTTGGCAATGTAGCTCTAAAGGCGTAATGCTTTCCAACATGATGAGACATTAGTACTTCAGATTTTCGTTAAATCCCTTATTTAGAACTTTACACAATAGAAGCTTACACTCAGAAACCAAAATCTAATTTCAGGTATTTGATGAAGTCTAAAATATATAATGTAACAACAACAAAAAAAAAAAAAAAAAAAAAGAAGGAAAAGAAATATTCTTCAAAGAAGACAAGAATGACTATTATGTGCAAAGATAAAATTTATGGAAGGGCTTATCCTTTCATTGAATTCTTCTTATTCTATCTTGCTGAATCTTCCTCATATAAAATGTTCTGTCAGGAACAGAAAGTAACGTTAATTTGGCAAATTATAGGTATTTTTCAATTTTTGATAATCACCAAAGAAATAGATAAAGCCTTTATTGAATTTGGAGCACAGGGGCAAAATGTGTCCTGAATACTATTACAGAAATAGTGACATTAGGACATTGGGCAGGATATGAGAGAGCTCTTTGTGGCCTACTGTATATGAAATTAAATGCCAATTTATTTGCTTGAAGAGAAACAGAAAACATTAAAAATGTAGTGGAAAGTATAGCTCACTGAAATATGCATGCTGCTCATGTAGTCTTGATTCCTGTTGCATATTCATACAGAAAGTTACTGAGTTGATGTCTGTCCTGGGTTTACCAGTAGCCGTTTTGCTCCTTCTTAGTAACTGGTGCAGCGCTGTGTTTTGACTTCCAGCCTGGGCAGAGAGCTGATAACACCGATTTTTTTTTAATTGTTGCTGAGTAATGTTTATTCTGGCCAAGGACTCTGTGAGTCTCATGCTCTGCTGGGGACGAGGGGAGGCCGGGAGGAAGCAGAGACAGGACACCTGACCCAAACTAGACAAAGAGGTATTCCACACCACAGCACGTCATGCCCAGGGAGGTAACTGAGAGTTACCCGGAAGGGCAGACTCTCTCTCTTCAGGGGGGTCAAACTCATTCGACGGTGGTATCGTATTCTCTTGTTATTTTCTCTTATCAACATTATCATTGGCGGTAGCAGCAGTGATTTGTGTTATACCTTAGTTACTGGGTTGTTCTTATCTCAACCTGTGGGAGTTACATTCTCCTGATTCTCCTCCCCATCCCTCCGGGAGTGGGGAGGGTCGGGGTGGGGGGGGGGGGGGGGTGAGTGGACGACCTGTGTGGATTGGTTTAAACCACGACAATGTCATAGTGTGCATGTATGTGTGTGTATAATATAAGCATGAAGGAGAAAAGGGGGAACGGTAACGTTTGGATAAGTTCATTGCCTGGAAGACCATGAATTTCTACCTGTTCTCTCACTTGCTTATAGGAGGGTTCTCATTCAATTGCACTTTCAGTGCACGTGGACTTTCGATAAATACCACAGTTCTGCTTACCTCAGACTGCTCACAGAACTGCCTTTTCCCAAGGCAGACAATCTAAAAAAGTACTTGTTCCATTTTTAAAAGCAGATACAGGCAGAAAAGAATGCCGGGATGGTTATTATTTTTATTAATACTGTCCAATTTCAAACATGTACATAAATATAGAAGCATCTTTTGCCTTTCTAATGTAACTAACCACGCAAAAGGCTCTTGGGCCAATATTAGCTCTCTAACACGTAGCAGGTTATTAAACATGTGCACTGAAGTAATCAAAGTGTGACATGCAGCTCCATTAGATGTGTGTAATAAACAGAAGATATTACAAAAAGGGATTTTCAGAATCTATTACTGTTCCTGCTGGGGTGAAATATAAAATGAAGTCCTAAAGGGGATATATGATAAGCCATAGAATACTAAAAAAGATTGTTTATGCAGCACTTTCTTCCCTAGGGGTCAAGTTCAAGGCATGCCAAGCAGAGGACAAAGAAAAGCAGATATAAAAAGTGCTTAAACCTTGGGGAAGCATGAAAGGCCATTGCACGGATGGATAATTTATAATCTGAGCATCTGCTTTACAAAAATCAACAAGGAAAAAGAAAGAACTAGAAAATAATAAAAAATTAAAGACATTAGTTTAGTCATCATGAAAACATCAGCAAAAAGGGCATTGCTTAGTGAAACAAAGGTAATTCAACAAAAGTATGTGATTTATCTTTGCCAAACTGGTTGCAGCAACTGACAAAAATCTGTCCATTTATCTTACACTATAAGCTTGCTTCAGGCATTGCCAATAAGTCCTTGTCATTGCTTTTAACATTACAAATATCTGCCTATGGAAATGACCAACCTGGTGATCAAAGTGTAAATACAATGTATTGCATAAAAAATTAGCCATCTGCATCTCACCTACACTATCAGCAATGTTCATTTCTGAGAACAAAAAACTTTTGAGGGAGGTTATACAGGTGTCTGAGCACATGAATCAGAAAATAAAAGCTGAAGGAATATATCCAGAAGGCAAATATTCCTGTCTTACCTCTTTGTTTTGATCAGATGTTTCAGATTTATAAAGAGCACTGACAATAACTCAAACTCTTGTGAGGTAGAAGTATACCATGAATGAGTATTTCATGTCTGACCTCCATCACTAGATCATATTTTACAGATTTTGTATCTGAACCTGCTAGCTGCGCGGCAGACTCAGTGTCTCTTCTACTGGTATTCCATGCAAGCACTAAAATCTGCCTGCAAACCCAGGTATAACTGACCTGGTGAAACTGGGCTGCCACACAGATCATAGAATCACAGAAAGGTTTGTGTTAGAAGGGTCCTTAAGGCTCATCCATTTCCAACCCCCTGCCATGGACAGGGACACCTACCACCTACCAGGTCACTTCAAGGCCTGTCCAACCCAGCCTTGAGCACTGCCAGGGATGGGGCAGCCACAGCTTCTCTGGGCAACCTGTGCCAGGGCCTCATCACCCTCACAGGGAAGAACTTCTGCCTGAACTTCTATGGGATGGGAAGAATCATCAGAAAATAAAAAAGTAAGGCCCACAGGTTGAGATAAGAACAGTTTAATAATTACGTACAATATAATACAAATCATAATAATGAAAAGGGAAATAACAATAAGAGAGATAAATCAAAAATCTAACAGACATCAGTGCTGCACAGTACAATTGCTCACCACCCACCAGCTGGTACCAAGCACGACCTAAGCAGCAACCGGTCCCTTCTGGACAGCTGCCCTCAGTTTATATACTGGGCATGACGTGCTGTGGTATGGAATACCCCTTTGGCTAGTTTGGGTCAGGTCTCCTGCCTCTGCCTCCTCCTGGCTTCTTGTGCCCCTTCTCACTGGCAGAGCACAAGAAACTGAACAGTCCTCGATCAGGATAAGTGCTACTGAGTAACACTATAATAACTGTGTTATCAACATTTTTCTCAGACTGAAGCCAAACCACAGCACTGCACTAGCCACTAGGAATGAGAAAAAAAACTCTGTCCCAGCTGAAAACAGGACAATTTAATTTTTGTTTGCTTGTGCCTCCAGTTTTGTTGTCTTGACTCTTCTCAGCTTGGTGAAGAGAAGATAGCGGAATGACCTCATGGCAGTCTACAGCTTCCTCAAGAAGGGCAGCAGAGGAAGAGGTGCTGATCTCCTTTCTCTGGTGACCAGTGACAAGACATGAGGAAATGGAATGAAGCTGCATCAGGGGAAGTTCAGGTTGGACATCAGGAAAAGGTTCTTCAATGAGAGGGTGGTTGGTCACTGGCACAGGCTCCCCAGGGAAGTGCCCACAGCACCAGGCCTGTCAGAGTTCAAGTTGTGCCTGGACAACACTTTTAGGTTACTTTAGGTATATGTAGTCCTGCAAGGACCAGGGAGTTTGACTCAATGACCCTTATGGGTCCCTTCTAAACTAAGATATTCTAAGATTCTTTGATTCTTACCTTTTTCTGTTGGTTTAGTTGTATTTCTCTTTCTAGCTTCTTAATACGCAAACAAATCAAAGTTAGGTCATTTGCAGACTACTACAGAAGTAGTTATCACCCGCATATCATAATGGTATGTCTAGGTGTGAAATATAATAAAGCTCATTAAAATAAATGCTAACTTCCTTCAGTTCACCAACAGCGTATGTTAACTTGCTAGTGTAGGCTAGTTGTATAAAACACTAGATGTATTCAAGTTATGATTTCATATATTTATCATGCTCAGTGAAATCCTGCCACTGTCTTGGGTTGCACAGCCACAAGTACACTCAGCATACTTTTACAAAAGCAATGGTACTGCTCTTATAAAAGCAGTTCACACAAGAAGAGGAAAAATGGGAGATTAAGTATACAAACAAATTGTTAGCAACTGCAGAAGAAATTGAAGGTATTCAATCTGACAGAAGAAAGGTACATGTTTATAAAGTAGCAGCCAGTGAAAAATATCTAACTTCAAGGCCATTTTCTGACACACGTATTCTGTTGATTTTTACATGTTTCTTTTTAGTTTCACAAGCGTGATGATTACCTGGTTGGCTGTCCCATTTCTCAGATGAAATTTGGGTGAATAAATAGGTTGATTAACAATACACAGTTGCCACACAAAGAAAAGTTTAACAGCCTGAAAATGAACAGCTAAACCAGAGCCAGACCTTGCAGTACTTACAGTCACTTGTTACTCTATTATAGCAAGATTCAACCATCTCTATCCATCAGTGGGCATCACAAAATGTTTGATTTTAGTGCCAAAAAAACCCTTACAACTAAGCCCACTACTGATCATTACCTACCCATTTCTGTAGGGATTCTGTGTCAAACACCACCTTATATTATTTTGTGCAAATCCACAGATCTAAATCCACATCTTCATTTTTAATTCACCCTAAATTTTCCATTTTGAAGGTGTAAACCGAGCTATGGAAATTTCCATCTGAAACTACCACAAAACTGAAAAATTAATAACATGGAAAATAAATGCATTTTTATACTAGCACAACTTCCTGAAATAATCGTACATTGAATTTTTTACCTGCAAAACAAATATTTGAACATGCCCATGCCCACTCCATTAAGCTGTTACATGTATGACACACTCTACTTTGGCCTAAGTTTCTATCTCAAAATCCACAAGAGATATGCAGTATATTGCCTATTCTCATTTTTCATATGTCACAAAACCAGAATTAGATTGTCCACCCATTGAAAAAATCTCCAAAATAGGTTTCTTCAGAGATAACTGTCTACTGAACCAACCTCAAACAAGGGATCAGTTTGTTGTACCTGTGCCAGAGGAGTTCATTCACTTTCTTTGCACCTTCTTTACCTATCTTCTTCAGTGGTCAATTTATTAATGTGATTATATAGAGATATGCCTTAGTGTTTTCAGGGAAACACCTTTGCATACTGTACTTTCTCTCTGTACTTTCTCCCACAGTATACTCAACCATTTTTTCTTGGTGTAACACTTACTGTAGAGGAGGGTGCTTGCTTTAAAGAAATAATATTAACACAGAAATACAAGTAATGCATCAAATTAAAAACATTACATTCATAGATGGACAAAGGATAAAACTGCCATTCCCATGTTCAGGGGTACATTAATTCAGGAGAACATGAGTACCAGACCAGTTTATCTTGCTATAAAAGTCAGGATAATAGTGTTTAAGTAGTTTAGGAGAAATCATAGTCACTCTACAAGTTGTGAAACTGCCATTTACAATCATAATGACCAAAAGCCATTGATATTCTGTGAGAATAGCTTGATTTCTGAAAAGAATTACATTCTTCAAAATTTATAGCTGAGAGAATTTGATTGAGTCTGCTTAAATGAAGGTATATGGGATAATGTAATACACAGGATATGGCTCTATACATACTACACATAGTTGCAGAGTTGTGGCTTTTTGGTGCTTCTGTTTAGATGCATTAGTCTTTTCCTTTATAAGTCAGCTATAAATCACTCCTGCCAGCAGGTACACTAAATAACATAGGATTCAAGTGAATATTTACAGGGCATTTAAGGAGATCTTTAACTTGTTTACACCAGGATTCCAAATCGTTAGATACTAATAAAACTCAGGATGTAATTCTTGGTAGGATTTTAAAAGAACAGAAGAATCATAATAAATGTAAGCAAAATGCACTAGTTTCATCAATATTTAAATTTTCAATAAATGTGGCTTGCCATACTTTAGTTGTCCAAATGCAAGCCTAAAAAAATACCAACCTCAGCTTGTTTGAGGAAAGAAGAAAAAAAGAGCCATTAAAAATTTTCCATTAATTGATAAATGAGTCATTTCATAGAACAATATTGGTCATATTTTAGAATAAATACTTTATTTACAATATGAAAGCATTTCTACAGAGGAAGAAAAGTACAGTCATACTTTATATCTTGTGAACGCCAAAGTTCTTCAAAATTCACATATATTGTGCATTTGAAGTTTTGTAGTATATTTTGTAAGGCATGGACTAGTTCTGTCACATTTTCAATCATAATGCTAAAATCACTGTATTTGAAAGACATTATTTTAACACATCACTCAATAAAATTAGCATTATCTCTTAGAGAAAAGTAACTTCAGCCACTCTCAACTGAGAACATTAAGATAATTTTGTAAGTATAATGTATCTTATCTAAATGTGATGAAAATTAGTTTTTCTCCTTATGCTTCATACCTGAAGTACAGCTGAAAGACTTTGTCCTGATATTCACTTGTCACTGTTCCTTACGAAATTCTGGAGCACATTTGCAAAATTAATCCTCTTAGTCTACTGGTTGCTGCATGCTATTTTATTTCCTCCTTGACAGCTTAAAAAAAAGCCCTTTCTTTCACTTGAATAATTCCTGCCACTTTCAGCGAAAGTAAACACTGTCATTGTTTTGGTTCACTGATGTCAAGTTGTAGCAAGTCAGAGACTCCATTTGCTAACAAACCTGAAATCAGAATGTACACTCTGCTTAAGAAATGAGACTCCAAACAAAAAGAAAAAAAAAGGAGATATTGAGAGCCCTGCAGTTGCATCTGGGACTTATAGGAGTGTTTCATAGTGTTCCTCATTTCTCCCTCCAGGACCCGGGGAAACACTTGAGATAAGACAGCCACTGGCTTGACGCCTAGTGCTGCCATCCTGTGCCCAAGAAAACAACTGAGGATGATCCCTAAAATTTGTAAAGTATTACATGTCAGATTAACAGGAAAAAGGGATGATGTTTTTTTGTTTGTTTGTTTTTTTTTTTTTTAATGAAGGAAAAAAAAAAAGTGTTTGTTCCCATAGAGAATTAAACTTTATTTAGTTAAAGAAAAGGAAGGAAAGGACTTAGGCAAGGAAACCCTGAATACCAAGTAACAAACATAAACAAACACTGAAGTGACTCAAACTAAGTATTAAACATGCAATGTATTTCCCACAAATTCTGGTTGATCTGCAAATTGGAGCTGTGTTTGCATGTATCTTTTTAGTGATTCAACTTCTTTCAGAAGGATTAACTCACCAGTGACATTAATTCCTGGCTATCCATTGCTTCCTGATTTCACTGCGGCCTAAAAGAGAGAAGCAGTGCTGAAATTCTTTGAAATTGGTTGCCCTTTGTGTGGCTGAGGGATCCAAAAAATTTCCATGACCTCTGCCTGTCAAAATGCTGCCTCTCTGTTTGCTGTAAGCACTTTTACCTGCAGCTGCTCTAAGCCACCCTAAGTGTCATGTCTCTCTACAGTCAACCCAGTATGACCAGGCAGCACCACACGCAAATGGGAATCTGGTGCAGTAATTTCTCCTCCTCTTTGTCCCAAACATTTGTAGTTTTGTCTAGGACTGACATGTTGTAGCAATTTCTCCCTGGCCACCAGCTTTTCCCCTGACTTTTTTAGTCCAGCCTGAGGTTTGCACAGATTGTGGGTAGGTTTTGCAGTGTCCTCTGGAAACCACTATCTCCAGACTTCCTATTAGTTAGGTGTTTAGACATTACTGGTAAATAGCTCCTCACACAGAATAAAAATGATGCTTTCTCATTCTCATCTTTCATTATTTATTCAATTACATTAGATAAACATTCAACTGAATCCACTTCTGTATAGGAAGACCAAACCCAACCATAGAATTTGTATTACATGGTAAGATGGGACATATGTTTCCCTAGTTTAGAAAAGACACCTTAAAAACTGACCCGTAAATAAAGTTGTTACTTTTTTAAAAA
This sequence comes from Lathamus discolor, assembly GCF_037157495.1. Lineage (NCBI taxonomy): Eukaryota > Metazoa > Chordata > Aves > Psittaciformes > Psittacidae > Lathamus > Lathamus discolor. The sequence continues at coordinate 36,263,588 of NC_088909.1, read as the reverse complement.
AATTATTCCTTCATAAGAAAAATAATAGAAAAGCCTCTGTTCTCACTCTGCTTGAGTGAAGTATCAGAATTGGTCAGACTAGAAATGAGTTTATGATTTGCCCTACATGATGCAAAGTTTGTTTGTCAGTAGCGGACACTAAATTTTGTAGTTGAAATATGAAGACACTGCTGCTTCTTATCTATTATCCCTGGTCTGCTTTACCTGCTTAGTTTCTAAGCTTTTGCCTGTTGTGATATTTATGTTGAACCATACACTGTCAGTCCTTGATTCTACCTGAGGCACCTTTGTCTTTCTTGTTCAAAACATTTGGTAGGTAAAGAATAAAACAAATACAAGTGGTTTGCAAGGAAACGCACTAGGTATCCACAAAACAGAGCATGTAGCTGTATTCAGCAAGCCAGTTTGCTCACATGCATATATTACAAACTAAAGTAAAGCATATCCTCAGACAGATTATAAAATTTACTCCTGACAGATAAATGGTTCCTTCAACCTTTTGGTTTGCCAAGCACTAAATTCCTGCCCAGTTAACCTTGAGCGATAGCTATTGAATGCTATATAATTCATGCATTTCACAGATCCAGCTTTGCAACAGGTTATTCCAAGCAAATTAATTCAAAATTAGTTTCTCTTAGAGAATAAAGGAAATTGAAACCTGCAGAAAGCATAGTCGGAAGACTGGCCTTTCTTCTCAACACATCATCTCATATCCCCTGTCCTCAGAGATCCCCTTTCCTTCAGAATAATCTTTAATCAAACATTCCTTTCCAAAATAATCACAAATTTAACATTTCCCAAATTCATCCTCATTTTTTAATCCTGATTACTAGCCCAGCTCTCCAAAGAAAAACTTTTCTGTAATCATAGCAGAAGAAAGTTGCCCCCTTGTGCTGCAATACAGTCCTTAACTACATTATCAGAAAGCATTTTTCCCAAAGAACTCTGCTTCTTCCAGCATGCCAGATTGTGTACACTTGAGGAATGAACTAGGGATACATGGTGATTAAAGATCTATGTGCTTTACTACAAGCATATAATGGAACTAAAGAAAAAAAAAAAAAAGAAGAAAAACAAACCTGAAGAATACTCTGCAGGAATGAACAGATTCTACTCCAGGCTCTGACACTGAGTTTCCAGATGATGCTAAACGAGTTTTTTAACTCAAAATTTTCCCAGTTTCACATTCGCCATGTATTTCTCATTCTCTTATTGGTCAAATTAAGATTCTGGCTCTGATATGTAAAAGTTTTTACAACACAACGAGTAAAACATTACACATACAGAACATGTGGAACATTTCAACACCCTGAAAAAACATATGTAGCTATTCTAACTGAAGCAAACTCGCTAAAGTCACTAACGTTTACTCTCTCTCACAGACTCAGTACCCTATCTGTAAAATGGGAACAAGAACTTCTGGTGTTTCTGTGAAAATTTATTTGGTTTTATTAATTTGAAAGTTTAAGCCACTATTGGCATGTCTGTCTTGGAAGAAAGCAAAAAAGAAAGTAGCTATTGTTCATGTAGAGACACATTTGAATTCAGGAATGTGCCTAAATCATGCAGATGTGTGAGGAAAACTGTACACTCGAAATATGTTTATTAACTGAGTTTCTTTCACCTGCAGTAAACAAGGAAAGTCCTGTGGAAAACCTGTTATATATTCATGAATAATTACAAGATGGTTATGTTTATACACAATAATTAAATTAAGGGTGAACAGAAAAGCAGTACGATACTTTCCAATATTTATGCGCTTGATCTTTTATTGTAACTAGAGGTATTTTTAACTTCTTTATATGCAACATGTATTCTTATAACTTGTGTATGCACACATAGAATCATAGAATCATAGAATAATTAGGGTTGGAAAGGACCTCAAGATCATCTAGTTCCAAGCCCCCTGCCATGGACAGGGACACCTCACACTAAACCATCCCACACAAGGCTTCATCCAACCTGGCCTTGAACACTGCCAGGGATGGAGCACTCACAACCTCCCTGGGCAACCGATTCCCATGCCTCACCACCCTAACAGGAAAGAATTTCATCCTTATACCCAATTTAAACTTCCCCTGTTTAAGTTTTAACCCATTACCCCTTGTCCTGTCACTATAGTCCCTGACGAAGAGTCCATCCCCAGCATCCCTATAGGCCCCCTTCAGGTACTGGAAGGCTGTTTGAGGTCTCCATGCAGCCTTCTCTTCTTCAGGCTCAACAGCCCCAACTTCCTCAGCCTGTCTTCATACAGGAGGTGCTCCAGTCCCCTGATCATCCTCGTGGCCCTCCTCTGGACTTGTTCCAGCAGTTCCATGTCCTTTTTATGTTGAGGACACCAGAACTGCACACAATACTGCAGGTGAGGTCTCACAAGAGCAGAGTAGAGGGGCAGGATCACCTCCTTCGACCTGCTGGTCATGCTCCTTTTGATACAGTTGGCTTTCTGGGCTGCAAGTGCACGCTGCCGGCTCATGCTCATTTTCTCATTGACCAGCACCTCTAAGTCCTTCCCCTCAGGGCCACTCTGAATCTCTTCTTTGCCCAATGAATCTCTTCTCTGCCCAATAACACATATACACATATGCACACATACACAAGTAGTAAGAAAAGCTAACAATCAGAGCAGTTCGCTTTGAAATGTTGCTGATATAAATTTTGACAATCAGTTCTCAACTAAGAGATCAACTATGCTGCCAAAAAGATCTTATGATTTTAAAAAAACAGGTGCCGTGTAAAACTAGATTGTTACTCTGCGCAAATGGAAAATAGAAAAAAATGGAAAACCAAACTTCTGAAAACATGAAGAAGGCCAAAATATTCCCTTATAGTTAGTAACATGAAAGATTACTTGGAACAGACACTACTGAATGCATGTAAAGGTATAAGCCTGTCTTAAACACAGACTTGTATTGAACAAAAACCTTCAAACAAATAAATTTATTTTTAAAAATATAAAGGAATTTGCCTAGTGGAACTTGTTTGAATTTTTACTTAAATACAAAACGAAGAATAATGTTTAACACAGCATGTATTTGAATTTTCAATATTGCATACTGACATTAGATATGCAACTGTCATCTTTTAAGTTAAATGAGAGCTCCTCTTCTTGCTACCACTGAAGCACCTAACCTGCTGAGTATGTGCTGTTGAACACATGTAACGAAAGTGGTTTGCAAGGTCTTTGTATGTTGCAAGTGATCATTCAAATACATCTAGTTCAGGATGAGCCAAAACTCTACCGTCTGTCAGGTTTCGCTTTGTACTACTAACTAATGTATTATTTATTGATATGAACACTGTATTGTGTCTGCCAGCATACTTCCATAGAGAATGGCTTTCCAGCAGCCTGGTACAGTTACCTAATTCTTCCTGAATTACATTACTATAATTTACAATGCTAAATCTTAGCTGAGCGGAGATGTTAGAAACAGGTTAAATCCAGTTGACCTCTGTGGGAATTAAGCATATGATTAAGTGCTCTGACAAGCTTGTGTCTTGGTTTAACACTAGCTGGCATTAAGTGATACAAAGCTGCTTGCTCATTACCTCCCCACCACAGGTGAATATGGAAAAAAAGGAAAAATCAGGTGGTTTGAGATAAGAACAGTTTAATTATTGAAATTGAGTAAAATATAATAATGATAACAATAAAAGGAAATCAAGAGAGAGGAATAAAACAAAGAAATTAACAAAAAACAGCAGTTTGCTCGCCACCCACTGACTGACACCCAGCCCGACCCGAGCAGCGATCTGGGCCTTCCAGCTGACTCCCCCAGTTTATATACTAGGCATGACGTGCTGTGGTATGGAATATCCCTTTAGCTAGTTCGGGTCAGGTATCCTGTCTCTGCTTCCTCCCAGCTTCTTCTGTCCCTCCCCACTGGCAGAGCATGAGAGACTGAACAGTCCTTGATCAGGGTAAGTGCTACTGAGCAACACTATAATGTCAGTGTGTTATCAGCATTGTTCTCAGACTAAAGCCAAACCACAGCACTGCGCCAGCTGCTAGGAAGAAAATTAACTCTGTCCCAGTCAAAACCAGGACAGGTTGTTTATTTGCTTGTTTCAAGTGTCAGCATTATTGCATAGTAAAAATACTGCAAGACAGAGTTGTGGGTAGTGCAGTTATTCGAGAGTTAAATGTGTATGGTGCATGTAAATCGTTTCTCCTCTTAGTACACTGTGTTGAGAATCTGTAAGAATCTATCTCAATTAGAGCTCCTTAAGAGGTAATCAAATACACTGTAATGAGATATAACCATTATGCCTAGATTGCTCCTTCACATCAAATATAGATTTGAAATGAAAAAAGTTATTATCTGCTGCCTGTTTGAGCTAATGTCTGTGTAAAATGAGCTTGGTTGCCTGGATGCATTCTCCTTAGAAAAATATCTGTCGCAAACATAAGACAATGACTTATACAACTGCCCTGTTTGAAAATGCCTGAGTGATTACATCAAGGTCAGTCTGCCACATTATTCCTAAGTATTTAGGCTACACAGCTGCACCTACATGCACATAACATTGCCACATGGCAAGATACCAATGTATCTCCACTCATACCTATGCTAATAAAGCACAGAGGAACTGCTAAACCAAGATGTAACACAAAAAGAAGGCATGATCCAAGGCAATACTCACAAAATTTTGTCTAAGTTCAGAAAGTCTGGTGCGGGTCTCTCTTCACTACTAATTCATCACAACTTTCTCATGTATTATGTAGATTCATCTCTGTCTGCCATTTACCTTCAATGTTCACACAAACTTCATCGGCCAGTATGGTGCGCCAACCTATAATCTATAAGGTGGAAATGGAGGAGGTAGAGATCTACTTTACCAAGTAGAACTTCAAGAGACATCTTGAAGCACAAGAGAGGCAGCTTCTCAATCTGCAGTAAGTTGGTCATAAAAATAAGCTGTTGTCCAAGTAGTTTGAGTTGTTAGCAGTTTTTGAGCCTATATGCACCACTGTTAGAAACCCCCCAAAATTATAGGTCTAATGTCCTCAACTTCTGTTTCCATAAATTTCTGGTTGCAGGAGGTTACATTCCTGAGCCACTTGCTGGAGCTGGTGCTATGTTCAGCTCAGCAACCTGCTTTTTCTGGGCTTCTGTTGTAATCCAAAAGCAGTCAACACTAACCTTCAAGTGACCAGAACAGCAGTTCAGTACTGCAATTAACATAACTATAATAAAGGTCTGGTGCACCACCTGGAATATTTAATGTAAGAGACACAGAATTCAGGACACATATCAGCCCGAACACTGCCAGTCCATACATGAGAAATCCAGCGACTAACATAGGGAGCCTGCTGTCACCATCAAAAGAATAGAGAGAAATGACAGCAGTGTCTCAGCAGAAGTGATTCATGCATGTTTACATCAAGCCTACTGTCTGTAAACAATACTGATGTGTATCAAATCAGAACTCTAGTAGCTGTTTCCGGTGATAATCAAGCTCCTGTTTCAAACATGGAGCAACTACAACATTGTCAGCAGCAATGCCGACAATGCTGTTGCTCTGGTTCCTAACATTGTACTGTACAATCATCAAAGCTATTGAAAATACTGGGTCCTTAACTTGTGCCAGGTGACCATGAACTATGCTGTTGGGCATCTCCACACACATCAGCTTTGCCTTCTGCACTGCCAGAGTAATTATGATCTGCCGCACACTTTGCAATTCACATAAGAAATGGAAACCCATCCAACCTGGTGGCTTGCAGGTTCATACAGTTTCTGGACAGTGATCGGGAGGGCATCTCTTAGGAAGGATATGTCTCCCTGCCAGCACATATCTAACCTGCTGAATATCTGTCGTTGAACACATGCAATGAAAGTGGTTTGCAAGTTCTTTGCATGTTGTAAGTGATCATCCAAATACACCTACATCACGATGAATCAAAACCCTATATAGTCTGTCAGCTCAGAAATAGAATAAAAAAGCCTGGATTTGTTGAAATATGGAGGAAGGGAGGGAGGGTGATGGCAAGTCATGGAACTGTTCATAGTCCAGTACAATGTAATCGACTGCTTCCTACATCCAGTATGTCCCAACACCATCTACGAACGACACCTATGCAAGGAGGTTCACATTACCGTTCTTTTCATGGCTTCCCAAAAGCAGGCGCCTCCATTTCCCTTCATATTCCCCCAGTTAGTGGACAAGTCACATAAAAGGTAGCATTTAATGTCACAGAAAAGGAGAAATTCGGGGTTTTTCCAAGACAGAAAATCCATATGTCATGATCTGCTACTATGTTGTGGCTTCAAAAAGTCTCAAAAATGTAAACAAATTTGCAATAAAAGGTGAAGAAATATGTTGGTGGTACTGCAACAGTGTTACATTGATAGCTGTTTATCCAGTGAAGGGTACTTCCCTCTTAAGGATACTAGGATCAGCTCACAAAGCTTGTCTGCTGTAAAAAGCAAGCTGTTCTTCACAGCAGTTTCACTCGGTGACTGGAGGCATCTACTTTTGGATTACACTGGCTATGTGACTTGGAAAGAAAAGCCCCAGAGAATTCCAAGCTAAACATGTTTCTTGAGTGCCTGGCTGATTAGAGATCAGTTTAGGAGCTGCTGCTGAAGTCTGTTCTGGTTGACAGTACTTAGGCAACTAGCCAGTTCAGCCAAAGAGCTGGCAGTAGAATTTTAGAGAGTATATTCTGGAAGGAACACTACACTACTATTTGGGAGCACCCCCAACAAAGTGGCACTTGGCTTTGGCTGGTAACATCTGTGGACAAATGATCTGTCAGTCTTGACAGGATACCTGCAGCCACACAACTATGCCAGATATATCAGGGACATTATCCAGAAGTATCATTGGGACCAAAGCTTGTGAGCCCTTCTATTTTCATCATTCTTGATAACAGCATACCACTTCACCTATTAAGAACACATAGGCTGATTCTGCATTTAGGCAAGTGCTATCTTTTCACAACCACCAGCTCTTCTGATCTTGCTCTGGTCAGTAGCTCAGTCTATAAACTTCAAGCTGGTACACGTAATTAGAAAATACGACTTTGTCACGTCAGTAAAGTTCTAGCAGCATACATATTTCATTCTTATGACCTCTTACTGAGATAAATAACACCTGAGGTACTAGATTCCTGATTGCTAGGTAGGAAGAAGAGATACATATATACACCTTGGAGGCCCTGTTGCAGATTTTTTAAGGGGATGTGGCATTTCACTGCATGGTCACAAAGTCCCTGACAAGTCTGACATGCAGATTTCTGGGATACACGCCAACAAGATACAATTTCGAAGGGTGCAAATGATATTGCTGGCAACAATGCAAGCAACAGTAGTCAAAATACGTCAGTCTATTATGAACCCAAATGGTCTCGTTGGTCAAGGACTAAGTATGTGCTCTCTTCCTTCCACTCTTAAGAGCTGCAACTTCACTCTAGATCAGAGACAAATTTATCTTGCTTTCTCTACACACAACTGTGGTCGTCTGTCAGTCTGATACCTTAAATCAAAAATATTCTCCAAACGAAATATTCAGATTGAATCCTGAGAATACCAATTATCACCTTGCCATTTGACTAGGAAGATTTCAAGAAGCTGCAGATTTAACGTTGCTAAGTAAAATACACTGATGGTAGCCTTGTCTTGCTTATGCTCACTGGAGAATGGTATATGCTACCCAAAACAGACCTTGTGTGTGCTGTGAGAAAAGAAATAAAATGACAATGTTTCAACAGGATTTTGCTGTAAAATTTAATATTCAAGACGAGTCTCACACTTTGGCTAAGGAGTGTTGAACACGGTTACTTTGTTAGTGACCACTGACACCCTTTGCACTTAAAAGCATAACTGAGGTGACAGAACGACGACAACTGCAGCTTAACACAGCTAGACGGCATGAATCTTTAAAGTTTCCTTTCTTTGGAAGAATTGTTTGGTTAAAATCCTAGATTAAGAACCAGAAGGGAAAAAAATACCCTAAACCTAACCTCTGTGACTTGCATTTTTAAAACAGAATTTTGCCCTTTTATTATTTTAAAAAGAAGACAAAATTAAATCCAACATGGGTTTTTTTTTAATTCTCATTTAAAATTTGAAACATTACAAACAATTTTGTGATTTGAGTTATGGTAACTAACAACACAAATGGGCAGAATGGTACCTTCAGTGTTATAAATTGAGGAAAATATTTCAGTTTTATGGGTAGTGAAGACAGATGTATCTGCACCAAGCATAGCACAGTTTATATTCAAACAGCAAAATAAAGAACACATTTTACAATTAATAACTTTTTCACATATTCTACTTTAGCTTTCTTTTTCTTGGAACTCACATCAACACAAGTGAGGTGAGTTTTCCTTAAGGACAGCTAGAGTTGCCAAGGTAATAAATTAAAATCTAAATCACTCTCTGATACGTATATCCAGAATACTACAAACACACACATAAGCACACTGTTGACTCATATTCAAATTGCCACCAACCCAGACCCCCAGATCTCTTTCTGCAGGACTGCTCTCCAGCCTCTCATCACCTACTTCGTATGTATAATCAGGATTAGTCCATCCCAGGTGGAGAATTCTGCACTTGTTAAATTTCATCAGTTTGGTAACTGCCCAGCTCTCCGGTCTATCCAGATTTCTCTGTAAGACCTCTCTACTCTCAAGGGAGTACACAGCTCTTCACAGCCTACTGTCATCAATGAACTTACTTATGTATATTTGATTCTTGCACCCAGATCATTTATAAAAACATATTTATTATATAATGTGCAATGTATATTGGCATAAGCATTCAAAAGGCTTATGCCAAAAGTCTTTTGGCTCATACTCTTCCAGTGGAAGAAAGCAAAAATCACAATAAAAAGACTTCATGATTTAAGGACTTTATTTGTATCTTTTAATAAAATTTTTAACTTATCCATGCATCCTGATAGTATCTTTATTAAGAAATCTTCCCATTTTACTGTGTCTTAAAATGAGAATGCTTCAAGATGTAAGCTAAACAGAGTGCAAGCCACTTGGAACAGATGAGCAACTATGAACAGAGGAAAATCATGAAAAAGTGTCAGCAGAAGACAGCATCCCAGAGAGATATGGGTCAGTTCTTCAGGTGTTTAGCAGTTAACAGCTTGGAATATCACCAGCAGTACCATGAGACAAGAAGTCCGTAGCAAACAGCATCTATTCTAAAACTATGAAGCAGTCCAGCTTTTTTTAAGACCTGTGTCTTTCAGTTGCTTTTTAGATTTGAGTCCTTCCCCAGCTCTTACTGGTCAAAAGAAAAAATAAAAACAGTCACAAAAAATATATAAAAAAACACCAACAAAAACCCAAAACTAAGTAATAGCTATACCATGATAAATTTCATACTGCAAAAACTGTAAAGTATCTTTAGAAACCTTTTTCCTTTGAGTCTTCCAACCTTTTTCTCCATATTCCATTTCTGTCCCCAGAAATTCAAATTATTGAAGAAATCTAGCCTCTCCCCCAGGTATTTCCCATTAAACTTAGGGTATCTCACATCTTGAACGAGTTTATTTCAGCATATCAGCTCCCATTCTTTACTGGCCTATTAACATCTTGACTCTAATTGTTACTAGGGCAAGTAAGCACGCTTCAGTACACCAAAATCAGCTGGGAAAGGGTTAAGAAAGTATATAGCAGACCTCCTCCTTGCCCCACCACTATAGAAATAACCTTAAAAATAAATAACGTGTTCCAATTTTGTTCAAACACCAAAAAGGGACTGAAGAATAAGGAAATATAATGCTTCTTTCCCTGCAGCCAGTAACACATAAACTTTGAGGAAACATAACCAGCCTGACCAATACTGCTATATTTATACCTTGATAATTAGATACATACAGAATTCACAATACATTTTCAGTCATTTTAATTAACTAGAATTTGAACATTCTGTCTGCATTATTGAGATTCCTGTGGAAACTACAACACATTTTTTAAAAAATTAGGTTTCTAGGTCATAATGCTTGTTCTATTCGTTTTTATAGCAGTAGCTAAAAAATAAATGTAACTGATAGATGCCAACTACATTCACAGGACTACTACCACACCTTTCATAGTAGCAGCTGCTTCTGATGTCACTTTTTCATTTTAGAGTTACAGTAAATTTTGTATTTGACCTAGTTTAAAGGGTATAAAAGTATGCAAGATGACCTAAAGGTGCTGTTTCACTATAGGTCTGAATGCTGACACCATGTGGACTACAAAAGCAGCACCCTAAGGTCAGCGAGCAACATCTGTTCACGCAAGTTGAAAATGGATGTCCCAGATTGACTCAACAGTTATAACTGGCAGTCTTAACAGAAAGAAGATGTTTGCAGTACTGTGTTTTATAAGATTATATTAATATCCTTAAAATCTATGATGTTGAAGTACCACACTGAAGACTAGGAACACTGGAAACAATTTTTATTTGTTCACTGAGGTTTACATAAAACATATTAATTCAGTTAAAAAAAAAGTCTCAATGCAAAAGGCAGTAGTTTGGCTTTTTATTTGTGAAGGATAAAGCGTCTCCTCAAGTAAAATCAAGTTCTAACAATTCTGATGAGTCCACAGATGCTATGTTCACTTACAATTTAATATCAGCAAAAAAAATATGTCAACATTCCAGGTAACTGTAGGAAAAGTGTATACCACACTTATGGCATACAAGATTTGTAACAAGCAAAAAAATACCCTGTTTTAAAAGTAATCTTCCTTCCAAATAGGTTTTCATTTTAGTGCACTCTCTCTCCGTAGGCTTTACATTTAGAATCCTTTATATACAAAAACGTACAACAAATTGGTACAGTATTTATTGCAACAAATTAAGGATGCCATAATATACACAAATTAAATTAGTCCCCTCAATTTGCATACCCTCTTGCTTCTTATTCCTTGCATGAAGCAGTCTCCTTCTCTGGTTCTAAGATTAAGTTCTCTCACTGAAAGGCACGTACTTCTCTACAACAGAAGGAACAGATGCATTAATCTGAAATACCCTGTTTCAAGAGGAACTTTAGCCTACATTTTTGAAGATCAAACATTACAAAAATCCCATTGAGATATAACATTGTATTATTAAATTTGCATGTAAAAACTCAGAGTTACCCTATGACTTTGAACTGAAGTGCCATAAAACTCTATTGATTTAAACTTCCCAAACAGACAGCTCACTTGCAAAAAAACTGTGGTTTTACCTTACTGGATATATTTTTAAGCTTCCAAGGCTCCCCTGTTCCTGTTCAAACTTTGGTAACTTTTGATAGCAACCCGTGAGTGGAAGGCTATCAAAAACTGAGTAAGTGCTTTTCCTTGTGCCTTGCAGTGCAGCAAGTAGTTTGCGTGTTAACGTGATTTAATGAGAATTGCAACTTATATTAGTGTGATATGCCTTTGAAAAATAATACTGTACTTCAGTTGACATGTAGGTAAAGCTACATGGTGAGAAACCAAAGGTTAGAATTTAAAACTTTGATATTTAATAGCATGCTATTAAACAAAATGGCTAAAACATCCCATTCAGGTAAGCTGCCCCAAACTGAAGAGGCACGCAGACTAGCTACATGGATGATGACAACAGTGAGAGCACACTTAAATGGCACCTATGCTACAACCAAGGGCACAGGCCTTTTTTTCATATAGCTCTGGAAAAAAACAGCAACAGTGGAAGTAATCATTATATCAGGACACCAGGATAGTAACACCGCTATGCTGATTTCAGGAAAGAAGCCAGTTTCTCTGCCTAGCCTTGGAAAGGTCAAACAGACTTACAAGTTAAAAACAAGCCTGTAGGGATTTCTAACATGCACATACTGTGCTGTAGAGCATTACTTTAAAAACAACTTGATTAGTTTAGTCAAGAAAAAATGAAAGCAGAGTGATACTATTGCAGTTTATTAACAGGTCACAAAGAAAGAAGAAAAAAACACATCTATTTTCTATAGAACAATACTTAACGTAATTTTTTGTCCATAACGAATGTATATGAACCTACCAAAACATGTAGATTCCTGTAAATGCGTTTAGTTTTTTATTTCCTTCCATTATGAGTTATGAGGGTAAAAAACTTAAACTGAATAAGCTGCTGTTGACTGTACTTAAGCAAAACTGCAACTTTGATTTACTTAACAAAGGACTAAAATGAAAAACCATTAAAGGTCACTCTTGTTTCCTAATTAGTAGCTCCAAGTATGACTGCATATTTATGCTACCTTAAGAAAAACAACCAACCAACCATACCTCTAAATTACTGCAAATATCATGACAAATGTAATGATATCTCCTGAGAGTATATGAATATCATTATCATCAAGTGTCGCCAGTGACTCTTGGATTACTTATGCATTTTGTACTCCTTTTGGTCATTCTTGGTTAAGAAGTGACATGAAGACTGATTACTAAGCTTCAGTCCAGATGCAAAAGACTTAGTTGAAACAAGGAGAAAAAAAATTAACAGAAATACATTCCTAATTAAGGATTTAAAAAGGAAAAAAAAAAAAGAAAAAAGTACTCTACATTAATTTCCGAACTCCCCCCCCCAGCAATGATGTTTTGTGTTTTGCAAAGTTTGGACAGTATTTTATAAAGCTGCTCTGTAGAGATTTGTGGAGTACATTCACATTGTTAGCACTGTCTTCCTCCTATACATAGTGTTTCAAGATAAAAAGTAACTTAAAAAAATTTGAGAGCTTCTCCCCATAAAGGACACAGCAAGCTCTCAATACATATAAACAGAATATATTCACGCTACTGACTAAACATAACTGAAGTCTTTGTTTTCTGAAGCTTCTAACATAATATGATGACTTTGATAATTTAACAACTTACTATACTTTCTGAGCTATCTTGAAACAACAATAACATATTCTTCCTTTATTATCAATAGTTATTCTCTTCTAAAGGTATTCCTTCTTATCTGCTTAGTCAGTTCTCTTCAGCAAATTAATACAAACATGTTGAAATTAAGTTTGGTTAGATCACTCAGTTACACCAATACAATTACTTTTCTTGCAGTCTGACTGAGAGGTTGACATTATCATCTCTTCTGTGAAACACATAAAATTTTAGGTCATCTTGGAGCCCTATAAATAAAGGTCTGCCTACACCACAAGTTACATCACTCTATGTATTTACTCCAGACTATGTCATCTTCAAGCACTACATGTCACATCACTCTCCAGTTTTTCTGGGCTATGTGGACTTGGATCAAAACATCAGGTATTGCTTTTTCATCCAAATCTGATCTTCTTAAAATAAAATACTACTCATCTAGCAGTTCTTTCATCAACAAGATACCACAGTGAGTGAAGAACTGTATTAAATAAATACTTGATGTATTTTACAATACCCATGCCATCAGCTAAATAAAAAACTAATACTGTATTCAAACTGTTGGTATTATATATCATTCAAAAGACTATTTCCAAAACAGCCTGGATCAATAATCTACCTTCAAGCTGCCTGGTGTAGCTGAACTAAATGATAATTTATCATAGCACTTCAATTTGAAGAGGAGATGAGTATTTGGAATTTAGGACAGGGTAGAGGGTTTTTCTGTGGGGTTTTTTGTTCTGTTTTGTTGGTTGGATTTTTTTCCAAATACAGCACTAGCAATGTGATGGTTTTTTTTTGGTAGTCATCACAGTTAAGGGCAAGCACTTCTGTCTATGGTTATGAAGAGTTTGCTTTAATGCAAGTTAATTTCTTAATCATAGTAATTTCTACCACATAACCATAGAAAGTGCAGTGGCAAAAAGATTACCTTTGGACATAATCTGAAAAAAATATATACTGGGAGCAGAGATAGGGCAATCCATTAAGCAACCATTTCAATGAATTTCCAAGATAAACTTTGAAAGGGAATGAATAGAATATGCTTTACCTGATTGAATAACCACAATAGAAATATATAGGGTCCTTGGTACAGCCCTATTTAGACTTTAGGAGTTCTCAGGCTCATCTCTTAAGCTAGGCAATCAACAGGCATATATACACCGCATCATCACTCTAGCATGTTTGTGCGGAAAAAAAACCAAACAAAACCAAAACACCTCATCTTACAAATACTTCCTTTTCTTACTGTTTTCACTTTTGTTTCACCCTTCTACATTCTCTCAGGGACAAGAATTAAATATCCAAGAATGAAATAACTGAAATATGTAAAGCAGGTAAGAAAGTTATGGAGTACTTTGGAAACTCCACTACTAAGACTCCAACTGCAAAGTGGATTTATAACAGTTTAAAAGTCCTATGCATATTAGAATGTTCTACAATAAGATACCTGGATTTATTTTTTTCTTCAGTTAAACTGTTTAGAAATGCACAGAAAAAACCCACCAAAACATCAGAAATCCATTCTCTGAAAACCTCTGATACTATTTTAGTGAACTTTCCCTCTAGGGTTTTCAGTGCTTCTATTTTAAGGTATGCAAATAAAAAAAAAAAAAAAAGGTAACAGGTAGTTGCTGACTTCAACACAAGCTTCAGTCATGACACCGTATTTGTAACAAAAATATCATACCTTCCTCTCCATTTCTCTGGAACTCACATGCTGAAGACAAATGGTGTTTATCTTCTTGCCCACTAAATTCTTGCCCATTTAAAATTCAAGTGATCTTGACATCCCTTCTCCAACTACATGCATATGAAACACAGTAGTGAGCTTTCTCAGTGAAACAGCTTATCATCCATACTCCACTGCTGTTGCTAGAAGTAACTTTGACTTCTATATACAAACCTTCGTGGATGATTGGCATCAAATAGTGTTGTATCATCATCGTCATCATCTTGCTCTAATGGGGTGAGCTCCATGTTTTCTATGTTTGTATCCAAAACGCCGTACCTTCGGGTTTTTCTGCTTCGCCTTCTGAGCCTGAAATGTATTTTAAAACACTTAAATTCTACAAATTATTCTCTACTTTCTATTCCCACAATGCATGAAAACTATCCCTTAAAATATAACTATATTGATACTTGTCGTAAATTTCTAAAAAAACATAGTATATGTAAAGCGTACACACTCAGGTGTAAGAAATTTAGAGAACAATTCTAAGTGCCAAGAGCTAATGAAATATTTAAGGCTAGTAAGTATGTTATTTGTAGTTTTGAGTAGAAATACTGTAGCAGATACAAAAAGCCTAAACAAGCACTTTATAGCTAAATGCAAGAGCCGGTGAAAAATGGCCAGTTAAAAGTATGCAAAGGCATACTTTTAGCAGATTCTACAATAAGCAACTGGCTCTAGGACAAAAGCACTCCCAGATATTCTAGACCAGAAATTAATTTGAACACAAAATAGGAAATGAAGGCAAGCAAGTTCATGCTATTTATATATGCAAAATTCCTGTTATCTCACTATATACTTTACTTTTTTACTTAATGGTGTAAAAAGGAAAGTGAGTCCCTACTTTGAGTTGAGAATAACCTAAGACAGTCACAGCAAATATCCAGATTGCTGGAAATGAAAAAAAACAAACAAAACAAATCTTATCAGAAGGCTGGCAGAAATTTCTAGATTCAAATGAATGCTGCTCAAAAAGGGATAAAAGAAATTGTAATGTGAAAACTTTCTCTATATACAGATTAGTCAAAAGACTAAGGCTAAAAGGATAATGGAGATGCTTACACAACATACATGGACATGGAGAGTGGGATCGAGTGAGCCCTCAGCAAATTTGCTGATAACACTGAGCTGTGTGATGCAGTTGGCACACTTGAAGGAAGGGATGGGATGAGATGGGATGATATCCAGAGGGACTACATGTGAGAAGTAGGCCAATGCCAAACTTATGAAATTCAACAAGGCCAAGGGCAAAGTCCTACAGCTGGGCCCAGGGCAATCCCAGGCAAAGCTACAGGTTGAGTGGAGAAGAGATTCAGTGAAGCCCTGTGGAGAAGACCTCGGGGGTGCTGGGTGACAAGAAACTGAACATGAGACAGCTTCAGTGTGCAGTTGCAGACATATACCACCCATGTCCTGGCCTGCATCAAAAGGTGTGTGACCAGCAGGTCGAAGGAGGTGATCCTGCCCCTCCACTTTGCTCTCATGAGACCCCACTTGGAGTATTGTTTGCAATTCTGGTGTCCTGTCATGGTTTAAGCCCAGCCGGTAACTTGGCACTACGCAGCCACTCACTCACTCCTCTTTCTTCCCTCCCTGCTCCTGGAGGGATGCAGAAAAGAACCCCTCCTCACTTGGCAGAGCATGAGACTGAAAAAGTCTTGATCAGAGTAAGCATTACTTAGCAACAACTAAAAACATCAGTGTGTTATCAGCATTGTTCCCAGGCTAAAGTCAAAAACACAGCAATGCACCAGCTACTAAGAAGGAGAAAAATAACTGTTACAGCTGAACCCAGGACATGTCCTCAACATACGCAGGACATGGAGCTGTGGCAGCAAGTCCAGAGGAGGGCCACAGGAATGATAAGGGGCTGGAGCACCTCCTGTATGAAGACAGGCTGAGAAAGTTGGGGCTATTCAGCCAGCAGAAGAGAAGCTGAGTGGAGACCTCTTAGAAGCCTTCCAGTATCTGAAGGAGCCCTGTAACGAAGCTGGAGAGTCCTTTCATCAGGGACTGTTACAACAGGACAAGGGGTAATGGGTTTAAACCTAAACAGGGGAAATTCAGGTTAGATATAAGGAAGAAGTTCTATACTGTGAGGGTACTGAGGCACCGGAACAGGTTGCCCAAAGAAGTGGTGAATGCTCCATCCTTGGCAGTGTTCAAGGCCAGGCTGGACAGAGCCTTGGGCAACACCTGGAATAGTGAGAGGTGTCCCTGCCTGTGGCAGGGAGGTTGGAACTAGATGATCTTAAGCTCCTTTTCAACCCTATCCATTCTGTAATTCTATGAATGGACATAGCTCATAGGTCAGGAACGTGCACACAGCACTCAAAGTGAGGCCAGAGCATCACCGAATATAGTGGGATAATCACCTCCTTTGATTGTTTGACCATGCTGTGTTTTATGCACCCCAAGATGCAGTTCACACTCTTGGCTGCCAGGGCATACTGCTGATTCATGCTGAGACTGCTGCTGACCAACACACCAGATCCCTTTCTGCACAGGTGCTCCAGCCACTCCTCTCCCAGTTTTCACTTGTGTCCAGCATTATTCTGTACCAGGTACAGATTCAAGCCCCACTCACTACAACCCTTCGAACCCTGCCATTCAGCCACTTCCATCACCCAGCACACCATAAACCTGCTCATCCCACATTTGGGCAATTCGTCCAGAAGGCAACTATGAGGGACAATCTCATAAGCCTTACCAAAATGCAGAAAAACTACACCCACTGCCTTCCCTTCATCCACTAGGTGGGTGACCTAGCTGAAAGTCTGTAAAAAACCCCAAAACTTTTATGGCTGACAACAACATGCATGGTTTTATTCCAATAAAATCTTTAAAAATGAAACTGGGAAGTTTGTACTTCATCCCTAAATTTCTTATACAACTATTGCCAAAAATATTTCAGCCTCAATTCAAATTCTAAGCATATGCTTCATCTCCCAATTTCAGAAGCTAGATGCAACAGAAAGATGCAGCAGAATTACAGAATAACAGGACAACCACAACCTACTTTACAAAACCTTCCCGTTTACAGTAGCGTCTCCAGGCAATGCTCCAGTTTCAAATGCTGAAGAGCAACCTTCTTATTGCCAAAACCAGAATATCCAACAACTGCAACTTAACCAGAAAATAACACTAGTAGATGAGAATTTCCTTCTCTAGTTCCTGCAATTAACTTTCCATAGTATTACTCAGAACTCCAACTCTTAGGAGGTACAGGAACACTGAGAAGTGCTCTTGTCCACTTCCACTTGCTTATGTTTTTTTTTTCCTTTAAGATATAGTATCATCAAGATATGGATTCTAAGAAAAATAAAGATCTAAGCCTGCTCAAGAGCTATGGAGCAATTGGGATAG
The DNA here is from genome assembly GCF_037157495.1 of Lathamus discolor. Classification (NCBI taxonomy): domain Eukaryota; kingdom Metazoa; phylum Chordata; class Aves; order Psittaciformes; family Psittacidae; genus Lathamus; species Lathamus discolor. The sequence continues at coordinate 36,245,670 of NC_088909.1, read as the reverse complement.
CCTAGCTCACTTGGACTGCATGTCTTAATAACTGCCCCCACAGACCACTGTCTCTCAACTATCTTTCTGGAATACACGACAAAGGTACTGAACATACACCAGTGTATCTAACTACAGTAAAAAATACAGAGAGAACTTGCTGCATACTGAATGTGCTTTATGCATAATCACAAATTCGGGCTTACCTAGAGGAGTTCACAGTTTGAGCATGACAGCAAGTAAAACTCCAAGAACAACAAAACACCGTGAAAGACACTGCAATTAACTGAAAAATCATGTTGAGTTACACAGCCAGTATTTCTATGAGAAATATAAAGGCAGATGACTGATAGCCCATGCTTTTTAAGGGACCTTTCCTAAAGACAGTGTGAAATAGAGAAGTTTATCAAAAAACAGTAAGCAGAAAAGAAATATGTCTACTGACAAAGAGGAGATGGAACAAATCCTGTAGCTCAGTGAGACAGAACTATGCAAACGGGACAATAACCCAGAGAATGTACAAAACTAAGTTCAGGATGTCAGTGGTGACATGCCCCCTTGAAGGGAGCAGGGGGCAGCCAGACGAGGCCCGACAATGATGAGCGGTAACCCCTGCGACAGCAGAACCAGACTGAGCGCCTTTCCGCCGGCATTACCCAGACGCCTCACCCGGCGGCGCTGCCCGCAGCAGCGGCGCCAGGCCCAGCTCGCCGGCCCCCATGCGGGAGCCGAGGCGACCCTGACAGCCAATACCGCTGGCCAGGCCCGGCCCGGCCCCTCAGCGGCCTGGAGGGGACAGCAGCGTCTGCCCCGCCGGCCCGCCCGCCCGCTCCCCGCAGCACCGATGGAGCCAGCGCGGCCCCCTCCCTCACCGCACTGTCCGGATAACGAAGTAGACGATGAGGGCGGCGCTGGCCAGCACAAGCACGGACAGAGCGCGCTGGGTCATGGGCTGGCCTTGCTCGGGCGGCGCCGACACCTCGGCCAGGCGACTGCTGCTGCTGCTTCGTGTGGCGGCCCCGCCGGCCACCTCGGTGGGGAGCGGGGAGGCGATGTTGGCACTCCGGAGGTGAAGGGCCGCCGCCGCAGCCTCCCCGCAACGGGCAGCTAGCAGAAGCCCCGCCAGCAGCCAGGGCAGCGGCGGCGGCCACATGTCGGCCTCTGCTCCTTCCCGGCGCACACCTCCACCAGCGCACCCCTCCGCCCGCCGCGGCCTAAGCGCGGCCGGGCCCTGCCGCCGTCTGGCCGCCGGAAGCGGAAGCGCTGCTCGCCGGGCGCCGGCCGCTGCCATGGGAGCGCGTTGAGGCCTGCAGTGTCGCGCGCTCCCCGTAGCCCGCAGCGGCTGGGGCTGCTGGCGGTGCTGCTGGCGGTGCTGGTTCGGGACAGATAAGCAGAAGGAGGGCTTGGAAAATATTAGTGCCTGAAGGCTGAGACTACAGCTGTTGTTTCAGTTGAGGCCAAATGGTGGAAAGACCAAAGAGTCAGTAGGGTTGGAAGGGACCTCTGGAGATCATCCAGTCCAACCCCCCCTGCCAGTTCAGAGCGATCTGGAGCAGGTCACACAGGAACATGTCCAGAGAGGGAGATTCCACACACACCCCGGGGCAGCCTGTTCCCTCACACACCCCGGGGCAGCTCTGCCACCCTCAACGTAAAGAAGTTCTTCGTCTCTGAGTATAATTTGTTGAGGTAAACTTCTTGTGTTTTAGTTTATGGCCATTGCTCCTCGTCCTGTTGCTAGGCACCACTGGAAAGAGCCTGGCCCCATACTCCTGGCACCAGCCTTTGAGGTATGTATATGCTTTAGATACGTTCCCTCTCAGTCTCTCTTCTCTAGACTAAACAGGCCCAGCTCCCAAAATCACTTTTCATAAGAGAGATAGTCCAGGCCCCTGATCATACTTGTGGCCTTCACTGGACACTCTCCCGTAGCTGTCTTGTACTGAGGAGCCCAGAACTGGACACCGTTCTCCAGATGTGGCCTCACCAGGGTCTAGCAGAGGGGAAGGATTACCTCCCTCGACCTGCTGGCTGTGCCTCTCCTGAGGCACCCCAGGTCAGTCTTGTGTCTCCTGGTCACGAGGGCAAACTGCAGGCTCATGGTCAACTTGTCACCAATACTCCCAGGTCCTTCTCAGCTGAACTGCTCTCTAGGTGTCAGCCCCAGCCTGTACTGCACTTGGGGAAAATGGTTGTGTCTCAGCCCACCACAGCCAAAGGTCATGGAACAGTCAATGCATTTTGAAGCTGGTGGCCATTCATGGACAGGTAAGACAGGTTAACACTTTGTACAAAGTCTGACATAGTGATTATCATGTTGGTGTCACACACGTTCCTTAAATAAAATGCTGTTCTGGTAGGATAGCCCTTTAACCATTAAAGTCAATTGTTAATTTTCTTTGGCTTCTATTTTACGAACAGTAAACTACAGTGAGGCTCACAGGGGTCAGTTGTGCATACAGAACATCTATGCACACTGGCAGTCAGTTCTTTTTCATTTGTCATGGTGTAAAAAGAAATGGATAAAAAGCCAAGGTAGCAAAGAAGCCTTGTACAATAATATTTCTGCAGTTGAAGTAATGGGTAACAACCAGATTTTGTGTATGAGCAGACCTGTTTTGATACCACAGAGCCCTTAAATTTTTCAGTTTATCAATCATACTGGATCATGTAAAATCACGTATGGATAATTTCAACAGTTAAAATGCACTATTAACAAGTTAATTGTTAGTTAACTTGGAAAACAAGGTCTTGAGTCACACAAACGGGACAGAATTTGGAAAGGGTGAAACTGTTTTGTATAACATCTGCCCTTTTAACTATCATCTATATGTCTTCCCCTTGAAAAAACATTGTCCTTCTACTTTGAACAGCAGTTTTTGCAGAAAGTGCTATAGGAAGCATGTGAATAAGCTTTCTTGATAGCTTTTTCCATCATTAATAACATCTATAGAACTTGACTGATTGAGGTCTTCACCCCCGCACTTTCTATCAGGTTTCTTCCCCATGAATTCCCTTGGGGTGTGTTTCTTCCTGACAAGTTCAAGTGTTTGGCTTCCAGCGCAGTGGCTTATGACTGAAGAACACATTACATACAAAAGTCAAGGTGGAATGCTTTTAAAACATCAGTCACTGATGTTAAACTAACCTAAAGAATTGTCAGTGGTGGATGGGTTGTGTAAGATGTAACAGTGCTGGAATACTCAGGGGAATGTGGTGATTTGTCTCTTGGCAAACTGTATGTCAGATGCAAAACTTGAAGGGAAAATTGTCTTGGTCAGTGTAGATGGCTTACTGTTCAAACTTTTTAAATGTCCCTATTTACAATACTATCCTTCTTAAAACTGAGGGTTCCAGTTCTGTATGGGCAGGGAAAGTTGCCTTTTGAAGTTTTTTTCTACAATGAAAAGCTAGTGCTTTTATTTCAGCAAGGTAAAATAATCTCTGAATTTTCAGAAAAAAAAAAATAGTACAGCATTTATGTTCTTTATTTTAAAAGAAATAATTATTGATGTGTTTATAGACTTTTTTGGGGGTTTTAATATTTGAAATGCATAGATTTTTTTTTTTTTTTTTAGTATTTAGCCCAACTATAAATAATCTTCAAGTTTGTATGCAAAAATTTTCTTTGAGAGTGCTATAAAATACTTCTTAAATGAAACGTGACATAACTTTGAACCTGTATGTGGAAATTTATTTGACAATTATAGTTAAGTTTTTTAAGTTTAGTTGCCTGTTAGCAATTGTTGTGTAATTTATTGCTTGGAGCCAAAGACAGGAAAGAGAATAAAGAACAAATGGTAACATTCTGTGATCATCCTGGTGTACAGTAGCTTTTAAAAGAGGTGTCCTAGGTTTATTTTCCTCTATTCTGTGTGTAAACTTAGAACTTTTCTTACTTACGAAAGAAATAAAGAACTTTCATATCTTTTCACCCAGAATGTGAAAAAACTTGAGTGCCAGTGAAAAACATTGAGACTCCTAAATTGCCCATTCACATTAATGGAGCTTACTTGACTTTGTACCTTTCAGAAAAACAAAATTGGACAATTTTTTTATTATTTTTTTTTTAAGTTCCCTCAAATAGGCCTTGTGGATGAATTGAAAGAGCAGAGAAATTACTTTGCAAGATTATGTGAGTGTCAAGGATGTCTGGAAGGAGGCCTTTTCATCAGGAAATGAAATGGTAATTCAGAGAAAGATACTTAGGAGCTCTGTATATTCTTTCTATTTTCTTCTCTTGGTAGTTCAAGTAAAATGTCATTATGAGTTTCCTGATAACTTGTGGTGACAATGGGCACATCTATTTCAGCTCTCAGTCCTATCAGCCTGTTGATGTCATCCTTTGTGAAGCCCTTGTGGGATGACTTTCAGGTGATCTTGAGACAAGAAGACACCAGAAGTGACTGTGCTTCTCTGCTCAGATAGAGTGCTACAGCTAGGTCCTCTGCCACTGTAAGCTGTATTAAGTTCTTAAGCCTGAATAGCACTATCTGATTCAATAGGTGTCCAAACCACATTCTAATCACTATTATTTATGCTGTCTGAGGACATCATTGTCCAAATATATGTATACTTACCCTTTCATAGATCAGAAATCTTTTCAAGCAATCAATTAAAAAAACCCCAGTGGTTAATCTCTCCCTTTTCTTTTAAAGATTCATTCCCCAGTGATATGCAAACTAAGTAACTACTGACTGTTGCAGAGGATTGCAGAACAATATACTCTGCAAAGACATTACAGATACATTTTCTACAGATACATATATATATATGAAAATAAATAAAAAAAAAAAGAAAAAGAAAGGAAAAGTGGTGCATTTCACTTTTATGTTATGTTAGCTGGAGATTGGTCCCTGACTGCTTTTTAGAATGCAGCTGAGTGCCTCTTTAGGTAAGTGCCTTTAAAAATCTAGCTATTTAGGTCTACACCATTGTTATTTTAAATGTCTTCAGTAGCTCTGGACCAAACTATTTCAGCTATTGCATGTAAAGAAAGCTTTGTGAAAAAGACTATTATTTCCTGTGTGTAAAAATAGTATCTAGAATCTGAAGGTAAGCAATCATTCTAAAGTTTGAGAAAACAGTGTCTAAAACATGTTTTGAATGGTATTCTGGTGGTGTATGCAGACATACCTGAGGAGATATAGGATGGCTCTTCCTCTATGTGTGCAATTACAGGGCCAGAAACTACTGTCTCTGGTAGCACTGAACTGCACAATTCTGTGGTGTTGTTATCATTGTGTTTCTGCAGAAAATGGTTATCATCATTAAAATAATTGATTGTATTTCTGTCTAAGCTTTAGATAAAATGTCTTGAAGGGATGGAGGAATCTCATTGTCTTTAATATTATATTTTCATGTTTGTTTATTACCTATTGTCTTTATAATGTCAAAAGGCTCTGGTAGTGCCAGGATCAATTTCTTGTGTTTAAGAACATGAAGTATGGGTTTTTATTGTAAATCAAACATATGCTTAGGAATATATCACATAAGTTTAAATTCTTTTTTGAATAGAATGGGGTGATACTTGCTAATAAAACCACAGCATTTTATGCACTCTGTATTTTGATTTCTTATTTTAAGCAGGAGAGTAAGAGTTAACAATAAATGTTGCTTTTTAATAGTGCTTTTGTAAAATTGGGTTGCCAGATACTATCTGCTTTTAATATAACAGCAAATTACTGAAGGTAGGCAAGATACTTTAATTTGTTTCAAAGAAGAAATCAGTTTATATATGGCTATAAAAAAAATCAGTTGTTTGTAGCAGCAATAAATTGATATAAGGATTTTAAAATTAGTTTTTATTGCTGATCTGAACAAATGTTTCTGTGGAAGGTTTTCATCTGCATCAGTGTCTTCCAGTGTTCTAGTGAACAGTATTTTTCTTTCATTACTATCAAGTTTATCTTTCGATCCAGCAGCTTCCAGCAAAATCTAAGCTGTTTACCCATATATGGAAGCAAGAAGTTGTCATGGTTTTTATCATGCATTGTTATACGTGATTTATCACAGTCTATCACTACTTATCTTTTCTTGGCTGAATTATCTAAATCTGTGATTCCTACATGTTTTGAGCCTATGGACCATTCCAGCCTCTTCCTCTGTCACAAAGACATAGTGAAATTCCTAGAGGTGCTGTGTATCAGTTGGAGGGTTGGAGGTTTGGGCTTCAAAATAGACAGTACTGCTTACCACTTTAGTTACGTGCTAAAAATATAATGTATCTTTTTTTCACAGATTTATGTTTATGACTGTCTCATTAGACACAAGAATTTTATCCTTGATGTCCACATGCATGAGTACTCTCTTGACTTACATGATTATTTGCATTTTAAAGTAATATGTTTTTTTCTGAAACTTTTGTGTTTTCCTTGCTTGCATTCTTCCTCGCAAAAGCATCAAAAATTCAGTGTGTTCCCTCAGTTGAGAAGTATACTGTTTAGGGCCTTAGTGCACTCCCAAAAGATGGTGTTCATGAACTCGAAAAAGAGAGGCAAAAAAACCTGTAAAATCTCTGCAGTTTTTCATGTGTTGTAAACATTACCATCACTATTTTAGGAACAATAAAAATACAATAGTTAATCAGTTACAAAAATCCATTTTTATTTCCTCTCTGAAATGATACCATAATTCTCTGCTTAGAGCTGCCTGGACCACTCACAAAGTGTGAATTAAATCTCAAAGGTTTAGATCCTCGATGTTATGCACACATCTAGTTTACGTTGACAGTCGTAAGATTAAGTACAATTGTACTTTGAAGATTTGTAGAGTTCATTATTAAATTTTACCATAACCCAGGAACATGTGGTGGTGTTAAGTCAGTTTAATACCTGACTGGTGTTCAACGTAAAAGTGAGTTAGAAATATTTGCAAATACAGCCTACACCCATGAATTAGGGTGTCAAAAAGCAGAGTTTTACAATTGGACTTTAACAAATGTTTTTATCTTTCCTTACTCTGAGTCTTCAAAGACATGCTGAGTGAAAGAGGGAAATGAAAAGCAGACCAGATTGGAGTAACAGCTGCATTTTAATTCAATTTATAGTGAGCACTTGTTTGTTTACATCATTTTTTATGTTATTGTTACATATTTAGAGGTGTTACCTGTGAACAATAAAATACATTACAAAGAGTTTTTAATCAGTAACCTTTTATTGAGAATTAGAAGTTTACCAAAAGAATGTAAGTGTGTCACATCCAAGCAAAAGGACAGCCTGAAAAATAGAGCCCTAAAAAGGGCAGAAAATTTTGTAATAGGGTTTGTCTAGGCTCAAGTGTGCTGTAAGTCAGGATTTTTATGGAAATAAACCAGTAAGAATGTCTTGCACGTTTACATTGTGTTCTTTCAGTATATAATCATGCAGCAGAAAAGAGAACCTATAATTGCCGTAACTAGTACCTAAAGAAAAACCCCCAAAACCAGTCTTAAATTGTGTGATTAAGTGCTGTAATTCTATACTGATTTGTAATGGGAAGTAATTTGTTATAGCAAGTTTCCTTTCATATGTCAGACCCTTTGGGCTGGCTTTGGGCATTTTTATCATCCTGTTATATATACAGGTTCCTTACAGACAAATTTGAGGTGAGGCTGATGACAAATGACATTAGTAAATTCGGTTCTTAAAGGCACAGTACCCATCTTTTTCCCTTAAAGTAGATTATAAGAGTACTTGCAAAAAGGAGAAAAAAAGAGAACACATTCAAAGTTTATTCTCTGACATACAATTTTATTCCCCAAAAAAGTACCTCACAGAAAGGTTGAAAATGCCTTTAAAACTGTAGTGTCTTTGTGATCTTTTAGTCTCAGGGGAAAATGCTGGTCCATGTATTCGAATCTAATACTTTAAGAGAGAAAATAAAGCTTACAACATTAAATTAAGATAATTTAATAATTATCTTCCTCATTTACAAATCTTCCTATGTAAGAGATTCAGGAGGAAAGTGAGAGAACATCTTACTTAAGTTTTCTCTGTGGCTGGAAAGAGTGCGAAAGTATATTGACTGTAAGTCATGCCTGTACTAGAATTGTTTTTCAGACCAGACTTAGAATCATAGAATCATAGAATAGCTAGGGTTGGAAAGGACCTCAAGATCATCTAGTTCCAACCCCCCTGCCATGGGCAGGGGCACCTCACACTAAACCATCCCACCCACGGCTTCATCCAACCTGGCCTTGAACACTGCCAGGGATGGAGCATTCACAACAGAATCACAGAATCACAGAATCCCAAGGGTTGGAAGGGACCTCAAAAGATCATCTAGTCCAACCCCCCTGCAAGAGCAGGGTAACCTACAGTACATCACACAGGAACTTGTCCAGGCGGGCCTTGAATATCTCCAGTGTAGGAGACTCCACAACCCCCCTGGGCAATCTGTTCCAGTGCTCTGTCACTCTTACAGTAAAGAAGTTCTTCCTGATGTTAACGTGGAACTTCCTATGCTCCAGTTTACACCCATTGCCCCTTGTCCTATCACTGGATATCACTGAAAAAAGCCTAGCTCCATCATCCTGACACCCACCCTTTACATATTTGTAAACATTGATGAGGTCACCCCTCAGTCTCCTCTTCTCCAAGCTAAAGAGACCCAGCTCCCTCAGCCTCTCCTCATAAGGGAGATGTTCCACTCCCTTAATCATCTTTGTGGCTCTGCGCTGGACTCCTTCAAGCAATTCCCTGTCCTTCTTGAACAGAGGGGCCCAGAACTGGACGCAATATTCCAGATGCGGCCTCACCAAGGCTGAGTAGAGGGGGAGGAGAACCTCTCTTGACCTACTAACCACTCCCTTTCTAATGCACCCTAAGATGCCATTTGCCTTCTTGGCCGCAAGAGCACATTGCTGGCTCATGGTCATCCTCCTATCCACCAGGACCCCCAGGTCCCTTTCCCCTTCACTACTTTCCAGCAGGTCAACCCCCAACCTGTACTGGTACATGGGGTTGTTCTTCCCCAGATGCAAGACTCTACACTTGCCCTTGTTAAATTTCATCAAGTTTCTCCCCGCCCAACTCTCCAGCCTGTCCAGGTCTCGCTGAATGGCAGCACAGTCCTCTGGTGTGTCAGCCACTCCTCCCAGTTTTGTGTCATCAGCAAACTTGCTGAGGGTGCACTCAGTTCCCTCATCCAGGTCATTGATGAAAATATAAAACAGCACCGGTCCCAGCACCGACCCCTGAGGAACTCCACTAGTCACAGACCTCCAGCTAGATTCTGCGCCATTGACCACAGCTCTCTGCCTTCTTCCTTTCAACCAGTTCTCGATCCACCTCACTACTTGATCGTCAAGCCCACACTTCTTTAGCTTATCTATGAGGATGCTGTGGGAGACAGTATCAAATGCCTTACTGAAATCAAGAAAAACTACATCTACCGCTCTACCATCATCCCTCCACCTAGTCACTTCCTCATAGAAGGCTATAAGGTTGGTCATACATGACTTCCCCCTCATAAAACCATGTTGGCTGTTCTTAATGACCCCCTCGTCCTTGATATGCCTAGTGATGGAGTCAAGAATAAGTTGTTCCATCACCTTTCCAGGGATGGAGGTAAGGCTGACCGGTCTATAATTACCCGGGTCCTCCTTCTTGCCCTTCTTATAGATTGCTGTGACCTTTGCCATCCGCCAATCCTCAGGCACCTCGCCCGTTTCCCACGACTTACCAAAGATGATGGAAAGTGGCCTAGCAATGACCTCCGCCAGCTCCCTCAGCACCCATGGGTGCATTCCATCCGGACCCATCGATTTACAGATGTCCAGATTGCATAGCTGATCCCTAACCCAATCCTCATCTACCAAAGCAAACTCCTCCTTTGTCCTGACTCCTTCTGGGGCTATAGAAATCCGGGGCCCTCGGGGAGAGTCTGCAGGAGTAAAGACAGAGGCAAAGAAGGCATTCAGCACCTCTGCCTTCTTTATATCCTCTGTCTCCAGGGCACCCACTTCGTTCAGCAGTGGGCCTATATTGCCTCTTGTGTTAGTTTTATTTGCTATGTATTTGAAGAAGCCCTTTCTATTGTCTTTAACCCGACTAGCAAGATTGAGTTCCAAGGAGGCCTTAGCTGTCCTAATTGCCTCCCTACATCCTCTAACAACTGTCCTATATTCCTCCCAAGCGGCCAGCCCCTCCTTACATAATCCATAGATTCTCCTTTTCCACTTGAGTTTGCCCAGCAGCTCCTTGTTTAACCACGCTGGTCTCCTAGATCCCTTACTTGATTTCCTACTCATTGGGACGCTCCAATCCTGAGCTTGGAAGAAGTGGTCCTTGAATGCTAACCAACTATCTTGAGCCCCTTTACCACCTAGTACACTTTCCCATGAGACTTCCCTTAGCAGTTGACTGAAGAGGCCAAAGTTGGCCCTTCGGAAATCCAGAACTGTGGCTTTGCTAGGTATTCTATTCCTCCCACACAGGATCCTAAACTCCACCATCTCATGGTCACTGCAGCCAAGGCTGCCATTGACCGTCACCACTTCGACCAAACCCTCCTTGTTGGCGAGTACTAAATCTAGCAGCGCTGCTCCCCTAGTTGGTACGTCCACCATTTGCATTAAGAAATTATCATCAATGCACTCGAGGAACCTCCTAGACTGTGAATGACTGGCTGTGTGAGTCTTCCAGCAAATATCGGGGTAGTTAAAATCCCCCACGACGACTAAGGCATGTAGTCGCAAGGCTACTTCCAGTTGCCTGTAGAAAGCCCCATCAACTCCTTCTTCCTGATCAGGAGGTCTGTAATAGACCCCCACAACTGTATCACCCGTGCCAGTCTGCCCCTTGATTCGTACCCACAGACATTCCACTTGCTCCTCATCCGACCCCGGACAGAACTCAATACATTCTAGTTGCTCTCTCACGTAAAGAGCAACTCCACCACCTCGCTTCGCTGACCTATCTTTCCTAAAAAGGACATAGCCATCCATGACCACATTCCAGTCATGTGAACTGTCCCACCATGTCTCTGTAATTGCCACTAGATCATAACCTTTAGCCCGCACACAGACTTCTAACTCTTCCTGTTTATTCCCCATGCTGCGTGCATTGGTGTACAGGCATTTCAGGGAGCCAGTCCTAGTACCCTTTTTCCCCTGCGGGACAGGGTCTAAAAAGCTATCCTTTCCCACAAGTGAAACAAGAGATTGATAGTCCTCCTTAGCCCGCCATCCTTCAATCCCTAGCATGTTCCTCTTGGGCTTGTCCCCAACAGGCCCAGTTAAATCCTCCCTGGGCAACCCATTCCAGTGCCTCACCACCCTAACAGGAAAGAATTTCCTCCTTAGATCCAATCTAAACTTCCCCTGTTTAAGTTTGAACCCATTACCCCTTGTCCTGTCACTACAGTCGCTGATGAAGAGTCCCTCCCCAGCATCCCTATAGGTCCCCTTCAGATACTGGAAGGCTGCTATGAGGTCTCCACGCAGCCTTCTCTTCTCCAGGCTCAACAGCCCCAACTTCCTCAGCCTGTCTTCATACGGGAGGTGCTCCAGTCCCCCAGTCATCCTCGTGGACCTCCTCTGGACTTGTTCCAACAGTTCCATGTCCTTTTTATGTTGAGGACGCCAGAACTGCACACAATACTCCAGGTGAGGTCTCACAAGAGCAGAGTAGAGGGGCAGGATCACCTCCTTCGACCTGCTGGTCACGCTCCTTTTGATGCAGCCCAGGATACGGTTGACTTTCTGATCTGCGAGCGCACACTGAAGCCGGCTCATGTTCATTTTCTCATCAACCAAAACCCCCAAGTCCTTCTCTGCAGGGCCACTCTGAATCAAATTGATATCTCTCCAATTCAGAGACAAGGATGTTGTGTGGGACAGTGTCAAATGCTTTGCACAAGTCCAGGTAGATGACATCAACTGCTTTACCCCTGTCCATCAGTTCTGTAGCCCCATCATAGAAGGCCACCAAATTTGTAAGGCAGGATTTCCCCTTAGTGAAGCCATGCTGGCTGTTACCAAGAACCTTGTAGTTTTTCATGTGCCTTAGCATGCCATCCAGGAGAATGTGCTCCAAGATTTTGCCAGGCACAGAGGTGAGACTGACTGGTCTGTAATTCCCCAGGTCTTCCATTTTCCTTCACACTTTAGTCAGAATTTACATTTTACATCCCTATTTTATCAGATGAATGTCTGCCGTTTGTGAAAACTTGTAATGATTTAAATAATTATATATATATATAATTCATGATACAATTTTCAAAATATAATTTTAAAACAGAATTTGAAGTTTGTATTTCTTAATGAAAGCTTTGACTAACAACAAAAAAAAAGGGAAAAATAGCTTTCTAAAAAATTAATTTAGTTATGTAGTAAGGAGGAACCTACTAGAAGCCAATAGAATGTACCATCAATATTTGCTAACATACAGACTTGAAAAGTCTCTTTTTGGTTGGTATGAGAGGTACATCTCCGCTGCTGTGCCTCTTTTGCCTGCAGGAAAGCTGAGTAGATGCTGTGGTGCTTATTCTTTCCTCCTTCTTCTTCTTCATGCATCATTCACACTCTCATCATGGTGTGCATTTTGTGTACTTCATTTATGAGCTCTGTCTTTTCCCTTCTCTGATTTCATCAGAGCTGGGAGCAGGATTTTGTGCCTATCTCTTGCAGAGAAGCCACAGAGGTGAATAAACAGCAACCTGCGCCTGAACTGTGAGAGGCTCTGAAGAGGAAGACACTTCCTGTACTTGGCCGTATAGGTAGTATCAGTAAAGAAGAGACCTCCAAAGAGAAGAGCTGCCCCGTGTGTGTCCATATCCCTGGTGCCTGCCTGCCTGACATCCTGGGTCTGTGGAGCCAAGTCATGAGTGAGGGGCAAAACTGTGTAGAAGGGAGAGTGTTGAGAGTACAGACTTGCTTGGGTGCTGTAGTGCATGTTGCAACATGGTTTATATTAGTTGTGTTTCCTCCTCACAAGCCTGGTGGCCTGGTGACTGCTGATATGCAGTGATGGCCTGCCACCTTTATGGTCCAGCTTATTTAGAAAAGTGGAGCAGAGCCTTAGAGGAAAAGCAGCTAAAACTAGCCCACAATCAACTCTAGAAAAATCTAGATTTACATTTATTTTAAGGTATAAAGGTAACACTTGCCTTTTTGAAACGCTTTAATATCATTATTACTGTTTTTTCCCAAAATAATTTTTTTTCTTTTTTGCTGGACCAGATCTTCGTAACTTAAGAAGTGAAATTCAGGCTGGATGAAAAAAGGGCCCCTTCTGGGTAGCTCATCTCAGTGCCCAGTATTATCCAGTGAGACATTTCTCTTTGCTTTTCTGGTGAAGGACTGTTGATGTTGTTCCTGAATACATAATGTCTCTCAAAAGTACCATGAAGCTTATCTTCTATGAAAGCATGAGGCAATGACTGTAATGGAAGATAAAGTGAAAAATAGCTATGCAAATATACAGCTATCAGTCTGCATTTCTTCTGGCTTGATGCCTTTTTCCTGATGGCAGTCACAGAATTTTATGCCTATAGGGAGCACCAGTGGGCACTAACACATTTATCCAGTAAAAAAAAAAAAAAATCCCTAAGGAAATCCCATCAAACCTGCCTTCTGTTTCCTCCCTTCCTCTGTGTTCACCCTCTTTCCTACCCTTAAAACCTGTCCCTTCTGTTGTTGAACAGAGAGTGCAAGTTTGGAAAGTTTCAAGGGAAAAGGGTACAGGGACTGTGAATTGTGCCAGGCAATGGCTCACTTAATTTCTAGTTGCACAGATCTGATTTTTATACTCAAGTCAAGCAGGATCATAGGACGTACTGTGATAACCAGACTGAAACCACATGTAGGGGAAAGCTTCATCTTCATAGAGCAGGTTAAGGGCTGCCAGTTTGAGCAAGGCATAGATATGGGGGTTCAGGAAAGGCATCCTCTTCTGGAGGGAGTTTTAGCAGATTGAGAGTACAGGCAATTAACAAAAGATGAAAGAATGGAAGGGGTTTTTTGAGAGCACTGTGTCTATAAGTCAGTATGCACATGTATGGCAGGACTGGAGGTCTAGCATTTAGGGAAAATACTTAGGCAAGCAGGAGGATGGCTTTTCTAGATCTTATGGTGCAAGGGTAGTGGAAGCTAAAGACGTAGGGCTGCAGTGTATTGACTTAGAGTAGGTCACTAAATGACTTCTATGTATATAGGAAAGGAAGGTAATTTTGAAGTGTACATGTGATCTCAAAAGTTTCGCACTTTCTGTGTTGGACTGTTCTCCATTTAAATTTAGAACAATGTCAGATTGCCAGGAGATAAGTTAAATGCAAAGTTTTTTGTAGTTTTCTTGCAGATTAGTTTTTCTAAACACATAAATTACTATTTTGTAATCAAAGTTCCTTGTTTGCTATTTTCTGCTTTCTCAGAAGCATTCAATAAATATGCAAGAAAAGTCAAAAGCCTTAGCGGTTCCCTTCATGCTTTTAAAACAGGTCCCATCTTTTCTGGCAGTCTGTCCGAGTAATTTACTATGTTGAATGTGTGGCCTTTTTTTCTTGTACAATTAGAAAAAGATTTTTGTACGAATTATCATGAGCCAGAATTTTTAAGGCAATTTCTTTAGACTGAAAACGTGCTGTTTCTAGCTTTTAACACACAGCTATTGCACCATAAAGTTAAATCTAAACAAATTACTAGTTCCTGCACAGTTTCAGCTTCCCAGAATTTTAGCTTGAATTCCAGAAAACAAGATGGGTATAGGATATGGTATCTTAATTGACATTTACAAATTCGTGCTGCACCTAACCACTGGCTGGTGCTGGCATTTCCAACCTGCGCCCTAAGAGTTTCTCCAAGTGCTACAGTGACACATTCACAGCTTTTGTAGCAAGTAACAGTTCGCAGTTTAGAAAGGACAGGGAGGGAAGATGACAAAAGAGTATTATGCTGTATGTAAAGGAGCTCTGTGTCTTCACATTACCAAACTGCCACCACTTGTCAGATGTGATGGATAATGGTTTGGACACCTCATCCTCCAGTTCTCTCAGGAACAGATGCATCTTGTCAGTTTCCATGGACTTGTTCACCTTCAAGTTCTTCAGATGATCACAAGCCTGATCTCCTACCATGGGCAGTTCTTCAATCTCCCAGTCCCTGCCTTTGCCTCCTGTGTCTTGGGTAGTGTGGCTGGAGTTTTTGCTGGTGAAGAGTGAGGAAAAAAATGTCGTTGAGTACCTCAGTCTCTCTATGTCCTGGCTGTCCAGATCTCCTGTTTTCTTTCAGAGAAGACCCACATATTCCCTTGTTTTCCTTTATCACTGACATTCCTCTAGAAGCTTGTTCACTGTCTGATCCTGTCATCTCTACTTTCAGTAATAAAATATAGGTTTGGCTGCTACCTGTATTTTTCAAAAATGGGTGTTTGTTGACATAGCACCATTCTAACGGTAGTCAGACTAAACCCCACCATTCCTGCAATTAACAACAGGCACTGAAGTTGGGGTTCAAAGGCAGCCACTTTTAGAATTTATTGCTTTGGTTGCAGTGATCTCCATTTCATAGGGTATGGTTAGAGTTGAGAGGGACCTCAAAGACCACCAGTTTTAAGCCCAACACCATGCCCTGACTGCTGAACCATGTCCTGTTTGCTGCAGTATAGCATCCAAATTTGTAACATGCTTTGAATAGAATAATTATTTCTGCATGAAATTCTGATGCTTCTGAAAATTAATCCAGTGTTTTGTGTTGTCTACACAATAGCTATAAGGTTGTTTGATGAGTTTTTCTTAAGTCAGGACTTGAATTTTCCCTTATAGCAAGGAGTAACTTGCCGCATTATCTTAAAGAATTGCACATACCAAGCAAAGAGCCCTTTAGATCTCAGTCAAATACAGCAGCATTATTAATAGCATCCTTTTCAAAAACTGCATTTAAATGGAGAAAAGAAAAACCAAACCTAAAATGAAAGCAAACCAAAACATGAAGGCATAAAACCAAATTCTCTTAGTGTTTTCTTAAACAAGTAGCAAATAATCAGGCAACTACGATAGTATCTGGCTGCAATGCTGCCAGGTGTTCTGTGTTCTCTCTGGCTTTTGGCAGAGTTATTTTATCTAAAGATTAGTGGCTTTTTATGGGGACCCAAATACTTTTTATCTCCATAGCTGCTAGCCTGCTGAAAGGCAGGCATATTTCACAATGTGAACCTGCAAGTAGAACGGCATACCTGTACCAGCAAAGTGTAAGAATCTTACAGGGAAATTCTACTGGCACCAGGTCATCTGCAATACAGAGCTTCATATTCTGTGTGATTACAGTTTCTTTGTATGGTAAGTGCTTTAAGAAGGAAATAATGAAAAAAACCCTAGAGATATAAATGAGACAACACAGGGAAATAGGAGGGGTTGTTCATCATGAAGTAAGTGTTCATAGATTAATCTGTTTAATAAGTAAGCAGTGAAGAAATAATAAAAATACTGCCATTTGTTGTTGATGCCCATGGCAGTTTGAGGGAGGTAGAAAGAGGGTGCTTTTACTGCCCTTTCTCATAGCACATCACTATGTTTCTTTGCTAGCATGATCTGTGGGAGTTTCTGCTCGAAGCCAGTACTATTCACAGAGGAGCAGTGAAGGACAACTTTCTAAAATTGTAGCATCTTTGCATATCAATCAAAGGCCAGGAAAGGACTTCCAGTGAAAACTCTCCCTGTCATGGCTATTGTGTCTAGCTCTCTGCAACATAAAGGGTCTTAAAAGTTTTGCTTTTCCCCTCAAAATTATTCTTTGTAGCAGTCAGATGAGTGAATACAAACCACTGTACCTATTTTTTCAAAATGTTTTTGTTTTACTGTTTACTATTGAACTTTCTTCAAAAAGAAGCTCTAAGCTAACTGATCCAAGCCAAGGAAACACTTAGATTAATTACTTAGAAATTCTTCTACCTGTATTTTACAAAGGTCCTCTAATAAGACAAGTTTTTATTTAGTTTTCAATTTATGATATCCTAAAGCCTGTAGTTTTAACAGGAAATTAAAAGTGTCACATAAGTGGCAGTAGGGAAGTGTATAATATCAATTATCTGTTAAGCTTTGCAGCTATCATCACTAAAACGTTTGCTGAGTTATAGATCGTGTGATATCCTTGTATTCAAAGTTAAAAAAAAAAAAAAAAAATTGTCAATGTAGCCAGTTTTTCAGTCACATTTATACAGGTTTTTTTTTTTTTCTAAAATCTGGGTACGTTCTGGTACTTAAAAATATCAAAAAAAGCCTAGATTATGTGATCCAAAAAAGCATGTTTTGTTTCCATGTAACGCCATCATATTAAAATACACTCTTTAAAATGTTCTGACATGGGGTCCTAGCAATTGCAAACACTTTATAATTGTCACATTCTGTGTTGCTAAGTGTCATTAGAAAGCACTGTCTTCTGCATCCATATGTATTTTCATGCTTATGCTGATCATAAAATGTTCATTAGCAAAGACTGCAAATAACATAGTTTTCTCTTGCACTGTAGTTTGATAGACATGATCTACTTTTTTATAAAAACAGAATTACAATAATTAATATCACTCAGCAGAGAAAAGAAGGAAAGCTTGTTTTTATTCACCAGAGGGGATAGCCAATCCTAACCAAAACTACCGCACAAATAAAGAATACTGTCCTTTCAAATCTTAATGCTTGTCATCTCTAAGTTTAAACAAAGGGATACATGCTGAAGAAATCAATTATTACTGTAATAAACATTACTTAAATGACACCTAGAATTATAATTATCTGAAATTTCAAAAAATGATGATTTGATACAGTAATACAGTTTGCTTTACAGTACTTTAAATTGAGATATTTCTCCGTGGTCTCTTATACTGAGTATGATACCAGATGTAAAGTGTCACTGATGACTACTTTAGCCTCTTATTATCGGAGTTTACTCTTATGCATTATTCTTCTATTAAATCACTAAGATACAGACACAGATTCTGTGGTGCCTGGAGGCCACTTTAACAAATCAATCCTTAAAGCAAGTTTACTTCATAATTTAATCCATAAAAGTTCAGAAATATCTACATTTTATCACAACTGTGAAAATTCAGTAGTCACTACAACACAGAAAAAAAAATAAAAAAAAGTTCAGAGCTGTTTAGAAGTACTAAACTATCCTATATTGCATATGACTACTTGCCTGGTTGCTAGAGGCAGCAAAGTCATATTGGTTTTTTCCCAAATATTATGTTATTTGATCATTTCTCCTCCTGCCAGTATTCAGGTGTCTGTAAGCTGGTTCTTCCTCCATTCTTTTGGACCATCCATGATTGTGTGACTTTGCATGAGGGAGTATTGAAAGGGTTTCAATATTTGACTTTTCTCTCACTCATCATTCAGTTATAAGCAGTATTCAGATCTGGTTTTCTCCTTCAGAATACCTAGAAATAGATTTGTTCTGCATAATGAATTTGTAGAGCTCATTGCTGCCATATATTCAAAACACACAAACCATTAATATGTTCAGAAAAAAAATTAGAAAAATTCATGGATGATTTGGCTCTCAGTCACTATTAAGCATGGTCATAAAAGTGCATTCTCTAGTGTGTGGGTCAGGAGCTCCTAATATGTGATGAGAACAGGGAAGATATACATATAAAATTAATATTATTCTGTCTCAAGCAGTTTTTCCTAAGCTGTTGACCACTGTTAGGGACAGTATACTTTACTGGGACCATTAGGCTGATTTAAAATCTGGCAAAGAAATTAAAAAATACTAGAGAAAAAGTGTCTGTCTTCCTGAGAACTGTTTTAGGTATCATGCCATGCCACACTATGCTATGCAGTTCTGCAGCTCCATTCAGATCTCTCTCTTCACTCTATCAGAAATACCTAATGAAGGCTTTTGTTATTTCTCCTTTCCACTAGCTCAAGAATTCAAAAAGTGTTTCCTTACACCAGTTATTCTTTTGTGGTTTTTTTCATTATTCCTTTTCAATTCTTCCATAGTAATTTGGAAAGGAATAGATACAGCCATGAAGCACACCTCTCTCACAAGCTAGGTGTCATTTAAGTCATGTCCTAATATGCAGCCTGACTGCAGCAAGACCTGGAAAGTTAAGTGCAGCAGAGACATGGCTATACCCACCTGCACTGTCATTTAAATCCCTTGACTAGAAATGCCTTCTTCCTTAGATATGCTAAATCTTCTGATTGCCTTCAAATTTTTTTATGCCTGTGCCCACTCCCTACTTGCTGTTTTTTCTCATTATCATTTTTCCCTCTTAATATAATAACCGCTTTGCTGTCCTGCAAGAGGCTAATGAGGAAATGCACTTGCGCCACAAACAGCCGGATGACGACGCACAGGTAAAGATCTCTACTGACGCTACCAAGAAAAAGCGACAGGTCATAGTAATAGGGGACTCTACTTTGAAAGGGACAGAAGCACTTGTCTGTCGGCCTGACCCTGTCTCGAGGGAGGTGTGCTGCCTACCAGGAGCACATATCAGGGATGTTACAGAGAGGCTGCCTGCTCTAGTAAGTTCCACGGACTATTACCCACTCCTGGTGATCCATGTGGGTGCTAGGGATATAGGTAGTAGTAGACTGGGGACCATAAAAAAAGACTACAGAGCCCTGGGAGAGGTGGTTAGGGGCTCTGGAGCTCAGATAGTCTTTTTGTCAATTCTCCAGGACACAGGGGAGGACCTCAAAAAAGCTAGGAGGATTGGCCGGGTTAATAAATGGTTAAAAGGGTGGTGTCATAGTCAGGGGCTTGGGTGTCTTGAACACGGGACTGAAGTTTGTAGGCCAGGTCTACTGGGGGCTGGTGGAGCTGGTCTGATAAAGAAGGGGAAGAGCAGTTTTGGTAGGAGGCTAGCCAGACTGGTCAAGGAGGCTTTAAACAAGGTGTGTTGGGGGAAGGGGACATCATTCCATCCCAACACACCCAGTCAGTTGCCAACACCTATAATAAATGCTCGGAACAATGTAGGTGTATTCCAGCTGCTCCAGCCAACGGGCCGGCTTCATTTGGAGCTCGGCTCAGATGCCTCTATGCAAACGCCCGTAGCATGGGGAACAAACAAGAGGAATTAGAGATGTGTGCACATCTATGGGGTATGATATAATAGGCATCACAGAAACATGGTGGGATGTCTCCTATGACTGAAGTGTTGGAATGGAAGGTTACAGGCTCTTTAGAAAAGACAGGCCCGGCAGACAGGGAGGAGGAGTTGCCCTTTATGTTAGGGATAGGCTGGAGAGTATGGAGCTCTGCCTGGGGGCAGGTGAGCAGTTTACAGAGAGTTTGTGGGTCAGGGTTAAAGGCAAAACAGCTGTGGGAGACATTACTGCGGGAATCTGTTACAGGCTGCCTGATCAAGGAGAACCTGTGGATGAAGCACTCTACAGACAGATAAAAGCCTCACACTTGCAGGCCCTTGTTCTCATGGGGGACTTCAACCATCCTGACATCTGTTGGAACAACGGTCCTGCACGGCACAAGCAATCCAGGAGGTTCCTCGATTGTGTGGAAGACAACTTCCTTCTGCAAGTAATAGAGGAGCCGACAGGGAAAGGTGCCATGATTGACCTTGTGCTCCCCAACAGGGAAGGGCTCGTTGAGAATATGGTACTCCAGGGCAGCCTTGGATGCAGCAATCACGAGATGGTAAAGTTTGAGATCCCCAGGACAGTGAGAAGAACGTGTAGCAAGCTCACTGCCTTGGACTTCAAAAGAGCAGACTTTGGCCTCTTCAGGAACCTGCTTAGTCAGGTTCCATGAGATATAGCCCTGGAGGGCAGGGGGGCCCAAGACTCTTGGTTGATATTCAAGTATCACCTGCTACAAGCTCAGGAGTGCTGCATCCCAACTAGAAGGAAGTGCAGCAGGAGGGCCAGGAGACCTCCTTGGATGGATAAGGAGCTGCTGAGCAAAATTCAAAGGAAAAAAGAGGCTTACAAAAAGTGGAAGCAAGGACAGGCAGCCTGGGAAGAGTACAGGGATGTTGCCCAGGAAGCTAGGGACCAGCTAAGGCCCAGTTAGAATTAAACTTGGCTAGGGATGTTAAGGATAACGGGAAGGGATTCTACAGGTACGTAGCAAACAAAAAACAGACTAGGGACAACATAGGCCCCCTGAGGAAGCTTTTGGGAGAACTGGCTACACAGGATTTGGAGAAGGCTGATGTTCTGAATGACTTCTTTGCCTCGGTCTTCACTGGCAAAGGCTCTGAGTGCACCACCCAGGTCTTAGAGGGTAGATGCAGGGACTATGAGAATGAAGACCCTAGGCCCACTGTAGGAGAGGATCTGGTTCGAGACCATCTTAAAAATCTGAATGCGCACAAGTCCTTGGGACCTGATGAAATCCATCATTTCCATTTCCAGCATGGCTTCGCTAAGGGGAAATCCTGCCTGACCAATATGGTGGCCTCTATGATGGGGCTACAGAACTGATGGACAAGGGTAAAGCAGTTGATGTCATCTACCTGGACTTGTGCAAAGCGTTTGACACTGTCCCACACAACATCCTTGCCTCTGAATTGGAGAGATATCAATTTGATGGATGGACCACTCGGTGGATAAAGGACCGGCTGGATGGCTGCACACAAACAGTTGTGGTCAATGGCTCAATGTCCAGCTGGAGACCAGTAATGAGTGGTGTCCCTCAGGGATCGGTGTTGGGACTGATCTTGTTTAACATGTTCATCACTGACATGGACAGTGAGATTGGGCACACCCTCAGCAACTTTGCCAATGACACCAAGCTGTGTGGTCCGGTTGATATGCTGGAGGGAAGGGATGCCATGCAGAGGGAGCTTGACACGCTTCTGAGGTGGGCTGATGCCAACCTTATGAATTTTAACCATGACAAGTGCAAGGTCCTACACCTGGGTCGGAGCAATCCCAGGCACAGCTACAGGTTGGGCAAAGAAGATTCAGAGCGGCCCTGTGGAGAAGGACTTGGGTTGTTGGTCGATGAGAAAATGAACATGAGCCAAACATATCCTGGGTTGCATCAAAAGGAGCGTGACCAGCAGGTCGAAGGAGGTGATCCTGCCCCTCTACTCTGCTCTTGTGAGACCTCACCTGCAGTATTGTGTGCAGTTCTGGTGTCCTCAACATAAAAAGGACAGGGAACTGTTGGAACAAGTCCAGAGGAGGGCCACGAGGATGACTGGGGGACTGGAGCACCTCCGGTATGAAGACAGGCTGAGGAAGTTGGGGCTGTTGAGCCTGGAGAAGAGAAGGCTGCGTGGAGACCTCATAGCAGCCTTCCAGTACCTGAAGGGGGCCTATAGGGATGCTGGGGAGGGACTCTTCATCAGCGACTGTAGTGACAGGACAAGGGGTAATGGGTTCAAACTTAAACAGGGGAAGTTTAGATTGGATCTAAGGAGGAAATTCTTTCCTGTTAGGGTGGTGAGGCACTGGAATGGGTTGCCCAGGGAGGCTGCAAGTGCTCCGTCCCTGGCAGTGTTCAAGGCCATGTTGGATGAAGCCTTGTGTGGGATGGTTTAGTGTGAGGTGTCCCTGCCCATGGCAGGGGGGTTGGAACTAGATGATCTTGAGGTCCTTTCCAACCCTAACTATTCTATGATTCTATATGCCAGTTCTTGTCCACAACACTGAGCC
This sequence comes from Lathamus discolor, assembly GCF_037157495.1. Classification (NCBI taxonomy): domain Eukaryota; kingdom Metazoa; phylum Chordata; class Aves; order Psittaciformes; family Psittacidae; genus Lathamus; species Lathamus discolor. Next base: position 36,223,140 of record NC_088909.1, on the reverse strand, counting down.
TTTTTTGTTCAATTCTGGTAAATAAACTTTCTGTATTACCCATATAGCCTCTGAATTTTTATACACATAGCTGCTACATTTTCTCCTTAGTGTATCCTTCCACAAGGCCCATTTAAACCATCTTACAGAAATAAATTAAAAAACGCAAGACTAATAAGGGTTAAAAATTAAGCCCAGAGAAATTAAAATAGTATTTAAAGGTTAGACAAGCATTAGGTATATATATTTTTTTATTACGAAAGAGGAGAAAAAAGAAATGCCAAAAAGAAGAATAGTATAGTAGGATTAATTACAGTACACAGACCTAGTTCAGCATCAGAATCTCTTGGCAGTGATCACTGGACACATGCAGTCATTTGAAGGTCAAATAAATTTCTGTAAATTAATCTCACTGGAAGTTATAAACTTTAGAATTTAAAGGCAGTAGCTGCTAGATATTGGCGTGGTAGGAAATCAACGTAAAAAAAGGATAATAGAAGCTGAAACTGGTCAAAGGAGAGAAAGATATATTAAACACTACCTAATTGTATTATCACTGCAAATGCTTCCATTCTGTAATACAAAATGTTGTTTTCTGGGAGGCATGATAGTTTGTTTAAGAACAAAATGTTGGCAACTGGAAGAATGACACAAACCCATCACAAAAGAACATTTGATCTGAGGAAAGGAATTGGGGACATTCAAAGTACTACCGGTCACTGAAATTGTGATCAGCTTGTATAGTATCTTTTTATCAAGTAATGGGGAAAAAGTATTTTAATAACTGATTAATTTTAATAATAAGGTTAATACAAGGCTATGAGTGACAAGTTATCTTGGAAACAAGACTGGATTTACCAATTAACCTTTCATTTCTGTCAACTAAAGGGACAGATGGTTACCCAACTTCAGGAAGAAACCTGTCAGAATTAAATGTATTTGATCTAGAGCATCTTAATTGGCTCATTGTATTTGCTATGCCGGAATTTTTCTTTTATCTTCTAATGTTAGCTTCTGAAAATCATCATTATTAATACAAAGCCTTAGTATTTTGTTAAGTGCTCCAAATCAAACTTGTGCCATATATTCTGCAAAGCATCAGAACTAAATTCTGTTAAATTCTGTGTCAGACTGGAAAGATGGGGACAATTTAATACACAGCAAAGTAGAAATTTATCACATTTTTCATTTTCTAATTTATTTAATTCTTGAGTGTCTCCTGTATTATTCTTGGAGATTAAATCCAGTTGATGTTATGCCATAACCACATCTTTGTACGCTGTAGGTTTCTGGACTGATAACAAAAAGCTGCACTGATAAGGACCACAGATATGCACACTTTAATGGCTATGCAAGGGAAAGTTAGGCCGTAACAGAGATGATGTCAAAGAGCTTTTGAGCTGTAATATAAATATCTTATTTGGATGGTTTGACTAGAATACTCATCAACTGTATCACTGAGGCAAGCATGGCACTGTAATTTTTATTTTCCCCTTAACACTCCATTTAGAGGATAGGATGTGTAAATAAATCCTCTTCAGACCACTTGTTTCGTGCTGGCTATGTTACGAACGAAATATGGAACTGATTACAAATTGTATATGCAGCTCTCCTTAATAGTGTTTATATGGAGATCACAGGAAAGACTTTCTTTTCTGTATGTATTTTTACCTCCCCAGGGTTATCTATTGTCTTAACAAAAGCTTTGGGTTTTGCACAGCAGCTGCAAAAGGTCCTGATGACAAAATCTTCTAGCACCCAGCCCCACCATTCAGGGGTAAAACACACGCTACTGCTGTAATCTCTTTGTCATTCAGTGGAGTGCCAAAGACTCTCAGGAACTGGTTTGCACTATACCAGTACTGCTAATGCACACAATGGGAACAAACAGAAACTAGAAAATGTGGATACTGCACCCTAAATGCAGACTGCAAACAAAAAACTTTGCCAATAATGCGCAATTTAGGGCAGTTCTGAAGGCTCTCTGAAGTGTGCTGCTGCTGGATTCCTAGAGCCAAGTCCTCAGAGGCTCTGCTATTAGAATAATCTCAGAGAATATCTTTCAGAGTTACAAACTGTAACATTTCAGTTTTCATACAAATATCCAATTTATTCCCATCACCAAGGCCCATTTGTCTCTATAAAAACAATAACCCACAAAATACAGATTTATTTATTTTAAACATTGCCCTCTAGAAGGTAAAATTAACTGTAATTTCAAGATAGTTTACAGTCCTGAATAATATTTGTATTTGTGCCGTCAAATAGTGGATCATTCTTTGCTAACTGCATGATAATATATTTCCTTGATTTTAGTACTGAACTTTGTTGTGATAATACTGTACATTAAAGAGAAAAAACTGGTTCTGCTACTATTTTGAGTCTGGGAATCAATAAAGGTGTGGCTAATCAGTGGTCCCTTATTTTCCATGGTCATTTACACATTTTCTTGGGATTTTTTCATCTTTTAAAACCTAATGGAGTAAAAGCGTAGGTTCTTTTCTTAGCAATGGTTAGAGGCATAGCAAAACACAGGACATTTTATGGAGCATAAATCAACTATTTTCTCCATCTACATTCCACTTTACTCATTTTTCAAAATGAGAGGTACTTTAATAAATAGCAGCTCTCGCAACTATACAGACACAGTGATGTTGAAAAATCACCTTCATTCTGGTGAGCTGGATTTACAGTTTAAAAAGAACATAAAATGGCTGTTAACTGCATCACTGCTGTATATTTTCATCTGAAATCTGTTTTTCAGAAAGGCTTTGTCAATAAGTCTTATCAATCCAATCTGTACAGCATTAATTTATATTTTTTATCTTTCCTTCTAGTTATGGTTTTAATACATATTTCATTGTTTCCCAAAGGTATCCAGTGTGAAACAAGTATTAGAAAAACAAAACAAAACAACAACAAAAAAAAACCTGAACCAAAACAGGGAAGGAATAAATAAACACAAATTTGAGCAAGTGAAATAAAGTTACTTATATATCAAGTAAATGAATGAGGAATAAAGAAATAGCTAGCACCAGATTTGGAAGGTGATTAACCAAAGTTGAATTTTGATGCCTGATGAAAGTGGACAGCATATTCACGACAGTAAGACCCATCCGAAATCAAGAGATCAGCATGACAAATCACAGAGGGAAAAGTCGGAAGGAGCAGCCAAGTAAAAATAATAGGGGACAAGCTGGGATAGAAGCAGGGCAGTTGTAAGAGTGACTAGATGACCTAATCTAGGGCAAGTAAGATCCTGTCAGCATACTAGACAGGGAGATAAAGTTCACAGCAGATTGTCATGGACTATTTTACTATATCCCCCAATCTGGCTAAGCTGGAGAATATCTAAATACCAGTTAGACCACTGAAGTTCCTTGGTACCTTGTGTTTCTACTTTTCTAATATGTAGAACTGGCAGTGTCAGAAAGCCAAGTCTCAATGCCAGTCATGAGTGGTGCTAGCAGGATTCAGTCAGGCCAGCCACTCAGAGACTGATTTAATAGGCCGGCTCGTCACATGGTCCAGTACAAAAAAGAGCAGTAGACTGAGAAGACTGCAGCTCAAATTATGTTCTGTGAAAGCTTTTTTGGAAAAGGACAGATCTGTTTTGAAGAACAAAAGCAAGCCAAACCAAACCAAAACAATATATTTTTAGCCAAGCTGAAGTAGGATAGTAAAGTGTAGTGTGAGGCACAAACCGCTGCTTTACATTTCCTATAGTGAGTTTAGGAAACTGAATTTTGAGCTTCCTGACTTTTATTTTCTTCATAAAATAAAGGCTTATAAGCCTTTTCTGAACTATGATTTCAAGTAGCTGAGAGCATTTTGGCTAGTAGTCCAAACCTCAGACTCGTTCGTGAAGCCAGTCCAACAGAGGGAATGCACCACATATAGTCCAGGCCCTCTCAACCATGCAAAGCAGAACTAACTGTTGTTTAACAGTGATGCAGTTCGCATATTATCCCATTATTACTTGTTTTCTTGTTGTGTGAAATGATTGTTTTCATACTGTATCATTATTACTTGTTTTGTCGGTTTTGAAGAAATTTATTGATTTAAGAACTTACATGGAATTATCTTTTTCCTTAATTTGATTTCCTTTTGTAATTTGCCTACTGAAAATATGCATTTTTATAATAGAAGTTAACCAGACGGTTGAATTAATGTGCATATTCTGTATAAAATAGCTACATTTCAGAAAATTTAAGGGTTTTTTTACACTTTGACTTCAGAAAATTTTGACTTTGACTTCGACTTCAGAAATTTTAATATTTGCACTACAGAACTCATCAGAATATGTTCTATAATATGTATTAATATATATATTTATGAACAAAAATTTCACTTTCCTTTTTTCTTCCAAACAGTCATATCAAGCCATATATCCTTACAGTCCATTTCATTAAGATGTAAGTATTGTGTGTTCTTTGCCACAATGTATTAAATTTTTCTTTGGAAAATGCAATATAAATTTTAAAGATTAAATCTTTAATTTGCTTTTTCATGAGTTTTTTATTTTTGTCACTACTTCCATTTCTTGTAATAAGAAGATTAAGACTTGAAGATCTTATATTTTGGATGTTAAAAAATAGCTGAACAATATTAAGGTGTCTCTTCCCCCTCTTCCGTTGCCCTCCCCAAGGAGATATTATGCATTTAGATCATAGGTTTTTTTAGAGAATTATTCTGAAAATTAGGGTTTCCATTTGGAAAAATCAAAGAGCAGTTGTTAGTAAATGTACTACTATATTTGTGATTTCAATCACATACTCAGAGTTGTTTCAGTTACTGGGAGCTGATTGTTACAAGTTCCACATGTTGGAAATATGACTCACTCTTTCATTCCTTGCTACCATAGACCGTCCCTGGCACCTTCAAGACTTACTCATTACACTGTTTTCTTCCAAACACCAGGTGAGAGTCCAAAATCAGTCAGGGCTTTAACAAAGTGAGAAGGAAAGTAATCACAGATTATTACCTGGATCCGCAAACTTTGCCTTGCAGGGAGTCAGACGCTGCTTGTACAATGTTGCTCATGAAGTCTCAACTTCAGGAGTAGCAGAGTTCCATGTTGTGCCATGTACCATTTACTGCATGAGCCCTATTACTTCTTTGTGCTCCCCCTTCATTGCTATTAAAACTTTTACACTCCTTTTGATAGAACTTTTACAACATTGTTTTATAACATGTCAACACCATAAAATCCTCTTTACTGACTTATTTCTGAGTGATTGAGTGGAACAGTCATACACTGTTACAAAGAAGAAACCACATCAGAAAGGGCTGGATTCACCAGGGGGGTCTGCTGCAGTATAGCACAGTCTTGAATAAAATACCTATCTTAGTAGTATATAATGACCTGCCAGGACCATGTCAGTATTCTCCTGCATGAAATACAATAGGTAAGAGTGGGAAGAACACTTAAAGCAAGTTCCCCAGATGTGGAGTCATCCATCAACACTAACATGAGAAATAGAGTTGAAAGTTACTGAAAGCTGGGACAATTAAATGCTCGAGGGATGTTCAGTTACCTGTGAGTATAGGTAGAAACTGCATGAAGTATAACAACTTGATTTTAGATTAAGTTGTCCAAAGCTGCTCTATCAGGGACCTCAATTCATGTGAAGCTAGGCCAAAATGACTTAGCTAATGTCATACAGCCAGGAAATTTGACTGAACACCTCTCACTTCCAGGATTGCAGTTTTATCACATTTTTCCTGTCCAGAATAAAAAAACCCCACAACACTCTTAATGTGCACGTTTCAGTTTAGCATAGCTAAGTAGTTTGCCTTTTTAAACGTCATCACATAACTGTTTATAAAGATATTAAAAATGAATATGGAAATCATATTACTCCCTTTCTATTTACAGCAACCTTTTAGTAGATAAGTAATGGAGCTGTACAATTTTTGTAGTGACAGGACAAGGGGAAATGGCTTTAGGATGACAGAGGGGAGATTTAGATTAGATTATTAGAAACAAATTCTCTACTGTGAGGGTGATGAGGCCCTGGCACAGGTTGCCCAAGGAAGCTGTGACTGCCCCATCCCTGGCAGTGTTCAAAGCAAGATTGGATGGGGCTTGGAGCAACCTGGTCTAGTGGAGGGTGTCCTACCCATGACAGGGGTTTGGAACTGGATGAGCTTTAAGGTCCCTTCCAACCCAAACCAGTCTGTGACTCTATGATTTCTCAGAGCTAAATTACCACAATTCCTTAAACCCTTCCACTTCAGTTTTACTCTCTATATTTTATGGAGAGTAAATATTTTTACGCTCTATACCTTTCTGTAGAATGCTCTCATCTGATCTAGTTAATCCCTTAAAGCTTACTCCTGCATAGAAGTAATATCTTCTGCTTGGCTCTGTTAAATTTAATCCTTTTTTCTTTTTTCCTTTTTTTTTTCCCCCCTATATTTTTCCGTTGCTCGGGATAATTTTCCAGGGGGATCTCTCAATTCTGTTCTTCATTGTACTGTTTGTGGGTTCTGGCTTCATGACACTTTTCTGTCACTCAAGTAAGCATATTATGTTGCCAAACTTTTTAATGGATAATACAGACTTTCCTGAGTGCCATGTTATATTTCTCTGCCATTTGACAGAAATCACACTGAATTATTTCCCTGTCTTAGATCCATGCTATGATACTTTCATCCAATATTTTCTCTTTCAACATGAAGTAGTACCAGGAGTCTAATAAAATCAAGTAAAAGCATCTGCCAGTTCTAATGCGTTCATCAGACTTCTTGCTCTGCACATGACATTCATCTGTCATAACTTTTTTTCAACAAATCATCTTGACTGTTACTCATGCCTTGTAGTGGTGCAAGTATTTATAGACCGTCTGATTCCATCATAGAATCATAGAACAGTTAGGGTTGGAAAGGACCTTAAGATCATCAAATTCCAACCCCCATGCCATGGGCAGGGGCACCTCACACTAAACCACATCACCCAAGTCTCTGTCCAACCTGGCCTTGAATACCACCAGGGATGGATCATTCACAGCTTCCCTGTGCAGCTGTTGTGGTTTAAGTCCAGTCAGTAATTCAGAACCACATAGTCGCTCACTCACTCCCCCCCAATCCATCCTCCCCCATCTCCCGGAGGGATGGGGAGGAGAATCGAAAGAATGTAACTCCCATGGGTTGAGATAAGAACAGCCCAGTAACTAAGATATAACACAAACCACTGCTGCTACCACCAGTAATAATAATGATAAGGGAAATAACAAGGGAAGAGAATACAACTGCTCACCACCCACCAACCGATACCCAGCCCACCCTGAGCCATGATCTAGCCCTTCTGGGTAACTGCCCCCAGTTTATATAGTGGGCATGATGTACTGTGGTATGGAATACCTCTTTGGCTAGTTTGGGTCAGGTGTCCTGTCTCTGCTTCCTCCCAGCTTCCCCTCCTCCATGGCAGAGCATGAGACTCAGAAAGTCCTTGGTCAGACTGAACATTACTGAGCTGTGGGGAGTGAAGGCGATAAGATTTGTGTGAAAAAGAGTTTGGGAATGAGCTCTGAGGCCTTGGTGCTTGACAAGCGCTTGGGCGATGAGCTGGGACGTTGAAAGCCAGAGGATGTGTGGGTTCTGAGAGGGTCTGCAACATTGTGATTGGACTATTTGCCTGGAGTTTCACAGTGGCCAATGAGATTGAACGTTGTATGTATGTGCAGGTTGGAAAGTACCGAACAAAGGGATAAAAAGGGCTTGGTGATAATAAACAGGGATTTGAGTCTCTGCATCAACTTGAGTCTGCGTCGTGAAATGCCACACTAAGCAACAACTAAAAACATTGGTGTTACCAGCAGTGTTTGCAGGCTGAAAGTCAAAATCACAGCACTGCACCAGCTACTAAGTAGGAGAAAAATGACTGCTACTGCTCAATCCAGGACAGCAACCGATTCCAGTGCCTCACCACCCTAACAGCAAAGAATTTCTTTCTTTTATCCAATCTAAACTTCCCCTGTTTAAGTTTGAACCTGTTACATCTTGTCCTGTCACTACAGTCCCTAATGAATAGTCCATCCCCAGCATCCCTATAGGCCCCCTTCAGATAGTGGAAGGCTGCTATGAGGTCTCCATGCAGCCTTGACTTCTCCAGGCTGAACAGCCCCAACTTTCTCAGCCTATCTTCATACTGGAGGTGCTCCAGTCCCCTGATCATCCTCATGGCCCTTCTCTGGACTTGTTCCAACAGTTCCGTGTCTTTTTTATGTTGAGGACACTAGAACTGTACACAATACTCCAAGTGATCACTCCTTGATCAGTCTGGCAAGTCTCCTACCAAAACCGCTCTTCCCCTTTGTCAGACCAGCTCCACCAGCCCCCAGTAGACCTTGCCTACTAAATTGAGTCCCATGTTCTAGATCCCCATACCACTGACTATGGCACCACTGTTCTAACCATTTATTAACCTGGCCAATCCTCCTAGCCTTTTTAAGGTCCTCCCCTTTATCCTGGAGAGTTGACAAAAAGACAATCTGAGCTCCAGAGCCCCTAACCACCTCTCCCAGGGCTCTGTAGTCCTTCTTAATGTTCTCTGGGCTACTGCTATCTATATCACTAGCTATATCTATCTATACTATATCTACTATAACTATTTATACTTAAGATACTAATATCTATACTAATATCTGCTAGCTATATCACTATATATATCTCTTTATTCCCAGGAACTGAATCTGACCATGTCTCTTCTTTTTCCTATGGCACACTTCCATCCTTTGCATTCATGATGTTAATCTACTTAGGACTTGCAGTTCTTATTGAAAATAATAACAATCAGTCAGTGATAGCCAGGACCTTGTGCAACTGTAAACACTTCCCACACTTTCACAGCAGCCTCTAGCTGGAGCGCCTTATTCTTGTACCCAAGTTAAACGTAGTCACACAGCAAGGAGAGACAGCGATAATGCCTACAGCTTTGGGAGTAGTTGTTCATTGCATGACAAAGCTCACAAATGTTTCTCATCCCAAATCCCTTCGTGGTATCCTCAGCACCATATTAATGTTCATTGTGTAAAAGGAGGAATCAGATCTTGAGATACCTAAGACTGCTGTTTGACTTGACCTCCAACCATTTTTTCCAAAGATAGAGGGATGATGCATGCATTAATATGTAGCAGATCCTCAAACAAGGGGATGTCATTTAGTATTACCTTCCTGTGCACAGACCAATCCAGTTTGTCATGCAGCAATATTGATTTAAATCAGTTAAATAACACTGGGCTTTGTCTATAATTTTGGATTGAGGGATGTACTCTAGTGAACTGTGTAACCCCACCCCCAGCAGCTTCTACATTAACGATATCAGAGCTAGGTGGAGCATCCGATGAAAACACAGCTCTCTTTTCCTTTGCCAGACAGTACTTCCCCAGTCTAAAAAATTCCTAGCTTTCATAATGTTTGAATTTATGGCAGGAGAATATAAAGTGTTAGGCATGCAGTTGCATCTACTGAGCATAATCGCAATGTTGAAAGATCTGGTGCAAGTGACCAGAAAATTGGCGTACATTGTAAACAAATGTTTTGTAACATTCATATAGCAATATCTGATCTAAATGAACAAATGTATGAGAAGAAATGTTAGATGAATTTAATCTTCTACATATACCTTGGCCTGTGCCTTTAGGTTGGTCATTCACGCTGCTGTCTCCTGCAGTAACACTGTTACATTTGAAGGTAGTGCTAAAGCTGGGTTTTCAGCTGGGAGCAGCTGTTGGTCAACACTCTCTTGTTTGACAGCATCTTGCTTTGCAGATGGCTGCAGTAACTGAAAAGACTGCTTCAGAGGTTCATCATCTACTCTAGTGGAAGACATCTCATAGCCCTCAGGTTCAGAAGAACAGCATGGCAAAGACATTGCACAGATTTTTTTGTAAAAACATGCAATAGCTGAAAAACAGGGAACCTCTTATTATTTTTGGTCATAAAATATATTCCATTAGCTTTCAAATCCTGACATTGGAAAATGTGTTTCCTTATTTATACAAAGATAAAACTGAGATGTTCCAAAGTTTTTAGAGAAAATTCAGAGAGATATTGCAAATTAACTAATAATTTGATCATCAAGGTTCCCTAGGGTAAAAGAGACTGATAAGCAAGAACTTGATGTGTTATGTAATGATTGTGCTATTAGCCATTAAGATCGCATGCTCATACAGGAGAAATATTGGAAACCTGATATTTTGCAGTGTCATGTTTGCTAATCCTGTTATTTTCCTATTACATTTGGTTTTGACAAAATTACATTTTCCAATTTAAAATAAAAGTTTTAAAAAATATTCTCATTCTGCTTTAATAATTCTGTGCATATCCTTCATTGACTACTGTACTATTTTTCAAATTCATTTGTGAATCAGAGGTGTGCAAAATATATTTCATAATAAAATTTTGAATCTTCTGAGTTTCTGCCATGAAAATGATCAGTAGAATGTACCAATGGAATCAGTGTTAGTAGTCATTCCAACATGTTTAAGGTTTAAGGTTGCAGATATTGTACAGCCCACTACATCACAAGAAATAATAAAAAAAAGCCTTGGGAGCTTTTTGTTCTTTGCTAAGAACAAAAGGCTGAACAACTACAATATCCTGAAAAAAGTAAACATCAAGGACAGGATATAGAGTGTCTTTTTATATCTGGTGACATAATTCAAATTAACAGACTAGGAAAAACTTCCAAGAACAATGTAAGAGAGAAGAATCAAAGAATGTTAAAGAAATAAGTTTGCAATACTTGCACATGAAATTTGTTGGCATTAAAGTCAAATTTAGCAGTACTAAGTTATAAAAATATATTCTGCTAAGAATACTGTCCTTGCAATCTTTAAAGCTCTGGGCTAAACAAAGGAGCTCCTGTCTAACTTATTAACTAGCTCAACATAATAGGTACAAGGGACACACAGATACTCCTTTTTAAGTGATCTGTAGTTGCTGTAGCAACTGATTCTTTGTCATTTGTTGTTATTGCAACAGTAGAATTTAAATATATTTAGTATGCCACAGAAGAAACAAGCACGAAAGAAAATATGAATTTTGTTCTGGAGAATGATTTTGGCATAGTAAGGAATACCTGTTGTCAATGATTTCTTAAAATGCTAAAATATTTTGTTTACTTTTAAAAAAATCTTCTATTTAGTGAAGAACAAAACCATACATCAAAGAACACTGAAATGAAATTAGCTCTCTGATTTTTCAAGTTTCTGCTGAGAAGATTCTTTGAATTTTATGAACACAGTTTCTTTTCTGAGAGTTACAAAAGAATTGCAAATATATTTTCAAAGGCAGGGCATATATGTAGGAAATGTTATGGCTGGAAAGGGTAGTAGTATTTCCATTACTAATCCAGACACTTCCTCTTTTCATGCTCCTTCAGATGGATACAGTGGTTGATACTAAATAATCAATATTTTGACTTTTCAGGTTATTTCTTTCACTAGCAATCTAATACCATAGTGTAGTGACCACATTTTCTGTAAACATTTCTCCAGTTCAAAAATATCACTCAATATGACTGTATTCATTACCATTTTTTATTACTATAAAATGCTTGAGATCTAACTGTGTAAATACCCATAAAAATAAGTTGTTAAGCTAGGCTGCTTTAAAATACCGTCACAATGACTTTTTTATTATCTATTTGATTGTAAAATTAACAGCTTTTCTCTGTGTGCTGTGCTGGTATATTGTGCTTATGGCATCCAGTCCGAGAACTGACAAAGTAATATGACATATTGAGCTCACCCACTTCATATGAATTCTTAATGTCAGTCAGTAGTCTATACCACATAAATTGTTCTCTGAAGAAGTGTGGGCAAAAATTATAGGAACAACCAACCTGAATGTTCTTCAGTCTCTTTCTGAGCAATCTGCAAAATAAAAAAGGAAAAAAAGTTAAAAAAAACCCAATTAATTGGTACTCTTCTACCAGGTCCAAAATTGGGGTATTTATTCTTCTTCTGATTTAGAGTGTGCTCTGCTTTCTGTGGTGTCTGAGGTGAAGTAAGCAACAGTTTTCAGTCAACAGCATGCTAAGGGTAAGGCCATTCATCATCTAAGCTAATGCAGCAGCTGGCTGTTGTAGTCCTTCCTTTTCCCTTAGTCCCAGTGTTGGATTCTCGCCACCTTCCCTGTGCTGGCTCTAACACTTGTCAAACAATTCATTCAGCAGTGCTCTGTCAGAAAGCTAACCTGCCAGAAAAAGAAACAGCTCTCTGTTGAATATGTGTGATAAAATAGGTCAGTGAATGGCCATACGACCACTGGTACTTTCGCTAACATAAAGCCAAAAATTGCATATTTCCTCTGGCTGCTGTGAAACCATGACCTGTATTGTGGCAGAAAGCAACCTGACAAGAATCAGACAAAACCTCTGTCTGCTTTACTGTCGTAGTCTTTCAAAGCTGCTGATGTAAAATAGGCCAGAACTCCTAATTATAAATCGTAACTATAAGGTCTCTTCAGTATAACAAAGGGGACAGGTTTTTTAAGAGAAAGATTGCCATGCTTTTCAGTAAGCTGGTATTTCAAATAGAAAACTGATCCAATCATTATGCTCAAAGTATTGCTCAAGGAACCAAAATCCTTACCCAATATTTCAGGTGGCCACTCTATTTTTGTTCACACTGTTGCAAATAGAAAAGTTTTTAAATTTTCTTTTTTATATACTCTTTAAAATTAATAAAGTTTGTTCTCTCTTCCCCCCCCCCCCCAAAAAAAAAAAATTTGTAACCAGATATACAGACTGGATATTTTTATTATTATTATTTCTGTTGGGTTTTGGTGGTTTGGGTTTTTTTCCTTCCTTTTAGAAGCTATCAGTCACTGTATTATGTGGGGTCTGAATTCAGGTGTTCCAGCATATGGCATTAGCTCCAGCTCTAGGATAACCTCTCACCCTCTTTTGTGTCCTATGTCCTAATGCAGTAAATCACAGAATACCAGGATGGAAGGGAACTCAAGGATCATGTGGTCCAGCATTTAAAATGTGGGTTACCCCTTGAAAATCATGAACACTGTCAGAAAGACAAGATAGCTGAGAGACATGCTGATGTTTTGCTTTGAGTTTCATGTGGTGCTGGATGTATTTCTTGCAAAAACAAATTCTGAAGTGATTAAAGCATAACATGTAAAGCTGCTCTCTGCAAGTCCACTGTTCATATCTACACAATTTTTCCAATATCCTTTAAGCTGTTGAGTCTCAGTATGTTCCTGTGCTCATAGGAAGAGAGGTAATTCTTCTGTACATTCAAAAAAATGAAGGTTCTACAAATATGGCTGTATCCTGTTCACTCAGATGCACCATGAGGGTATTTTTAAAACCTCAACAGCTCCACATGTTCGCAGGAGAAAGGGTGTGTAACTGTCTGACCAATCTTTACTGGCCTTTTAAACTCTGTAGTGCTGCCAATACCCTCTGTTGGTGTTCAAGACCTTTGTTTAGTGTGATCTCTTTCTATTTGCAGTTCTGCAATGATATTCCCCTCTTCTGCAAGTAAAAATCAGGTGTAGCGTTTTGTAAATTAATTCCTCCAGTTCTGTGTCATTACACATTCTACTATCAAGGCAATCTGGTGTTTCTTTATTGCATATATGAAGTGTTTCAGACATCCAACTAAAGATTATGTAGGAGCTTGTCAAAAAGCTTAGGCATCAAAATCCCATCAAAATCTGAAGAATGAGACATTTAATTAGTGCAGGGACCTTCAAAATTTCACAGAGCAACTCTTCAATCTTTGAAATTCTGACCCTTTCATTTTGTTGGAAGAAAGATGCAGGGCTTGATTCAGTTATTCATGCTTGATCTTAGAAATATAGTGCTTGGGGACAGACAATCCCACTGGGGTAAATTGCTACAATTGCAATGCTGTATGGATGATAAATCTCTCCTTATACAGTCAAAACCCCTGTGAAATATTTTTTTGCATGTTCTGTGTTACACTGCCGATAACAAATCATCAGGGGGAGAAAATAATCTGTGAAAAAGCTCTTTATAAACCATTCCTACTAAATACTGGAGGTTAATTTTAATAACACAAAGTAGCAGTGAAAATGTGTTGGAACAGACTTTAATAGACCAAAGGCATAGTTTTTGCTTTTTTATTCCCTGAACTACACCTGAAAGAAGGTTGTGATGATGGGCAAAAAAAAAATTGTATGGCACATATTACAACATTAAGAACCTGATCTGTTGCCCTCATTAAATACTTAGGCTGAAATCCTTTATTTAGACCCCCCTGCCAAGAAATGTTTTATACTGAGAAGTGGGGGAAATAAAGTATTTTCACAAATGCATTCTGTCCACAAAGCTCAAATTAAAAAAGCCACTAGCATGTGGAACTATACACAAACAAGCATGAACTTCTGATGAGTTTTTACTTACTCTTGTTCTAGGCTATAGGTTTTTTTCTAGCTAGCTGATTATCAAGAGATGAAGAAAGGTGTGGAAGTCTCTACTGAAAGGTGTGTTAGCTGTAGTCTAGTTATTGTTACTACTTTGCTACACTGTCAGAATAGTTTTCAATGAAGTGCTATTTGATATTAAAAACAAACAAACAAACAAAAAAATCCAGGAAGAAATTCTTACAAGTTCTTTCTTCAAGACACTTACTCAGTGTATCACATAAAATGAATAATCATACCTAAGGAAGTTTGATCCTTTCTAGAATAAAGGTGAGTTGTAGCTGAGAGGAGCACATATGAACAGCCCATACCCACTAGATGCAGAGCTAGACAAGTGTGGACATAGGAGGGCTCTGGTGTATTGCACCAGGGGGTGCTAGTCTGTTACAATCCCAGTAAGAAGGGCTGTCTGTAACATGATTTAAAAGGCTGATTGTTAGAACTAACACTCTGAGGAGAGAATGGTTTACATAACCTCCATCCCCTTAAGATGCTGGGTAACCTGGTTGGTGGAGCATCATCACTTGTACCCAGTGGGATCTGCCTGCACAGTTTATTTTCTGAATAAATGAATTTTGTGCAGCACAACACAGACCTGAAGGGCCCCAGGTACATGCAGTACATCACAGCACAGGCCTTTGCTCTCTCAGATTTACTTGTAGTGGCTTTAAAACAACTATATTACTGGCATGTACTAACAATACTAAACTGACATAAAAGATAAGAGATAGGGTAGGCAAATAAACACAATCCATCTGGAAAGTTTAGGCCAGACAGGTGAGACAAGATCTTCTGTGGCCTTTTGGTGGCTGCAGACAGTTATGCTTTCAGCCCTGGTAATATACAATGTACATCTAACAGCACTCATTATAAGAATTTCTCCCTAATGAGTCCTGATATTCCTGATACGTCCTGCTGCCACAGGCCACGGCCTGTGGCGCATGATAACTCTCATCAGTGTTATGTGTGAGTTACCTCGGGCCAAATGATGAAATTCTTCATAGTATAGAATACTACACTTAAAGATGATAGTTCCTGTGTCCAGTGAATCTCGACTTCCTATCACTGCATCTTTCTGCAGAGATTCCAGGAGAGATCAGTGAGTTCCACCTGTAATTCCAGGACACAGGTCTCAAAATGATGCATCAGTAAAATGTGTTTATGTATGTATGTATATATGTATGTGTGTGTGTGTACACATACATATATCAAATATATTCATATACAACTTTCTATTTTTCTTTAAAACCATGTAAACGGCAAATGGCTTGAGAGAAGGCAGCATCAAAATTTGGAACTACCCAGGAAACCAACATACAGACAAGTTTAAGCATTAAAGGTGTTGAAATTAAATCTGGGCTAATAATTCATAAACAATAATTTATCTAATCAATATAGGCCTTATTTTGTAAATCAACCATAAAATGCTTTCTGATTATATCAAATATCATTTATTAGTTGATCTGTTTAATTTATTTTCAGAAAAATTTGTGAAATAATGAATGGTTGATGGATTATAGAAGTTATTCACTGGAAGTATTTAAAATTCAAAATTCAAGTGGCTTTGGTTACTTTTAATTAGAAACAAGGCTGGAGCTGTTCTTTATCTCAGTGGGTAAATGCCTAGAATCCATTACTCATGTAAACACACTCTTGAACTGTTTCTGAATATTTTCCTGCTATTTGCTCTTTTACACAAAACACTGATTCTTCAAAACTCAATATATGTATTATTTCCATGAAACATATTAACATGGTGCCAATTACAACAGAATGTCAATTTGGGATTGCAGTCGATGGTCTCAGTGATTAATATGTTCTTAGTGCTGTTCTTCTAGTAGCATCAGTGATTCATCTGCAAAAAATGTTTAGTTACATGCTTAAAGGAATAAAATAGGGTTTAAAAAAAAAAAAAGAAATACCACTACCTCTTGCCTTTAAACTAAGAAAAATCAAGTACAAGAATTCAGGAATAAATGACATAGCTTTTTTCATTAAGATAAATAAATAAATAAATTAATTAATTAATTAATAAAACTAATACTTGTATTTTTTTGTTGTCCTATTATTTAAAAGAGGCTGAATAATGTAAAATATCAATGTTTTGGCACTGAACAGCTTTGGAACTGCCTTCTTCTCAGAGGCATCTATACTGCCATTTGACTGCAACATTACTTCTCAAGCTTAATCATAGTTATGTGTAATCCCACAGCAGCATTCCTAACCTCTTGTCTTCTGCACTGTCATAAGTCAGACAACTTCCAAGGCTAAAAACATTGAGAATGTAATGGAATTCAAATGGCATTACTGTTGTTCTGATTTATCAGAATATTTTATGACAAGGTTGTGGACTTTGCACACTATCTTAAGTCTACTTTTCAACATACATTTTTCGAAATAATGATTTGGTCTTCACCTGATAGCCACATTAGAACCTCATCTGCATGTGTCAAAATACGGTTACCATCCCAGTGATTTTCATCTTTATTTCTGATCACTTAGGTCTGTAAGTTCATTAACGATTATTTGGTATTTTTAAGCTATCTCTGTGTGATAAAATGGAGAATCTGGTGTACAACCTTCATGTTTCACAGGAATTCCTCCAAGAGAGGGAAATGCTAAATCTGTCTTGCTTTGGACAGATTTTGTTTATTGGTCTTGCTTTTGGACAAATTTTGTTTTTTGGTCTTGTTTTTGGACAAAAAGAGTTTTTCTGACTTAATGTTTCGTATGAGGAAAGTTTAAGGATTTTCCAGATAAATAACAACTGCAATTGCATAGATAGGCAGTCCATAGTCTACAGCCTATAAATTTGGTCTCTCTGTATATTTACTACATACACTATGTATACCTGAACTGTACAATCATAGAATCATAGAATAGTTAGGGTTAGAAAGAACCTTTAAATCATTTAGTTCCAACCCCCCTGCCATGGGCAGGGACAACTCACACGAAACCATGTCACCCAAGGCTCTGTCTGACCTGGCCTTGAGCATTGCCAGGAATGGAGCATTCGCAACTTAATTGGGCAGCCCATTCAAGTGCCTCACCACCTTTACAGTAAAGAACTTCTTCCTTATATCCAATCTAAATTTCCCCTGTTTAACCCGCTACCCCTTGTCCTATCACTACAGTCCCTGATGAAGAGTCCCTCCCCAGCATCCCTATAGGTCCCCTTCAGGTACTGGAAGGCTTCTATGAGGTCTCCCTGTAGCCTTCTCTTCTCCAGGCTGAACAGCCCCAACTTTCTCAGCCTATCTTCATACGGGAGGTGCTCCATTCTCCTGATCATCCTCGTGGCCCTCCTCTGGACTTGTTCCAACAGTTCCATGTCCTTTTTATGTTGAGGACACCAGAACTGCACACAATACTCCAGGTGAGGTCTCATGAGAGCAGAGCAGAAGAGCAGGATCACCTCCTTTGACCTGCTGGTCACGCTCCTTCTGTTGCAGCCCAGAGTATGGTTGGCTTTCTGGGCTGCAAGCACACACCTCCTGCTCATGCTAAATTTCCCATCGACCAACACCCCCAAGTCCTTCTCCACAGGGCCACTCTGAATCTCTTCTTTGCCCAGTCTGTAGCTGTGCCTGGGATTGCTCCAACCCAGGTGTAGGACCTTGCACTTGTTGTGGTTGAACTTCATAAGGTTGGCATCAGCCCACCTCAGAAGAGTGTCAATGTCCCTCTGGATGGCATCCCTTCCCTCCAGCGTATCAACCGGATCGCACAGTTTGGTGTCGTCGGCAAACTTGCTGAGGGCGCACTCAATCCCACTGTCCATGTCAGCGACGAAGATGTTGAACAAGACCGGTCCTAACACCGATCCCTGAGGGACACCACTCATTACTGGTCTCCAGCTGGACATTGAGCCATTGACCACAACTGTTTGTGTGCAGCCATCCAGCCAGTTCTTTGTCCACGGAGTAGTCCATCTATCAAATTGGTGTCTCTCCAACTTAGAGACAAGGATGTTGTGTGGGACAGTGTTCAACGCTTTGCACACGTCCAGTTCAATGCCTGGAAGCATATTTCTATCTGTAAAATCATGGATAAACATATGACAATCCTACTCATAAAGATTTCCGTTCCACCTGGACCTTTTTTTTGTCTTTGGGAGGAAATTTCACCTCTTACATCTGCTGATACAACAGATAATTCCCTGCTACATGTGTAACAGAACTTAAATGTACAGCTATTTTACATTTTCTTTAATTGGTGGGAGACATACCTTCTCACCAATCTATATGAGCAGGTATGTCTTTAGAGTTTCAGCTGATGCCATATCAAATTTGTGTCACATTTGTGTTATCTAGGCTACTGACAGAAATTCCAACTTAACTATATTCCACTGCAGTCAATTTATGCAAGTGAATAGAGAGGATTGATAGTCTTTTCATGGACCCAACACCGGGTACAAAGCACTCAAGCTATTATTTTCACTGCTTTATTTTATATACTGATTCTAATTGTTCCACTTTATCACAACCTTGTTACCTTAAAACTGAGACAAGTGAAGAAATGGAAATAACAGCATGTATTTTTATTTTTTTTCACATAAGTATATTGTGGCTTAAAAGACATATAAAGCATTTAAAAGCTTTAACATCAGTTAAGGATGACACATATTTTGTGTGGCTGCAATTCAAGAACATTATGGAAAATATTGTAAACCAATTATACAATTATTGATATCCTTTGCATTTAGCTTATTAGCAGTACACACAATGTTTGTCAGCTAAGAATCCTGAATTACAAATATGTCTGAAATGGTGCTACTGAAGGATTTTCTAGAGGATTAGACCACAACTCAATCAAAAAGTGGACTTGAACAAGAAAGGAAAACGTACTCGTATATGCACATAATAGTTATAGTCGATACTTTACAAACAAAAATTCAAATACAAGGAATTGCCAGAGAGAAAATTTTCTCTGCCACAGTAAGTAGGTCTTTATTTAATGATAAGTACAGCATTTTTTTCCTTACAGAACTCTTTCATATTCAATATGACTGATAAAAATGCTTACAGTCCTGCTATTCCTTTAATGGTTCTAGGCCTTACTTAAGGCAAACTACAAGAAACTTCTCATTGTAGAATCAAAGATTTAACTATTTTCATGAACTCTTTAACAGGTTATTTATATGGTACTTTTGCACTTCCCTTATATTCTTCTCCACAAAACTTCCATGGGAGGAAGGCACTGTATTATGCTTATTTTCTGATAGCTATCTGAGGCACAGAGATGAGGGTGAAAATTGCTAAGACATTCAGAATAACTGTCAGAGATGTAGGACCTGATTTTATGGAACATTTGGCATCTTATAGGCCTTACAAATTCAAAGAATAATCCAAGGTAAAGTTGTTGCAGAACACTTTGTCAAATTAGACTCTATGTCTCACAAGAAATTCTCAGAGAAAGAGGAATATCCAATGAAGGACCACCTTAGAAGAATGGGGTGTACATTACTTGCCTATCTTCACACAGCTTGTGCAAGAAGAAAATCTATCATATCATCTTCCAAGCATTATATAGATTTTTGACTAGATCATTTTTCAGAGCTCAGGGGGAAAAAAAAATTGTGCAGATTAAAACAAAACAAAATTCTGATCTGAATGAATGATTCTGAAATGAAATTCTGAAATTCATTTTTTTGTGAAAAAAAACTTACTTGCAAATAGCATTCTTTAAAAAAAAAAAATTTATAAATTTGGTAGTATCTTACAAAGTAAATGAGTTTAAAGATATCATATGAAAATACCAAGGTGAAATGTTTGTACTTCCCTTCTGAAAGCATTCATATTTTTGTAGGTTTATTCATAATCAAAGCTTAACATTCCCTAAAGGTGAGATCGTGCAGTCTAGGTCTCCTCATTTACTAGAAACCTTTCAAGCTTTTCAATGAAGGAAGAAAACGAGTGATGAATTTCCAGAGCATCCAGTCTATTTAATGACTGAGACAAGGTCGTATGAAAAATAAATTCTTTGGTCCAAGGTTTTTTAATTCTTGTGTATTTAAGTTACAAGGCAATGTACATCTTTCATTTCCTAATTTCAGATACTTGCTCCAATTTGTAAATATGTGTGTAAGCACGTTTGCATTGGGTTTTAAGAAGTAAACTGAATTCCATGTTGTACAGTAGATGATAGAAAATTAAAGAGCAATGACACGTAAATATCATCAGCTCTTTTCAAGACTGTGGAAGGGGAATAGTTTAAGACTGCTTGTTGGCTTGCCTTCTACTAGCTCTCCATTAATTCTCACCACAATTAACATCTTATTTCAGCATTATTCTCCAGTGTTCTCCTGAGAAACCCAAAAGTTGCTAAGCTGATTTTTGTCATAACTGAAGTAACCTGTGTGAGTGTAAGGTGCTGCAACATTTCTTTTTTATCAATAAATAATGAAAATAAATAATCTACAAAACTGTAATATTTGTCTTTAATTGATTTTAATCCTGACAGATCTCTGCATCCATAATTTTGATAGTTGGCCTAGTCAGAAAACTACATGGTGCTGTCTTTTCAATTTTCTTTCTGAACCATTTCACTTTCCATTTTTATGAGGTCATTGATTTATGTAAAGCAGAGACTGATAAAAGATGATTCTTTTTTGGTTGAACAGAGCTGGATTTCTTGATAACTGTAGGAAGCTTCACAACTGTATGGACTATAATAACTGAAAATAACCATGTTTTTGCCACTCCCCTACACATGCTAATTTGAGTTTCACACCCCGTATGGATCGTGCAGTAACTAGATGCAGCCTTTTTTACCCTTGGCATTTCTCATCTCAGTTGCTGATGTTTCTCATGTTGTCTAAAAATAATACTTTTATAAAAGCTCAGTGGGACACCAGAAGAGCTTTCCATGTAGCTTTTTCTCCCTTACTTTTTCCCCTCTTTCACTTTTAGCTTTTTTTTTCTCCTTTGTTCAGCAGGACATTAAATAGTATCAGTGGTATAAAATATACTTTACTGTAAGAATTTAACAGAGTGCAGAAATTCAGGTAGCCTTTACAATATTCAACAGCTGTCTATAATTCTTTTTTTTTTCATATTTTAACATAGTAATCCTTCATAGTTTTGGTTTTGATATTTTAATCTGTAATGCATGTATTTCAATCATAATGAATAAACTTGAGTTCCAGTCAATGATTTAAAGCGACAAGGTATTTATTTTTACTGGTAAATTCCATCTCCCATAAAGGTTGCTTGAAATGTGGATAATTAGTAATGAGGTTGAGAGCTACCTTATAAATTTGGATATTGAGTAACCTAACATTAGAGAAAATGAGAAGACATGGAACTAGGGGATATATACTCAGTTCAGCCAACATCAGTGCTCTTGTCATAAATTCATCAATTTTCCCTTTTTTCTGAGTATTCTTTTGGCATAGAATTTTCCTAGTGGTTTTCAGATAATAACTTGCAGTGTCAATACAAAGTGTTATAACTTTGACATACAATGTTTTTCTGTATCTTGAGCTTTCTAGTAGCCCCTTTAGGCCCTGGGAGCTGCTGTAAGGTCTCTCCAGAGCTTCCTCTTCACCAGGCTGAACAAGCCGAGCTCTCTCAGCCTGTCTTCATAGCAGAGGTGCTTCAGTCTTCTGATCATCTCCATGGCCTCCTCTGGACTTACTCCAACAGCTCCACGTCCCTCTTGTGTTGTTGCCCCAGAGCTGGATGCAGGACTGAAGTGGAGCAGTCTCACGAGAGCAGAATGGAGGGGCAGAATCCTTTCCTTTAGCCTGCTGATCATGCTCCTGGGGATATTTTCTGACTAGGCTTCAGTTTTCCCTAACAGACAAATTCAAAATTCTGCAGACAGTGTTCTGCAATATGAGCTGCAGTGTTTACTTCTCTCTGGTACTTTTATTTAGTCACATATGAAGGACTTCAGAATGGCCTGTGGATTAGAGCACATCCTGTCTCACACGCTCTGTGCTGCTCAAATACTGAGTGCAAGTATGTGGTGATGTAATTTTCATTAAAATAATACACAAGAAAATTATATTTCACGCAGAAGAGTCTAATGAAAATAAAACCCGAGTAAACCCTTGTCTTCAGAAATCTGTTTCATAAAAGGACAGTAATATTACTATGAGCTACTCTTGCTCAATTTTAAAGTACCTTAAAGTGCTTGGATGAGACAAAGAGTCAAAATAGTCAACACTAAGACAGGAAAAAAGCAGATTCAGAGGAATTCATCTGTCCCTCTCTAGGGTCTGGACCAATCCAAAGTTTCAACAAAAGCAATTCGGATAAATTTCACAGAAATACAATTGTTTCTACAATGGAATAATACTGTAATAATTCTGGTAACAGACCTACAGAGCATTGCTTCTCGTGTATTCATGGGTAATAAGCACAGCTGGTTGAAACAAACCTGAAGCTGAAGCTGGTTTGAGCTGTCACCATTTTCCTGAAACAACTAACTCAACCTGGCCTGTTTTGATGGACTATGTACCAGAACAGAATCAATCGGTGAATTGTAGCTGGATCTGAACTAGAATAGGAGTCAGAAATTTGACTGCTCAGTTTCATGGCTGTTATCATCAGATAATACTGCATTTTATAGCCAAAGCAAACTTTCAATGGCTGAGAAAATCCTTTGAAGTCCATATGATCTGGCCTGAGGCTTTTCTCCTTCAGGAAGCTATGCATGTTATTAATCAAATGCTAGTGTAATTTACAACTGACTGACAGTCTGTTTACCTCAAAGTGGTGCAGATGTCAAGTAAAGATTTTTGTCTAATGTGATTTAAGGTACCACACTTCTGATAATGTGGAAAGATTTTCTGTAATCCATCATGCAAAATAAATTCCAATATGTGGCCACTATTGGAAACCAGACAAAAGCAAATGCTTGATAGAAGAAAAAAAGGATTTACCCCAAATTTATAAAGCAAGAATTTCTGAACTATTTTCTAAATATTGTGCAAAAATACATACTCTCAAATTTAAAACCTAAGTCTTCTCATTATAAAACATAGTATAACAGAGTAAGACAAGACAGTGAAACATGATGGAAAGAAAGTGTTTAAATGTAAATATTACTTCTTTAAAAGGATAGTGTAAGTAACAAAACCATAAAAAATGTAAAATTTAATCAGCATGCTAATAACATTTGATATAAACACAATCATACAAATTACAACCCACTTTTATGCAGTGCAGGGATAACTGTTCACACAAATGTGTGTGGTCATATATCAAGCTCTTTAAAATACATTTCACAGCAATTACATTTTCTTGGGGAAAAAAAAAAGAATGCCATTATTTCTGTCAAACACACATATTTCACCTATTATGCTGTAACTGTTGGTGTTTCATAC
Organism: Lathamus discolor; assembly: GCF_037157495.1. Classification (NCBI taxonomy): domain Eukaryota; kingdom Metazoa; phylum Chordata; class Aves; order Psittaciformes; family Psittacidae; genus Lathamus; species Lathamus discolor. The sequence continues at coordinate 36,199,412 of NC_088909.1, read as the reverse complement.
ACCTTTAGGCAAGAAAGGGACAACTATAATCACTCAACTTTCCTCCACAGCTGCTTATATGTCCAAGATCTCACCCACTGACTCCTGTATTGAGCATGTAACCTCTACATCAGGTAGAACTTCTCTTTGAGGATGGCAGCAAGTCATTCAGAAAGCTTAAGTTTCTAGGTTTGGGAGCATGAAGGTTCAGAAACAGATAAAGACTGGAGATCGATATGTGTGGCTGTCTACCGTGGCTTTATACCTGCAATTTCTCTCCTGTGTACTCATAATTCATCAAAATATTCCTTTCATATAATCAACGAATCTTTGTTTTCTCTTCATTAGGTTACAAGATCAATTTATCTGAATTATTATCTTGTTACATTATCTGTAGCATAGCATATTTGCTCGGCCTAAGTCACTTGCCATAGATATTTCAGAATTCCATTACTGAGGGTTGAACATGCTCATCTCATTCACAACTTTAGTTTTGAATTCCGACATTTCACAGTTAAATTATAAAGTAGAGTAAAAGTTAATCAAGGCTGAGCATGTGCTCACATAAAACTCCTTCCTGACACGGGTTATTGGTAAGAGGAGAACCAAAATAAAGCTTCTATTGATCTTACAGCAAAAGAAGCAACATTATAATACCACTCAGCATTCTGAAGCTATTTCACATCCTCTGCTCTACAGCATAAGGCAGGGATGTTTTGTAGGTTACACTGTGCAGGCTGAAGCTGTTTCGGATCCAAATTGCACAATTACAAATAAGAAATTTCTAATGCACAATCCATATAGAGTTAGCTTTAAAGGTGAAAAGTCAGGGCAGTTTGCCCAGCACATGAGGCTAAATGGTGAGAAGGGTAAGCCATAGATCAAGTAGTGCAAATCATCATGGTCCATGCCTTAGTCTCTGCCAGGAACTGGTTTTGACAGCACTACACTTTCTGTTAGGGAATACTACCTTATTCAAACCCCATTAGCTTCATTTTGGTGATTTCAGTATCAAAATAAGGGAGTAAAGATATTACCATCTAAGGCTGTATACTGGATGCCTGCAATGTGTGTCTCCAAAAGACAAAATTCTGTACATTCAAACAACATTTCTATGTGATTTTTAAGTGTAAATATAGCTATTCTCAACCATTTTATTTACAAATAACTTTTCAATTATTAAAAAAAAATCCTATTCCTGAGAAAACACAGTTAAAAGAATTGCATTAATTATATGTGTATGTCGTGGTTTAAGCCCAGTCGGCAAACCAAAACCACGCAGCTGTTCACTCTCTCCCCTCTCTTCCTCCCCCCACTCCCGAAGGGATGGGGAGGAGAATCGAAAGAATATAACTCTCTAAGAATAGTCCAGTAACTAAGGTATAACACCAACCACTACTGCTACCACCAATAATAATAATGATAAGGGAAATAACAAAGGAAGGGAATATAACTGCTCACCATCCACCGACCGATGCCCAGCCCGACTGAGCAATGATCTAGCCCTCCTGGGTAACTGCCCCCAATTTATATAGTGGGCATGACGTGCTGTGGTATGGAATACCTCTTTGGTTAGTTTGGGTCAGGTGTCCTGTCTCTGCTTCCTCCCAGCTTCCTCTTCTCCCTGGCAGAGTATGAGATTCAGAAAGTCCTTTGTCAGGTTAAACATTACTGAGCAACAACTAAAAACTTCAGTGTTATCAGTGTTGTTGCCAGGCTGAAAGTCGAAAACACAGCACTGCACCAGCTACTAAGAAGGAGAAAAATGACTGCTACTGCTGAACCCAGGGCAGTGTATCAACCACCAATCGTAAGAAAAAAACACTACTGTACAAAAACCTCAATGTATTTCTATGTAAAGCCCTGTTTATGAACTGAAAAAAGCTTCTTCTATTTCCATTGTATTCCTTGGATGCAAAAGCAAATTCTTCCACAAACAATTATGAAGAGACACTGATACCCTTACCTGACTATTCTGCAAGCTATGTAATTCAGCCCCCACTATTTCAGTGTAAAAGTCTAATGAGTAACAAGATCCTTGCCTTTCTTAAGATGCATTTTTAGAGTCAGCACATTATTGTCTGTTTCTGTGATAAAATATGTTCCAAGGCCCTGCGCGCATTTCGTCTGCCTTTCACATCTGAATGTTGTTAACAATATTCCTGATTTTTTAACTATGTGTAGGATAGCTAGACAAAAAAAAAAAAAAACAAAAAAACAAAAAAAAACTAATCATCAAAATAAGCAAGGAAAAAGAAGGATGGCCTAGACACGATCAGGTAATTTAATCATATTTCTAATATGAGCTTTCTTTTCCTTTAAAAAAAAGTGCAAGCTAAAGAATCTGGGAGAGTATCACCATCAGTCTGAGAATGACAGCCTTACAGGAAGATCCCATTGAGCTATTTGCATACAGTAAGAGAATTCATAAGACACAGCCAACAAAAAACAGTTCTAGGAGCTGTAAATCAGGTACAGCTGTGTTCGTGCTGTTCTTAAATGTTACTTATGAGTAAGCAAAATACCTAGTGAGTTAAATACATGCATCATAACATCATTAATATGCACATTGTGTTATAGAATAGACTATATTAATAACTTGCAATAGAATGGAAAAGAAATTCCAATATAAAAAACCAGACAGGTAATTTGCAAGGTCTTTCACATTTTGGTGGTTACCCTGGTGAAATGGTTCAGGAAAGAGATTGTATCTGTGATTTAATGTCAACTACATGCAGTGAAGTCATGCCGTGACAGGTCTGGCATCAGCTATGGTTTATGTATTTTATTTCTTTGAAATAAGCCCTTCTCAAGCCTTATTCAAGCACACTACTTAAAGAAAATCTAACTTTTGGTGTTGCCCTATCGATTTAAATCATATCATATTAGAACCATAATGATCAATTATTTTCCATTAAACAATTTTCCACAGTTGAAAATAAAGTAGTCTTTATGTACAAGAAAGTAGGAATCATGTCCCCTACTTCAATCAATGAAGCATGCCCCTTTTTGTAATATTGTCATTTCTTAATATCTTGCTAATATGAATCTGCACTGTTCTTTTATACATTTCAGCATTTTCACATTGTTTTATGTAACAGGACTCCTTTTGATGTTTGACATTTAGTTTATGTTATAAATGTACAGCTGTATAATGACAAGGTTGAAACAAAATGTGGTTACACAGCTTAAGCATTTTAAAAGTGTACATTATGCAGCTTGTAGGATACATCCATTTTTCAAAATAAATTTAACAAAATTCATGTCTGATGAATAACACAAGATAAGTGAAAATTTCCCATCTGATCCATCAGTCACTGACACACCAAATTTCCTGTGCTTCATTTAATCTTCCATCTGCAGTTGTGAAATGAGTCATATTGGTTAAATAGGAGCACTACGATAGTTAGAAAATTACCTGAGGTCTTGGGAGAACTGCTTCACTCCTTGGTCATGGCAGATCTTGCATGTCATCAGAGATCTTGGCCTGGCTTCTTAGAGATACAGAAAGAAATATCTATCCTTTTTTCACATAAACTGAAATTACTATGAATGAACAGAATTGAGCACTGTGCAATTCTGAAATCCAAGCCTAAGCCTCTGTATGTTTCTCTCTTTCTTCTGTAAACCAGACAGAATTAGGAGGCTAGACAAATTACCAATAAGAAGCGGAGCTTTGGTTTTTCATGCCAAGTGTGCTAAACGGATTTAGCAACAAACTACCTTTTTTTCAGACTCGTGGGAAAGAAGTAGGGCAAACTCCTACTTACCTATCCAGGATACCAACCCATTACATTTCTTAAAAGACAGATGCTGAACAGGAATGCCAAGGATCCTCAAATATGAGAAAAAAGGCATTTAGATTTTTGTCTGCAGTTTCCAGGCAAGTATCGAAGTCACTAGCTAACAACAACTCTTAGACAGATCACTAAGGATCTTGTGACTAGTGGCATTCCACAGTGCAAAATTCTACAACAGTGGGAAATGGCTAGGTTTAACTAGAGTCCCTCCCCCAGTAAATTAAAAATTTTTAATTAGCTCGCACAGATGAATTAGTTTTAGTCTTTCTGTCTTAATTCTCCAACTTATTTACAAACTGTCTCCAACTTATTTGCAAAACTGTCCAAGTGTTGAAAAAGTACTTTAGATGTTGTCATGTTTGACTACTAAGAATAATTTTGAGTTGCACCACTTGTTTCTGAAGGATATTCAAATTCAGGTTTTCCATAAGGTATCAAAGAAACACATTGTATTTTTTGTCCCTATAATTCATTCATAGATGCCAAATAATATCTGGTGAAACATTCTTCCTTCAAGTGAGAAAACACTAACATATGACCTGGGCTGAAGAACCCTCCTAAGCAGAGTAGAAATTTATTCTGACTCGCTGAAAATTGAACTCTTTATCATTAAAATTTTGTCCTAGTGTTCAAGACTCTTTGAACTGCAGTGAAGAAACAAAGAAATTTACACACACCCTGAACTATTTCGAAGTTGAGTCATTTGTTTGTGATAAAGAAGGCTCAGAAACAAATCTCTTCCTATCATTCAGTGAACACTAAATACTTTTAAATTGCTTTCATCTCCTGTGATATATGTGTCTCATGATGCTTAAAAAATTGCACAAACTGTCAAAGGTAGGGCTGAACAGAAAGGATAAATCTCTAGTAATTTTAATTCCATTTTATATTTTTATAATCCTAACCAGATTTGGGAAGAGCTCTCAAAGAAAGTTCCTGCTTTAGTTCACGTTCTGTAAAAGATATATCTATAAAGCCCAAGTCTTTTCTGCACTATGTTTATTGCTGTTTCACACTCTCACATAGTTTTGCCTATTTCATACACCATTTACTCTATGTCTTTGTGTCTTATCTCCAGAAGGCTTTTCAAAAGAATGTTTGGAAGATTATAAATGAAAGTACTTGCATATGCTGCTGAATTTCATGATAACAAAAAATTGATAATCTTACATTCTAGACTTTTCTGAAAAGAAATAAATTGAGGTATTTATGTCTAAATTAAGATAACTTCACCCACGTTCTATCACATTTTAAGAAATGTTAAAAATCTGTTTCTTTACTGAAAAATAAACTGACATAGCTTGGATAATGATGATTTAAAATATGTATTTTGAGTCTTAAAAAATAAAGCTTTTTGATCACATCTGTAGAAGCACTTCAGAAATTATTACCTAAAAATTTTATTGGAATCTACTTGAGACTGTGGGGATATTTCACCAGTTGAGGTTTTGAATGAGAAGGTTAAGGAAACTGTTTGCCCAAATGTGTAACTGCATACCTTGTAACAATGATTGCAATGGACATAACCACACATAACAACATTACATGTAACAATTAAAGCATGCAATTATGACAAACATTTTTTTAGGTGTTAATGAGCACACAATTTTGCATTTGAGTTCTACATTTGAATTTACCACTTATAACCTTATTTTGTAGCAGAAGTATTATCTTGGGAGAGCAATTGAATTGTGGAGACTCAAGCTTTACTGTCAACCCAATGAGTTGTAAACACTGAGGCTGCTCATCAGTATATTACTAGGTGTATATTATGTGAAAAACTTTGGCTTCTAGAAAATCTCTTTTAAAAAGCAAAATCCTTCCATAGTCTTGCTAGGTTACTTCATGATAAGATAGTCACATTTGAAAATAATTTCTGGACAAAATCTCTATACCCAGCAATATCTGAAAGACATGAATTGTGCAAGTTTTTAATTTATCTCTGACCCGAAAGATCCCCTTGAGACTCCACTTTTTCCAGCTTATATTAAATACATTTTTCTCTATAAATAAGTGTGATATAAAAATACTCTGAAGAGTGAGATATCTGAATGCAGGTAAATCCAAGTCTTTGAGTCTTGCATCTGGGGAAGAACAACCCCATGTACCAGTACAGGTTGGGGGTTGACCTGCTGGAAAGTAGTGAAGGGGAAAGGGACCTGGGGGTCCTGGTGGATAGGAGGATGACCATGAGCCAGCAATGTGCTCTTGCGGCCAAGAAGGCAAATGGCATCTTAGGGTGCATTAGAAAGGGAGTGGTTAGTAGGTCAAGAGAGGTTCTCCTCCCCCTCTACTCAGCCTTGGTGAGGCCGCATCTGGAATATTGCGTCCAGTTCTGGGCCCCTCTGTTCAAGAAGGACAGGGAATTGCTTGAAGGAGTCCAGCGCAGAGCCACAAAGATGATTAAGGGAGTGGAACATCTCCCTTATGAGGAGAGGCTGAGGGAGCTGGGTCTCTTTAGCTTGGAGAAGAGGAGACTGAGGGGTGACCTCATCAATGTTTACAAATATGTAAAGGGTAGGTGTCAGGATGATGGAGCTAGGCTTTTTTCAGTGATATCCAGTGATAGGACAAGGGGCAATGGGTGTAAACTGGAACATAGGAAGTTCCACGTTAACATCAGGAAGAACTTCTTTACTGTAAGAGTGACAGAGCACTGGAACAGGTTGCCCAGGGGGGTTGTGGAGTCTCCTACACTGGAGATATTCAAGGCCCACCTGGACAAGTTCCTGTGTGATGTACTGTAGGTTACCCTGCTCTTGCAGGGGGGTTGGACTAGATGATCTTTTTAGGTCCCTTCCAACCCTTGGGATTCTGTGATTCTGTGATTCTGTAAGGTATAACACAAATCACTACTGTTGCTACCACCAATAATAATAATAAGGGAAATAACAAGGGAAGAGAATACAACCATTCACTACCCGTTGACCGATACCGAGCCTGACCCGAGCCATGATCTAGCCCTTCTGGGTAACTGCCACTCTATATACTGGGCATGATGTGCTCTGGTATGGAATACCTCTTTGGTTAGTTTGGGTCAGGTGTGCTGTCTCTGCTTCCTCTCGACTTCCCTTCTTCTCCCTGTCAGAGCATGAGACTCAGAAAGTCTTTGGTTAGAGTAAACATTACTGAGCAAGAGCTAAAAACATCGGTGTTATCAGTGTCGTTGCCAGACTGAAAGTCAAAAACACAGCACTGCACCAGCTACTAAGAAGGAGAAAAATGATTGCTACTGCTGAACCCAGGACAATAAGCTTTAAGCTCCCTTCCAGCCCAAGCCATTCTGTAATTCTCTGAATGCCAGGGTCCCGCTTATTGGTAGCATTTGTATCTAGCACACATAGTAGATACACATCTACACATGATAGCCTGTACCTAGTAAATTAAAATCTCTTTATAATGATCCAGTCCTCTGCAGAGTTTGTTATTCTAATAACTAAATTGACATCTCTATCCCTACCCAGTTTTTTTCTCAGGAGTTTAGTCGTATCCTTGTACCATCTGAGCAGATGCTCCTCTAAACTTCTCTCTAAGAAGAAGCATTTAAGCCATGCCTTTATATTTCTTCAAAGTTTGTATTTTACAATGTTGCTTTGCCAACTTTAAAGTTATTTTTCTGAGCAATACCTACCAGAGCTTCCATTTCTTCATATCCCTCTTACCTGTGCAATATTAGATTACTTCTTTCATCTATGTTTCAAGCTTCATTATCTTAGTGTGTTCACCCCTTGCTTATTAGAGGATTCTTTTCGAACTTCTGCATTACTTCATTTCTTCATTTTCAGGATCTTAATGATCCTGACAGCTTCAGTTCAGAAACTGATTACTTCCCAAGCACCTAGTAGACTGCATCTGTTTAAGAGAGACTTTTGAAATGAGTAACTTCCCAGTTAGTCAGGCATCCCTTAATCTTCCACACAAATATCTTTCTATCCTAATTTGCTGTGGCAGTGGTACATTCCTCTTACTGACTTTTTAGGTTTCCAGGAGGAGCTGCTGAACTCTTTTTCTCACTTCCTGTACTCAAATCCACAGATACTTGTCTACAATCGAAGCCTGTTTACTTCTGCAAAGCACTTCAAAACTTGGTTTTCTTGTTTAGCTTTTGCTTGTGGTTTCTACTTTTAGTCCACAACTAACTGACTAATGAAATCATAGTAATGTGGTTTGTGCAGCATTATCAGCTGTAGGCAGCTTACACAACATCTTTTGATGTATAGGTGGCTTGGTGACCAGAGATACTTTAAAGAATTCCAATAGATATATAACGATATCAATAACAGTAATTTGTTCCAGTATGAACCTGAAATCAAACAAATTAAACGTATGCTGGTAGTTCACGCATAAATTAGAAACTGGTGAGCTAAGGCTTATAAATTTATTTTTGTTGAAATGCAGCATCATTTTGAACTAGTAGGGAGCTAGTTTTTCCTCCTCTCCTCACATGTGAAGTGAATTAATTTATGGGGCTTGTGGGGGAGCATAGCCGGGAGAGCTGGCCTTGGCTGACCAAGGGGAAATGCCTTGTTATATAACATCATAGTCAGCAAGCAGTAAAACTGTGATAATGGAAGAAGAAGGGCGGGGGATTTTCTTCCAAGATGGCTGTTGCTGAGAGATCAGGTGGGCTTCAGTCTGCTTGCAGGTGGTGGTGAGTGATTGCCTTTTTTTCCCCCTACTTTCATTCACCTAGTAAGCTGTCTTTGTCTTGATCCATGAGTTTTCTTTTGCTCTTCTTTTTTCCTCCCCCATCCACTGAAGGCATTGAAGAGGGAGCAAGACAATAGCTGTGTGGATGAGAGACACCAAATGTAGTTTTTTCAGAGAGTAAGGGAAGCCTACTAGACTGTTCCAATTTGCATCAAAGAATTAAGAGACTGAGTGAGAAAAATTCAGACACTAAGTAAGAAAAAGGGTGAGGATTGCACACTTGAGCATACCAAGTTTGTCTTCAAAGAGGCTCCAAGAGCCTTCCATTTCCAGTGAAGGGAACTGTAGTTAAGGGTGCTTACGGGCTTACAGAACCACTCAGCACAATTGTACAACAAAGTTACATAATTCCTTCAGCTGTTTAGAGAAGCAAGATAAGCATCACTTTCCCTGGAAGTGTTCAAAAGCCACGTAGACAAGGCTCTTAATGACATGGTTTAGTAGTGGACTTGGCAGTCCTGGAGTAACAGTTGGACTTGATGATCTTCAAGGTCTTTTCCAACCCAGTTGATTCTATAATTCTATGAGAAGTTTTTTTTTTTGTGAGAAATGTAATTTCACATTTTTCAAGATGATGAAAACTTTTCCTTCAGTGAGTTTCCAGAAGACTGTGAAATAAATTTGCTAAACTTCATTCCATGAACATGTCAACAAACAGATGAATTCAAATAGAAGAGTATGCATACAAATTGTGGATGCTACCAAGGTGGATGTTCCACTTTGCTTAAGCCTAGTAAATAACTGTATATTTCACTGTATAAAGAGTGACCTGTTGTCAAAATTCAGTGCCTTTACATTACAAAAACCTATCATAAAAAGCCCTGAAACATATTCCGTATTTTTGCTTAGTTTTTTTTCTATTGCAAACGCAAGGAGGGGTCATGGTGTGTGAAACAGATAAATCAAAGCTGGTTTTGTTTTGTTTATTTTTTCTTAAATTTTAATATTAAAATAATGTTGAAAGTAAAGTCAGAGAGGCATTAAAAAATAAATTATTATAATCAGACCGGAACTAAGTTATTGCAAATTGCAGTGTAAATACCTCTCAACTCTGACGTGTCAGAAAAATAACCAGTGGCACATAAATACTGGTGTGCACATATATATATAAAAAATTATATATATACATATTAATGGTTCACTGCTAGCAATAAATCAAAAATTACTTGTATTTTTTCCATAATTATTCTGATACTAAGGACTTTAATTTTGCAATGCGTGAACACAAAAAGCACTGCTATTTTCTCTCACCAGAAGTTTTACTTAAAATAGTGCTTAACTGCAGATGTGATTTTTTTTTTTTTTGAGAAAAATATAAACACCTGTACCTGAAGTTCAGCAAAAGCTACCAAAATTCAAACTTGCACAAAATATATGCTAACCAGTAGTTAGATCGGGGGCTTTTAAATTATTCATTCACTCAGAAATATTCATCTATTTAAAATGCCCCATCATCTCAGGGGACATTTTTTCCACAGTATATATTCTCACATTGTCTTGTTTCCTTACTAGAAAATTTTCATTGCACTCCAAGTAGAAAGTAATTTTCTTTGAATGGCAAATACAGAAAATAACTGTTCCTGAAATGCACGTTCTCTAGTAGTAAGTTCTGTATATTTTTAATTAACCCTATCATTATATATTTAATTATTTCTGACTGTAGTGACCTTATCAGAAACTCTGATAACATAAATTACATAGTTACAGCAGTAATTAATTTTCTCACTGGAAAGCTAGATTACTTTCAGATCAAATATTGCAAGATTCAGTGGAAGGAAGACAGAGTTGAAACACTACCTAAAGATACCTAATAGACTAAAATGAGACTATATAAATTGCTAAGGATATCAGATTATAAAGAATAGATATTTTAATGTGAACTTGGGCTTCCATTATTCAAAAGCTCTAATCTTTTTGGAATTCTACTGCTAAAGGAAATATTATTTATTTCCAGTGGTCTAGTACTGTGAGTGTACAGTTAAATAAAGTCTAAAATTTTGTTTAATCCATGCAATTAAGTCCTTGGAACAAGTACATTTAGTTTGTGTCTCAGTGCCCTTACCATACTGTAAAGACTGGCACTTCCAGTTTGGCAATCCATTGCTAAGACCACTTAAATATAGTAAAAAGTAAAAGTTAAAGGAAGAGACAGCTAAGCAGACTGAGAAGAATATTTAGATCTAGGACTCAGTCTTCATTTAAAAGCAGTGGCTGGGCTCTTTTTCAGAGAGAAAAGATAGAAATAAAAAAAAGGGTTGAATTTTTTTTATTCTTCTTTAATATCAAGTTTTTTTCCTCCAACTTTTTAGTGGAAAGTTTCCTTCTTCAATAACAAGCCACAGAACTGCACTACCTTCATACAGCAGAAGTATTAAAGCAACAAACTTGAAAGGCTGTTAAATGAAGGAGACAATACAGTTGCAACTGTCCAGGAATAGTCCTGGAGTCTGGAGAAGCAAAAAATATTAAAAATTTAAAGAAAAAAGAGGTATAATGTAATATCAATGATGTTCATATAAATGAGATGATATCTCATTCTTTTAGAATCTAGTACCATTTTCAGCATGGACAGAGCTGTCACACAGAAACTCATTTTCTTTAGAGACGACTACAGGCAACAGCATTGCAGAACAGTATTCACATTCAACAGGTGGATTTTCTGTTGCCTCTTCTCCTTGCAAATCACCTACACCTATAGCCCACTGTCACACACTGGAAACTTGCTGGAATGACTGCTTCTTGTTGAGACTTTTATATTGTTGTAACTTTTCAAAAGGCACAGAAACAGAAACTTTCCAAAAGTCCGAGCTTTGTTTGTTTGTTTGGTTTCATAGATTTGAATTTCTTCCAGGCATCTTTACTGTTGACCAAAGGTAAAATTATTTCATTCAAAGTTTAAGAACAAGCTGCAAAAGGTTTTTGCTTATTACTAATACTCTTCAAAGAAATCAGAAAGTCTAAAATGCCATTCTAAACCCATTATTTAAAGCAGACATTTATAAGCCTTCCCTTGATCTTGGTATTACCTTTTAAAACAGACATTGGTTTATAATTGTGCAAGTTCAAATGATTAAACATGAAAGCAGCTTTTATATCCTCAACAGCAGAAAAAAAGCGAGGCAGTTGTAGCTGGAGACAAGTAGAAAGCAATTGTAGATTAAAGCGCAATACTAGTGGAAGTCACAGCAACTAAATGAATTACAGGGATACTTTTTTAAAAGTGGTTTTTCTGTGTAATATTCGGTCATTACACTTTTCCTTTCTGCAGTGATATAAATAAAATCAGTCAAGAACTGACAGAAATAACTAGCACATGACAAGAGTGATGAAGATGAACTTAATGAAGGGACCAGGTCAATGTAAACTGTGACCTGAGAAAGCTGAAGGGAGGTGTAAGTTTCTAGAAGTTCTTGTTTGCCTGGGTTTTTTTTTTGCATTCACTTCTGAATCTCATCCATACTGTCAAACTGTTTATAAAAATTTACTACTCACTGCTGTTTCAATCTTCTTGGGTAAAAGTTGTATTTTCTGACAGTTAATATTAAGCAATTCTTTACGAGAATTTTCTCCATGAATGTGCCACATTTGAGACTCATATCACAAACCTGCTGTTCTGCCAGATAGTTGACTGGTTTTGAAATATCTTCATCTTCTTTTTGACAATCTCAGAATGTACTCCATCCAAAAAAGTTGTTTATGCCCTCAGCATTCAAGTGTTTGACTTCATTTTTTTTTTGTTCAGGGTGTTTTTGTTTAGAGGCTAAACTGAATGCTCTTTCTGTATATTTAATGAAATTCTAAATACAAATACAGTCAAAATAAAATGCAAAGGTGTAATTTGTTTCATTAAATGATGGATTGATTTCAGTCATTTCTTCAATCAATGCCTCATCAGCCTAAGTAATCATCATATGTGGTGGGGGAGGGGAAATGGCAGCTTTGTTATGCTGAAACACTACAGTCCTACTGATTAAGAAAAAAAGTTAATGTAAAAAAGATACAAATCAGCACATTTTAAAAAGTATACAAAGACTTGTGGTGGTTTGCTGGTTTGGTTTTATTTTTTAATATAAGCATCTGTAGCCTAACACACTTTTATGAGACAAATTTAGAACTGTACAGTTGCAGTGAACATGAAGTCACAGTGACTGGGACCTTGATATGAATGGACTTACTGAACTGATCTATGTTAGAAAAACATAAATAAAATAACTAAAACAACCCTAAATAACTTTTATTTAACCAGATCAGTGTCATGGTGATAGTCTTATTCTGACAGGAATAGCAATCCTTAGCACAAGAGCAGGAACCAGCTGGGACTGGAAAATCCCTAAGAAGACTTTCATTCCAAAACCAGCTCTTCTGTAAAAGTAAGGCCTCTCACAGCAATGAGGTTGTGATAAATACCATAACATCCATTATTTGCTAAAATTGGTAAACAACATCTGCCTAGCACGTTTAATCCACATGCTGCCCTTCATTATGTAAGCTAAAACACTATTAGAATTTATAATATTAATGTGCCCATTGAAACTCTGAATCTTGTACTAAAGCATGCTTCAGGAACTTCCTTGGTACGTTTCCCAGTTTAATGAGTAAATTGCAAAAAAGGCTACTGATTTTCCCACTCTTTCCTGTTTCTTAAGTTTACACACAGTTCTGTAGTACCTTCTACATTAAAAGCCAGAAAACAAAATACTTTCTAGTTTATAGCCCTTTTAACCATGGAAAAAAAAATTTCAACATGCTTAAGGTTTCTGATGTGAGACCACTTAGGGCGTTGTACCATCACTTTGAAATAGGACAAGGGTTCTTTAAAGCTTCTTTCCCTTACTAGAGTCAACTTAGTTGTGCAATGAATATTGTTTAGAGTGTCAACGAAGGCTGACCTGCAGGGACAGAATGGCAGAAGGAGAACAGCAGTGCAACTTTTCACCAAGACTTACCTGGGCAGTAGACAGACACAATAAAACTATCTCACCATGGACATGAGACAGACTGGATGGTAATACGGTGCTCCCTAGGTGTGCCTGAGATCCAAGGGATGATTTCCTCTGTAAAACATCAGGCCAGCTGTGAAACATAGATTAGAGAAGCATACATAATCTAAAGCTTGCTTTCATAAGTAGAACTGGTCTTCACCTTCATTCTTCACAGGAACATGTTAACATCATTGCTTCTCATTTCCATCTGATTACCATAGCATAAGATAAAAAGTGACATTTGATAGCAAGTTTACTATGCACCCTGCACTACAGTTCGTATCTGTCTCTACATCTCTACACATACACATATCAAGTTATTCAGAGTATTTTGAAGAAAGACTGCACAGCGGCAGTGACTTTCTGGTTTTCTATTGCCTGAATAATCACTGTATTCCTAATCAAAGGAGAAAAAGACAACAGAGGTTCAAGGAATATTTCCAAAGAAAAGGAATCACTGGTCTCATTTGCTTTGGAAAAGGCTTATTTTTTAAGAATTCAGCCTTACAGCAAACACTTTGAGCAAATGCTTTGAACAATCGTTCACATCATCGCCCATTACTAAACGGTATAGGCTAAAGCTGATGAAGCAAGTCACCTTCTTTAATGAGCCTGTTTTCACTGGTAACTCCTTTATTATATTAATATTAGAACAGTATACGCCATGCTGAAAACATAACTGTAAGCCAAAATCCATATTCATGCATATATTCCTTTAATACAATATGTATTCTCATTTCCAGCACTTTCTGTATGCTGATTTTTATGATGACCTGTAATTAAAATTACCATTTCGAGTAAATTAGTAGTTACCATTTACTTCTTAGTCATATTTCACCAAGGAAACTCAAGTGTTGCTTACAATAACACTAAGTAGTGATTGCTAATCATTAATCTGGGTCCTATAAGAGCTCAACATAATATGACAGGAGGTATAACACTCAGAAGGAACATCTCACCAGGCATAATTCACATTAAAAGAGCTTTCTTTACTATTTGTGTCTTCTTATTACTTCTAGCATTCCCATTCGTTTCAGCTGCAGTTGATCTGATAAAGGCAGTTACTACCTCTAGTCATCCCTTGCTGTTTCCCTTTATCAGACCAATGAAAAGATTCTTCAGTCTGCTGGTTTATTTGCACCTGAGTGATTCTACTAAACTTTCAAATGCTACCTCAGTAAGTTTCTTGTTATTCTTCTCACGTGTCTCATAACAGGCATTAATTTCCATCTGTTAGGAATTGTTTCAGTATGGTAGATGCTTGCTGTTTGGTAGCTGCTTGAGATTTTCATTCTATAGAGGCCTTGATAATTTCAGTTGTTTCAGCGTGAGAACTGTCCTCTCCTTATGTTTTCTCTGTTTCCCTTCTCACCTAACTTGTTCTTTTCTAGTCGACACCTATACTACCAGTACAGAGGAAAAAAAAAAACAACAGCAAAGAAATGTCATCAGAAAGGAGGGAATGGCAATTCTAAGTCATTCATTCTGAGCTTCTTTTTTTTTTTAAAGCTGAAGAAAATTGGTTAAAATTTTAATGATCTATAAGAGATATTCCAAACTTCTATCTGAGTTTACATTTTTTGACAGCCAGTTAAATTTCATATGCAAGTGTTAGAATTTGCAGTTTCCCTTGAAAGAAATTCTTTTAAAATAAAAAGTTTGTGTGGTTTGTTTTGTTTTTTTTTTTTTTTTTATATTGGAGAACTCCTCTCAAAATTCTCTTCTTGTACATTTTAGGGAAAATTGGACATCAGTGTCTCTGCACTGCAATCCCTAGCAAGCCAGTACCAAGAACAAGGTCTGTTGTATTTAGTTTTACCTAGAGGCAGATACCTTCCATATTTTTGTACAAACCATCCATTCCTCAAGATAATTTGCAAACTCAAAGTTGAACACTGCGTGCCTTAACTAGAAGTGCACTTACGTACTAGACTGCCATTCTGAAACATTTCTCAGAGAACATAATCTTGACAAGAAATTGTTAGGGCATAATTTGGAAGTTGTATTTATCCAGACGCAATGGCAGAGTACAAAGTATATGTTATTAATAATGCAAGAACAGAACTGAAAAGTAACTTGTACACACTTCACATACAAGTTTCCTGTAAAACATATTCTCCTCAGAACAGAATGTTTATCTTCCTGTTCAGTCATTAGGTAAGTGACACTATATTAGTGTTTATTAGGACAGGTAGTTAAAGGTAAACTATTACTTTAATTTATACTCATTTATTTAGTCTTTATTAGTACATGTCAGTAAGTACTAGTACTAGTAAGATGTCTCAGCTACATTTTGGATGTGGGATCTGTATCACTTCAGTAATAATGATAATAATAATGATAACAATAATAATATTTTGATAATGGTAATCACATTCATAATAATAAATTTATAACAATAATCATATTAATAATAAAAATGAAAACAACCAGAACTGGAAGAAATATAAATTGTCAGCTTTTAAACTAAAATCGTTATTTTGAAGAAAACATTTCTTTCATTTATGGATAAGCATTTGTAACAAGAATGAAAGAGAACACTTCCAAAAAACTTAATAAAAACTGGTCCCAGAAAAGATATTTTTTAACATAGATCTACATTCTGACTAGTCTACATCTCTATGTTGAAAACAGGTGTAAAGAAACAGATATGGAAGACCCGAAAGCTGTAACACACAACAGTTTTGTCACATTTCATTTAAAAAACACAGAATTATTTAGAGTTCATGTAATGGTTTTGTATCAAGGCTGTGTTCAGTGTAAGAAATATGAAATGGAGTTTAGGAGTCAAAGACAAAACATATCACATGTCACATTCCCCAGGCATGCATTTTTTCTGTATGAAAATTACATCTCAATAGAATAATTTTCTGTATTTATCCAGAATTTGCATTCACTGGGTGAAGCAGCTCCAATTAAGTGTCGCTGATGTACACGATGCCTGCCTGGGCATGCCTGCATACTCATTAATCATTGATGAATCCTGCTGTGCAAATTTTAGTAGTGCAGTATTTTTCAGAGCCCTTTATGCCACCAAAATGAGTTCTTTGAAAAAGGAAAATACCAATTGATTGCCAATTGATATTTTTCCATATATAATATCTATAGAGCTGCCACCAAGGCATTCAATGACGAGCAAGGCAAATAATAACAAGCATTATTGCTTGCTTGATAACATTGGAAATTGCTTTATAGATGACTGAAAATAAATCTGAGTTCTAACATCTTGTGGACAGAACAGAAATAATCATTCATAACTATCAAATCAAATATTAAATGCCTTTTATCTCTTGCCACTGTAGCATTGTCACCAGGTTGTTATTTTCCATTGTATTCATGAAAAGTTAGCACAAGTCTTTAAATTATGAAAAAAGACAAATTTTTATTGTGTTGAAATGTCCTTATTAGTGCAACATAGTTTATTTTTTATTAGTATTTAAACCTGTGTAACTTCTCTGCCAGAAGATTACTGGTAGCAGCAAAGGTCATGTTCAACTTCAGGGACTCTCTATAACAATTACCAGGTCAAAGATCTCCACCTCACTTATCAGAAATGAATTTAACTTTCCTCACTGGAGAACATAATTTTCTAGAGCTCAAAATTCCAATTTCTCCTGCTTACTAACATGAATAAAATGGTTTAATCTGAAAACATGAAACATATATGCAAAGATGGTCAAGTCACTAAAAGAATGTCAGTATTTCCTAGCTTGCGTTGTAACTTGACATACAGAAAGCTCTTAGTTTCTCTGTTAATGATTATTTTCCTTTCAGTTACTTAATTGCACTTACCTGTTTTCTGGAATTCTGCAGAAGATGTAAAAAGAGAACCATTCAATGAAATATATCCTGGCTTTGTAGGATAAATTAGCAGATGGAAAATGCGTGACTGTTAGAAAAGAACTGTGTTCTCATCTATAAAAAAACATTTACTTTGAAAGGGGTGTATTGATTTCGTATCTTTCATGGACAGAATCAAACCTTTTTTGAACACAGAATACCTTAATCTCTGCCAATTTTAAAAGTTCAATAGCAAACGAGAAAAGAGAATACTTTGTTTACTCATCACAGAGGTGGATTGCTCTGGGTTAATCAGGAACTTCATCCCAGCCCTAGAGGAAGGTTATTGCTTAACAGTTTGCCCATTACCAGCAGTATTGTGGGATAAATATAGCCAGTAAATCCATAATGCTACTACACAATGAAATTTATACCTAAATATATCTCCTACTCATCTTTTTCAAATGAAAACAATTATGTTTTCCTACGCTTGTAAGGTGGGCTGATGCCAACCTTGTGAAGTTCAACCATGCCAAGTGCAACGTCCTACACCTGGGTCGGAGCAATCCCAGGCACAGCTACAGATTGGGCAAAGAAGAGATTCAGAGCAGCCCTGCAGAGAAGGACTTGATGGTGCTGGTCGATGAGAAAATGAACATGAGCCGGCTTCAGTGTGCGCTCGCAGCCCAGAAAGCCAACCGTATCCTGGGCTGCATCAAAAGGGGTGTGACCAGCAGGTGGAAAGAGGTGATCCTGCCCCTCTACTCTGCTCTTGTGAGACCTCACCTGGAGTATTGTGTGCAGTTCTGGTGTCCTCAACATAAAAAGGACATGGAACTGTTGGAACAAGTCCAGAGGAGGGCCACGAGGATGATCAGGGGACTGGAGCGCCTCCCGTATGAAGACAGGCTGAGAAAGTTGGGGCTGCTCAGCCTGCAGCTGAGAAGGCTGCGTGGAGACCTCATAGCAGCCTTCCAGTACCTGAAGGGGGCCTCTAGGGTTGCTGGAGAGGGACTCTTCGTCAGGGACTGTAGTGACAGGACAAGGGGTAATGGGTTAAAACTTAAACAGGGGAAGTTTAGATTGGATATAAGGAGGAAATTCTTTCCTGTTAGGGTGTTGAGACACTGGAATCAGTTGCCCAGGGAGGTTGTGAGTGCTCCATCCCTGGTGCTGTTCAAGGCCAGGTTGGATGAAACCTTGTGTGGGATGGTTTAGTGTGAGGTGTCCCTGGCAATGGCAGGGGAGTTGGAACTAGATGATCTTAAGGTCCTTTCCAACCCTAACTATTCTATGATTCTATTATTCCGTCTTTTACCCCTTGTGCTTTTTATTTGTTCTGACTTATGTTCCTCGGGCAGGGGCTGTCTCTCTGTATAAATGTTCAGAATAATTAGCATAATATGGATCAAGTTTCTGTTAAAACTAATAGGTCTTAGAACTAAATAAGAACTACTCCTTAATCTTTTCTAAAGAATAATAAATTTATGGTTTCTTGGGTAACACTGTTATACCATTCATAAGAATAACTGTAGCCTCAGGAGAACTCTTGTACATACAAAGACAAAATTAGTAAATAAACGCTTTCATTATTTGTTTTTTTCTTTTTCTCATTTAACAAAATAAAGTGCTGTAGAACATTAGAACTCCTGGGTATTTGCTGATAAGATCAGACTGATTTATTACAGTAACTATTGGTAGTCTGGGCTTAATTAGATAAGGTGCATCATTGGACATTCTGAAGAAGGCGCTGTTGTGATTTCCATAGAAGGGAGTTTTCTTTGACTTCTTTGTTTCTTTTAAAATCTTCTTTGCTAAAGACTGGACCATCATGTATTCAAAACTGAAACTTTTTATCAAATATGAATGGAGAAAAGCTAGATCTGGTTTCTGGTTGTTCTCATGAAGTGTGGTAAATCACTCTTAGGAGTTATGCTTTAATTTTTCCTAGTTTCAATGCTTATTTCATTTCACAGACTGTTCTCACAGAGGTGCACACTGGCTGCTTGTGAGAGTGAACCTTTTTCTTTCCCTATTTCAGAGCATTATTGTCCTATTTGATTTATACACGACATAACTCAAATAGCCTCTCACCAATGCAGACACCTCAGTATTCAGTGTACTTCTCCCCTGACCTATTGACACTTGGCTGCTGACATCTGATAATCTCTTTCTCCTTTGACACCTGAGAAATACCAGGTCTTCTCCAGCCTGTCTCAGCCTCCCAGTCTCTGTGTCCATCTCTGTCTCTGTCTCTGTCTGTCTTCATCTCTGTATCTGCCCCTGTGTCTAAGTCCTTTACTTTCCTATCATTTGAACTCTGCATTAAGAGTGGCTAACTTCTACCAAAAGGCTGGCAGTATGCATGTCTCAGCCTCTGGGAATGCTCCAAGATTTAATAGGCCACACTTTGCCTTTCCTGCTGCATAATTTATTTTTACTTTGCTTTTAGATGCCAGTGTATCAATTTGTTCCTTTTACTTGGCTTTCTATCTGTCTGATATGATTCCAAGTTTCTCACTGGGTTGAGTTTACATAAGCAAGTTTTTGGTCATGGGCAGCTGCAGGGGTGGCTTCTCTGAGAAGACGCAAAAGCTGCCCCTGCCTCAGATAAAGTCAGTTTCAGCCACCTGAAGATGGATCTGCCCCTGCCCAAAGCTGAGCCTATCCAAAATGGTGGTATGGCCTCTGTGATAAGATAATTAAGAAAGGATAAAAATGCAGTGCAACAATGGGAGAAAGAAGTGAGAATATGTGAGAGAAACAGCCCTGCAGACATCAAGGTCAATGAGGATGGAGGGGTACAAAGTACTAGAGCAGCCTATGGAGAACTACAGTGGAGCAGGTATCTACACTGCCACTCATGGAGAATCCTGTGATGGAACAGGTCAATGTGTCCTGAAGGAAGCTGCAGACCACAGAGAGTTCACGATGGAGTATGCTTTCTGCCAGTAGCTGTGGCCCATGGGGGACCCAAGCTGAAGCAGTCTGTTCCTGAAGAGCTGCAACCTGTAATGGACCCACAATGGAGCAGCCATATGGGATAGCGTCACTGAAGGACAGTATCCCATGTGAGGGACCCCATGCTGGAGCAGAAGAGTGTGAGGAGGAAGGAGCAGCAGAGACGAAGTGTAATGGACCTACCACAGCCCCCATCCCTTTGTGCTACCCACGGGGAAATAGCAAAAGTGTTGGAGTGAAGTTGAGCCTGGGAAGAGGTGTTCGGATGGGGGGAAGGTGGTTTTAGTTTTGTTCTTATTTCTCACTATCCTTCTTTCTTACAGTTGTCAATAAACTAAATTAATTTCCCCAAATCGAGTCTGTTTTGACAGTAGCTGGTGAGTGATGTCTTTGTCATTATCTCAACGCATGAGTTTTTCCTCATAATTTCTCCCCTCTGTCCTATTGATGGAGAGGGAGAGGTAGAGTGGTTTGGTGGGCACCAAGCCTGTTGGTGAGGCCGCATCTGGAATATTGCGTCCAGTTCTGGGCCCCTCTGTTCAAGAAGGACAGGGAATTGCTTGAAGGAGTCCAGCGCAGAGCCACAAAGATGATTAAGGGAGTGGAACATCTCCCTTATGAGGAGAGGCTGAGGGAGCTGGGTCTCTTTAGCTTGGAGAAGAGGAGACTGAGGGGTGACCTCATCAATGTTTACAAATATGTAAAGGGTAGGTGTCAGGATGATGGAGCTAGGCTTTTTTCAGTGATATCCAGTGATAGGACAAGGGGCAATGGGTGTAAACTGGAGCATAGGAAGTTCCACGTTAACATCAGGAAGAACTTCTTTACTGTAAGAGTGACAGAGCACTGGAACAGGTTGCCCAGGGGGGTTGTGGAGTCTCCTACACTGGAGATATTCAAGGCCCGCCTGGACAAGTTCCTGTGTGATGTACTGTAGGTTACCCTGCTCTTGCAGGGGGGTTTGGACTAGATGATCTTTTGAGGTCCCTTCCAACCCTTGGGATTCTGTGATTCTGTGATTCTGTGATTCTGTCCCAGAGTCATTTTGACAATGCCTGTAGTAGCATGTCTTTAACTTCTGGTCAGGTAATTGGACTAGATTACCATTGTAGGTGCCTTCCAAGTGAAAATATTCTAATATTTCGACATATTCTAATGAGGATCATTTCAGAAGGTGTAAACTGTGAAAAATTTAGCATTTTGGAGGAATAAACAGGAATATAAGTTTTTGAGTTTCGTTTTCCTTTTTTTTTTTTTCCAAGGAAATTTCAAAGGGAAACTTTTGTTTCACCTGCTGAATCTCATTTGTATTTCACCTTGTTTCCATAGTCCTAATAAACAAACTCAGAAAAAAATGGGTAGTTTTTCACCTAGGAAAATCCACCCCTCTTCTTTAGATGTCCATCTCCAGAAACTATTGAGAGGCTTGCTGCATGTTTCTCATATGCTTTTCTCCTTTTCAGGGTTTTGCTCGCGGGAGGTAATTTTAAAAAGTGGGCTAACGGGACAGAAGGTACTCTACTACCTAAGTGCAAGTTTTGTTGCATTTAGAGATACTCTCCTTGCCAATTTCCATTTTCAGGAATCAGAAATTGTAACCTGACACTAATCCCAAGACCTTGGTGCATTCATTATCAACTAGAGTACCATTATCTAGCTCAGTAGTCAGAGACCCATTTTCCGTCCAATACTAGGAACCATGCAGAATCAAGCAACTAGAAAAAAAGGTACCAGCCTCTTATCATTGCTAGAACTTTGGGGCATAGCTCAGGAGCCTTGTGAAGAGCACTTCAGTCACTTCCCACGACTAACACATATTCCCAGCTGCTGAGTTCAGGTGCACCTGAGTTGCAATGCTGGCAGCTTAGAGCATCAGTAAGTTTGTATGATACCCATAATGGCATTTTTGGATGCAGAGCTGAGATGAAGAACCAGTCTGGTGCACTTCAGTTTTAGTTACACATTAGCCTTAGTATAGTAAAGAGACACCACTGCCTCTCCCTAGCAGGATATTGGGGGCAACTTTTGTATTGACCCCCTTTGCCAAGTGTTCATTAAAGCCAGAGGTATTAAAAAGGGACAGTCAGCATACAGGTCCACATGTTTTGATCTGTGTCAGAGAGCTTAACCGTTCAGCTGCTGCATCCTCTGGTACTCACCTCTGTTAAATAAAAAGTATTTCTGGCTTTATAATGTAGCAGTAACACCAGCGAAGCAATAGGGCTGCTGACTAAAATTCACTGTGTCAGTAACTGTATCGATGCATATAAGATGTCAGAGTTTTCTAATTTTAATATCAATACATTTAGAGGATATACAAGTAAATGACGCTGACTTTTTCTTCTTTCAATTTTAGTATGATGTACCAATCTCTTGACAAATAAATAACTAATCAATGAGACATAACAGACATAGTGAGAATAATAATTCCATAATTATTCCATGAGAATGTAATAATGTGTTTATGATTTCTTTTGTGGGGAAGAGGGTAAAGAGGTGAATGTAATTAATTTGTACCACCTTTTAACTCAAGCCTTTTTTTAGGTTGTATCTTGTAAGAGACATTTTTGTTGTTGGAAATAAATAAAATGGGGCAGGCAATTTAGCAAGCTGCACAATTATTTTAGCTGAAATACAATATGTGACTATGGAAAGTCAGTTCATAATTAGGTGATTTATGATGTGCCAACAAGTCAGAAGCCTTCCAGAGTCTAGATTTTTAATCATCACAAAAGAAATCTTGTATCCTTTAACACAATTAACAGCACCAATTAATCTCCAAAGAAACACTGTGAGAAAAAGTCTGACATTGTACCTAACAGCTGCCTTTCTTTCTCTCACTCCATGATTACCTCTGGTTGTTTATTGCTAAGGAAAGCAGGGAAGTCCTTGAATTCCACAGCTTTGTCTTGTGTCTGATTTAGTATTGCTTGTGCCATTATCACAGCTTTAGGATGTAATTTTTTATTTTTTTTTTTAAAAAGAGGTTACAACAACTAGCTGTAAACAAACTTCCATATAGGATAGTCCATAGAGACTTGATAACATCTCCTCATCTTGGTTTTGCAGTGTAGTTAATCTACCTATAACATCGAAAACATGTTACAAAAGTAACAAAAGTAACAAAAAGTAACAAAAGAGAACACTTGTGTTCTGTAGTATTACTAGGATTCGGGTTTATCCAAAGGTCTTTTCAGACTCCCACTGAACACAGTTGTCATATTTCAACTCATTTTTGTTAATTGTGTTTTTCTTGCATGTTACCAGTTCTGTTTTCTGCCTTATATCTGTAATCTGGCTATTGCCACACAAGCTGCCATCTGACCTGGGAAGACAAAATTTTGTGCTTAAAATATGAGACAAAGGAGAATAAGTCATCAGCTATGTACTGATATTCTTATTAAAAGATTGGGTTTAAAAGTAACTAGGAAGTCAGAAACAAAATATTCAGCCTGTGAAAGATGAGAAGCAAAGTTAGAAAATAATATGAAAGAAAAAAATCCAAGAGACTTCAAGAAAAGAATAAAGATATAGACAAGATATCATCATTATACTGAAGACATTATTAATTCAGATTCCTCTGCAACCTCTCAAAAGATTTTATTTCTCATTAATCACTACAAACAGAATCTTAAAAAATGCATCCTGACCTCTTTTTAGGGAAAAAGAAACCCAGTAGGCCCTCAAGTAAGTCTTTAAAACTAGATAATTAAGCAATTTAGGACAGAGTACTTTTGATAAATGTGTTACTTATTGTTTTAAATTATATATAAACCTCTAAGAAGCAATAGCTCTCCCTATCCATAGCAAGACAACCACAAATTGTGTCATTCCATAGGCATAACTTAGAAATTATGCTGCTGTTGATGTTTTTGCTATAAAAAACCTAACAGGCCTGGCTGATCCTCTTTGGAATTTCTTGTGTACCCCTTGAATTTGAATATATCCTTTTGTGTAAGTTACACTACAATAAGATTTGACAAACATAAATGTTAAAGTCTGGCTTTTACATCCAGTACCCCTGTTAGTTAGGAACATTGTATCATTCCCATTCAATGTACATTGATATCTAAAATGCCCTTCCTAGATGGTGGACTCAACTAACTCATGTTAAGACCTGAGCGTCCTTACGAGAAGAAAGAAGCTGACCTTTGCAAACGGCCATTCAGTACTCTAACCTCCTTAGCAGTACTGGTGATGCGCAGGTAGACTCCACAACTCATTAAAGTTGTAAAGTAGGTATGCTTTATTCAGTGCTGAGGTGCATGGAGGGTCGCTTCTCCAAAGGCATGTGCATCTCAGCGTTGTTCTCCTTCATATTTATCCTCTAAACTATTGCATATTCATGAGGTTACACAACATGCCTATACATATTCATGACCTATCCCCACTTCATATTATAATGAGGTAAAAGGTCCTTGCTTGCATAGTATCTCCTGGTGGTCATGGGCGAGGGTCTCAAGATGAAGAAAACGAGTCTTCCCTGAACTTTTCATCTCTAGTCGTTGCGCATGTTCTGTGGTGATTTAGTCACTGTCCAAACCGCAAAGCTGATTTCAGCCAGTTTAGGGGTCCAGAGAATAGGAGTTACTGTTCCTTCCTCTTATCAATAGCCTTGGTCCTCCCACCCTGTTCTGGCAAGCCCAATAAGTGTTGAGCATGCACTTGTTGAGCAAGCAGGAGTAAACAGTAACATTGTTAAGCAAGCGGCTTAACCCTAACCCCTTTGCATCACTAGCCCATAGAAAACACTACTCTGAATCCAGCTCTCACATCTGGTAGAGTTCTGGCTTCCACATCTGGAAGAGTTTAGGCATTTAGCTGGAGGCTGCCCTTTCCCCCTGTGTGAGCCATTTGCATCAACAAAGCAGACAGATCTACAGAAATCAGTTTTTCTAGCTTTGCCCATTTAGGGGGTTTCATGTTATACCAATGGCAGAAGAATTTTTTTTATACTTACTTTAACTCAAGTATATAAATGAACTATTAGAAAATAGAAATATTTAAGTATAGCAGGTTTGTTCTTGAAACTCATAGTAACAGCTGGAGTAAAATCAGCTAAAATTAAAATTAAAGGAAGACAAAGTAAATTTTAATATTTAAATGTTCAGTTGCAAAATATGAAAAAAATGTAAAAGCAGTTTTTCTGGTTTTTCATAGCCTACTATGACTGAATGGATCTCTTGTTTCAAAGAAAGTCTGCTTTGAAGCATGGAAAGAAACATCTGTGTAGTTTAAACTAACAAGACCTGCAGAAAGTGCTCCGGATAAATATATCTGGAGTGTCTGGAATGCTCAAATATATGCATAAATTTACTTAAAAGAGTAATTCGAGTTCCATCACACATCTCACCTGTCTAAAATTATTAAGAATAAAAGAGGTTACAAGATTTAATCTCAGCAAATGGAAGCTGGAATATTTATTTCTGTTAGTAAATCAAACCAGCTGTGTCAGTATCTTTTATGTACTTCAAAGTGTTGGGAATAAAAAAAATTACTTTCAGCTATGCCTATGAAATTTTGTGCTTCCAGTTTCTGGACAACAGCACAGCTGTGGAAGATCTGGGATGCAGAAGAGGGGACAAAAGAGTTGCTCACTGTTCTTTTTACTTGGACATTGAAAGTATATTAATAACATTTCTTCTGGTGTTTTATTAGAGATATGCTACACTATGTCATCCTAATTGGATAGGAAGCACAGATTGTATATTCTGTATAATTTTTTGTGCTGAGTGAAAGGATGGGACAAAATACTTGTCCGTACTACTTAAGGACCAGCATGGATGCACCCTTAGCATACCTAGTCCAGTTAGTTTGGGAATGCTCCATGTGATACAGTCACCTCTTGACTGCTCTGCAAAGATGTCAGTGAAATCTGACCTCTGTTCAAAGACTGATAAGCAATCAGCTGACAGGCAAACCACACTTTTCTGTAAGCAAATCTGTTATGGTTATTTTAAATGGCTACACTGATCCCTGCTTACTGCCAGCACCTACGGAGAAGCATGTGTTATTCTTCAGCTTTTAAAACATGGAAAACAACGGAAATGGAATGGGATTTCTCATTGACCATCTTGGGTTTTCTTCTTTTAAATGGGCTATGGTCTCAAGCTTATCTAGATACACCTATTTCAGCTATAAGTCAAAGTTTTCTCGGAAAGATAAAAAGACAAAGTATGGGTTAGAAGCAATACAGTTTTATGTTTCAAGCAGTGAGATTTCAATGCAGAAGAAATACAATTTTTTATTATTATTTTTCTTAAGCTTTCTGATCAAAGTAATTGTCAAGAAAGAACAAAATGCAACAACAAAATTAACACAAAAGGTGAGGTGTGGGTTACATATAAAATATATCTTGCATAGGTTTTGCAAGGATTTAGTTACATCAGTGAATTCTGAGATACATAGCAGTGAAGACTGTAAGTTTCACTTCTGTTTACTTCAAAAGTAGAATCCAGGTACACAACTTCACTTCCCTCCCTGAAGAAACATTAAAAGTGCTTGAAAACTCATCAACAAGTCTTTGCCTCTTATCTTTTTGTGAATTCTCCTTCACCTCATCACAAAACAGGTCACTATGCCTTTGCTTTTAAGAAAGAGAAATATTTTACTCCCACTGAGGATTGCTTTAAGGAAGCTTGTTTCTGAAATGGTCACATTTTCATATAAATTAAAAACAAACTCAGAAGGCTGCTTTCCAGCCTTGCTTAGACACTCTCAATTTCTTTGTTGTATGCTCTGGTATACAACATTTCTAGCGCTTTTTTTCTCTGTCTTCCAAACTCTCACCTCTTTGCTATTGAAAAAGGAGGAAGCCTGCTTGCTCTAGGACTTCCTGTTCAAAAGAACAGATTTATTTCAGCTTCACAAGTGTGTTCAAGTACAACTTAATATTAGAATCCTCCAGGAGTGAACGTCTCTTCTCTGAGGTATTTTCTTCTCAGTGAGATGGTAAAAAAAAAAAAAAAGATAAGTTGAACACTAACCGTTTCAACTCAAATCACATATAGAGAAATATGAAGTGCTACAAAAGGGTGTTAAACAGCACTGAGAATAAAAATTTTGCTTGTATAAATCTCGTCAGTCCCAAAGACTCATAAAATAGTTTTTGAAGTTGTTATACATTTAAATGGATACAAAATATAGTAGACTGTTCATTTATGTTGCATCTTCTTCCTGTGTTATTTGGGCACAGAGTCAAGGTTTATGAGGACGCTAAAGAATAATTAGTTCTGCATCATTAAAATGTTAACACAATATTCATTCCTTTAACTGATAAATATTTTACTATGGTTATGTCAGGAAAAGAGTAATTAAGTCTAAAGGAAAAATCACTGTGTTTTTTTAAGAAACTAATTAAGGAGAGTTCTTGAAATATAAACTAAAAACAAACGTTACGCCATTTATCTCTTATGTTTTGTTTTCATAGACACTGGCCTAATACAAATTAAAAATCTGCATACAGTTGTTCAGCCCTGGTCCCAGATGGAATTCTATCAACATCTTTCATTATTTTGGTCCATTGAGTTCAGTTATGGTTCCAATGGCATTTAAAAGGCAATCTTCAGATTTTCAAAAGCATGTCATTAATTTCAAAACAACTGAAGAAAAATAGTAGCTCTGAGTTTGCTTTAAAAATCACCGTAGAAGTAAGCTATTGAAGTTGTCAGAGGTAACATGAGATCAACTTACTTTTTATCTCAAAACTCAGAGAAAACAGCAGATCCTGAAAATAGTACGTGAATATGCGTTTCTGTATTTTCCAGAATTGCCCCATTGTGAAAGAGCAAATATAAATGTGAAAATTCAATACTACTGGTGAAATGTTCTCTCTCTAAAGTGAAATTCCACCATCCCTGAAAGAGAGGAGTCGAGCCACAAGAACCATATTCTAAGAAATGCAGTTGTGCTTGTAAAATGTAGAATAAATAAATAAACAAATAAATAAAAAATCACAGATGCTTGTTTCTTTCCTGATAGAAGTAAATTCCTAAAGCAGGTCCCTGAATTCTGTGGGACTTGGCCTCTTTACATATTCTCAGGCTTTAAAAGCTTCTATTCACTTAAAAAAATCATCCTGGCGCTTCCCTGGACTCCTAAGGGCTTAACTGTTTTCTAGGCAAGATAAGAAATAGAGATTTATTAAATTGTAGAGCCGCTAAATTGAGACCAAGCAAAATTTATTTTACAAAACCAATTAAAGCTCCATCAGCATCAACTACAGATTTGGGATGTCACATGGATTCGTCACTACACTGCTGACTCAAGGATTAATTTTTAAGGTTTCTGTCCAATGATCCAAAATGAGCAATCACTCATCTAATAAAAAGAGGGCTCTCAACCTCAAGGAGTTTCTTTGGACGGCATCCCACCCCATGGAAAGACTTCCTAACTGCAGAGCCATTGCTCCAAGAAGGACCAACTCAAAAGGTTATCTGAATCTGATCTGTGGTCAAACATGTTCATGTAGCCCCCCACGGAGTGAAAGCTCCAACTTCCTAACTTTTGTACCTGCTGACCATCACCATGTGTGCATTGCAAGATCTGCATGGGAAGTTTTCAGGGGTTGTTGTTAGGTCTTCTTGTTGGGAAGTTTTCAAGGGTGCATCTGTCACTTAGTGCTTTACATGAATTTTAAGATAACAGAAGTGTCGCCTGGTGGATACATACATGTACCACAGAGAGGTGTTATTTTCCCATTATCCTACTGCCTAAAAGTTTCTTGTCGTGGTTTAAGCACAGCCGGTGGGTGACTCAGAACCATGCAGCTACTCACTGACCCCCTACCTTTTTCCCTCTAACTCCCTCAAGGATGGGGAGGACAATCCCATGGGGTGGAGAGGAATGTAAATCCCATGGCTTGAGATAGGAACAGTCCAATAAGTTAAAACAACTAAAGTTGTATTATTGAACATAACACAAAACTACTACTATCAGCACTCATATTAATAATGGTAATGGAAATAACAAGGGGAGAGAATATAAAATTAAAAAGGGAAGTAAAAAATACAACAAACACAAGTAATGCACAGTACAATTGCTCACCACCTGCTGACTGATGCCCAGCCTCACCCAAGAGGTGAACTGGGCCTTCCAGGTGACTCTCCCCAGTTTGTATACTGGACATAATATGCTGTGGTATGGAATATCCCTGTGGCTAGTTTGGGTCAAGGGTCCTGTCTGCTTCCTTGCAGCTTCTTGTGCCCCTCCTTAATGGCAGCATGAGACTGAAAAGTACTTGATTGGCGTTAAGTGCTACTAAGGAAGAACTAAAACATCGGTGTTATCAGCGTTATTCTCAGACTAAAGCCAAAACACAGCACTGCACCAGCTATTAGGAAGGAGAAAAATAACTGTTACAGCTGAACCCAGGACATTTCTCTGCCAGGCCATGCAAGGCTGGGGAAGAGATAAATCTCTAGGATTATATTACCAATGGCACCATGAGGAAACTTGACAACTGCCTAGACTACTTTTAAGGTGGGTACAGTCCTTAGTCAGAGAGAGGACAGGTGTTGAACACATTTGTGAATGGTTTATATCTATTCTTCAAGCTGACTTCAAACTAAATGGTTTATTTGTTACAACACAGCTCAAGAACAAAACTCTGAGGAAGTCGCACTGCTTCCAGTTTTGGCCAGCCTATACAAACTAGCTCAGAGACATGGTAAATAGTGGTAATCTGGAGTACTTCAGGAAATACCTATATATTCAAGGCATGGGGCTGCTCTGAGCTCCTGGCTGCAGCCTTGATCTCTACTGTGCTTCCCTGTCTTGGTTGTGCAAACCACCAGTGGAAATCACAGCACTGATCAGTGAACTTGTCACAGGGTTGTTGGATAACATCCAATTCTATACAGCTGGCAGAGGAAAAAACAGCTACCCATATAACTTCCTCATCTCAAGACTTTGAGACTATGAAAGCTCCATGATTCTGCCACTTAAAATGAAAGGTCAGTTCTGCTGTGTAAAGAATAATTCTGCTTTTAATGCCAGGAACTTTAAAACAGGAAACGAGTGTGGTGGTGTTGTCTTTTGTCAAATAAAAATCCACAAATTCTCTTTGAAGTAAACATTCCCAATGTACTTTTTGTGCCCTGAGGTGAACATTTTAGTGTGAGAGGTGTCCACAAAGCTGTACACTAATGTTGTGCAATGGCTGTCAATCCAAACAAATCTAAATTTTACATCAGTGATCATTAACACACAGCAAATAATGTACATTGTTGTGTAAACACCACCATGATGACTTTCATTTCTGAAGGGTTAGGAAACAGCACTAACAATTTATGTGATGAACACCAACATGTTGCACAGTATCATATCCACCTTACAGAGAAATGAGAAGGTTGTTTACACAAGGCATACAAATTCCTTCTAATCCAAATCTGTATTCTTGTACTGATGTGTTTTTTAGCAGAGGTACAGCACTCACACCTAGATGAGTACAATCTAAGAAAAACACTTTGGTGTACAGGGTAGGTTGGTACCCTACCTTCCTGTCCTTTGGTGCTGGCTCTCCTGCATTACTAGTGTGTGAGTGAAAAACCACCAGCTCTGATTGTGACTATGAAGTGCCTCAATCATGTCTTAGCTGCCATGTCTGAATCCAACCCTGAAGGCCATTTGTCAAATGGAAGATCTGCTCCTAGACTCCCTATCCTTGTTTTACAGACTCTGGATCAGCATCCTTTGAAAACTGCATAGTCAAAGGCTGGAAAACACTTGCATAAATGCTGAATATATGTTGTGGCAGTGGACAGAAGAACAGAGCAAGAAGATCTAGAAAAAAATCAGGTAAATACTGTATGAGAAGTACAAACAAGGTCTCTCACAGTACACCACAAATCTGTTCCCAGCATAGTTGAAAGAGAAAATCTAGGAGAACCCTCACAGACAAATGATATCACCACCAAGCAAGAAATAATTTGCCAGCAAAATAGAAAACACTACGGACACTAGCAGGATCCATCATGGTGCATATATTGTACAACTCCATGAAAGACTCAGTCTGTATGCCGTCACTTCTTTGCCATCCAAAATTTAGCTGTATCTATTCCAAGTCAAATCAATCCCAAATGCATTGCAGGGATTGGCTTTGAAACATGTTCACTGAAGACCAGGATAATCAGTTTTGCCAAGGGTGAGCTGATGGACGAATGCCCACGCACTAAGCCAGGTCAAGTTTGTAGAATAGGTCATAGAAACTAGAGTTTTAGTGAGTTCTACCAAGTTGCAGCAACACCAAATGCTCTTGACAAGGAAGTAGCTACAGTTTTGGTTTTACCTCTGAATTTAATGAATTGACAGTTTGGATGGCTTTGACATTTGGTTTCAGTTTCCTTTCTAATTCAGGAAGATGTCCACATTGTTTTGCTCTTCAGTTGTATTCTGGCCAGTTTTGCCCCTGAGTTTAAGCTATGTGATCCTGCTAATCTTTACATAAGAATTGCTATGAAGGTTCATTACTATGGCAATATTTTGCTTGAACACAGTTTCACTGTTGTTGACAACATTCTGGAAGGAGCCAACTGGAGCTAGAGGGAAGAAAACAAAAAAACAAACAAGTTGCATAAGCCTTGCAAGATAACTGACAGAAAAGCTGATTACTTTGGAGTTTGTTAATTAATATAATCTCCAACAGTTAAAATAAAAAGGTTAACAGAAAAAAAAAAAAACCCACCAAAAAACAAACACAAAACCAAACCAAAACAAGGCTTCTGTGGCTCATTATCTGCCATGAGGATAGAAGAGGTGAATACAGATTTTTTCAAAAGTGTTCAAGAGTGTGTCTCACACCTACGCGTTCCACGAACTCTATGAAATCAAGTAGCTCCATTTCTCTTTGTTTGGCTGTAAGAGTTTTCCAGACTTCCCACATCTTCTTTTTGCTTCCTGTTTTGTTTGAAGATTGTGAAAGTATTGTACAGCACAGGATTAGAACCTCCACAACAAATTCAAAGTTATAAAGATCATTTGCTATCCTTTCATCCTTACATGATGCTTATGTCATGGAATTATCAAAAAATTAAAAGAAATCTTGGAAGGCTAATAGGCAGTAGAACTAGTGAAACAGCAAAGTGGCTGCTGGCAAATCCACTGCTCAGTGATCTTCGTGTGACTGGTTTCTTTTAAACTCAAGAACTTCACTATTGTTCTAGTTTCCCCAAATTCTACAAGACTGATGGGGAATAAGGATTTATTTAGTTTGTGAAACTGTTTTCATTTCAGGTACGACTGCAACACAATGTAAATGTTTTTTACAAAAATTCAGTTTCATAACAATTTTCACTAAGCCCAGAATCACAGCCGTAGGCTATGGTTATAAGTGGTGAAATACTGATCAAAGGGCTACAAGGCAATTAAAGTTCCCCATATCTTATCTTGACAAGATTCCCTCATATGAGAACAATAACTTAAGAAAATAAATTAAATCTTCCTGGGATTTTGTTGTTGTTGCTGTTGTTGTTGTTGTCTTAGGCTGTTTAGTACTTCAGAGCTCTTTTCTACCAAGGCAATAGCAAAATGACAGTACCAGGTTCAAACAAATGAGGCTTAATAAGAAAAATTGCACATAGTTTGGTTAATTCACTTCGTTCAAAGAACAGAGAAAAGGAAATCCCTACTGCAATTTTTATTAGAAAGATTACAAGAATATAACTCCAAACTTTCTTAATTAAGTTCCCATCCATCTTTCTCCTCAGGAGCCATTTACGGAATGTAGTGCTCCCAGGAGTCTTCTCTTACAGTGTTCACTCCTGAAGAGTTTCCACCCAGGAATCAAGAGGCAGACATTCTGTAGGTAAGCAGCAAATATTATTTGCATGGAACATGTACATGTCACAACAACGAAAGACCGGGAGATCTATTCTTTTCTTCTTTTTTTTTTTTTAATATAAAACCAAAAATCCCCACATTATTCACTTTTAATTAAAAGAACAGGCAAAATGACTCAGCAAACAAGCTGAAACAGTCAGTAGGACTAACAGAAGGATGGGAAGTCCACGGTGAATGTAAGCCTGCTGTAATAAGCCTAGATTTCATAAATATCCAGTGGCCTTCCTTGAAGACTACTGTTCACATTACTGTGTGAATCAGTTCTACATTACTTTAATTGCAGTAATTTATCATTGGGACAATTCACCAAACCCTTCCGAAAAAAAAAAAAAAAGGCCATCTTATTTCTATTAATTTATTTCAGCAGTATAAATTAGCTTTTGCATGTAATTTTTTTTTATGCAAAATTTTCTACATAGTTTATGCACAGCTAAGTAGTCTTTCTCTTTAAAAGCAAGCAAACCAGATTCTGAATCACAACATTTTAAACCAGAAGCACCCATATTAATAATTTATTCTCTTTCCATAGAAAATAGAAGGTGATGCCCTTCACTTGATAATTTCTGACTAAATCCATAACTTCTCTTTAAGACATAACATAGTCATTAAATCTAAATTTAAAAATCTCACTATATCTTTTGGTGATCCAGTAGCTGATTGCTACAGCGATGATTTTTTTTTTTTTTTTTTTAATAAGTCCTTGGATAAAATAGATCCAGCCTCTGGAGCTGACCTTTTGCTTCCTGGAAAATTGATTTATTCTGTGTATAAAACTCAGTAAATCTGGTAGTGGCACCTACTACTTTAAGCGTTCAACCAGTGTCTGCTTGTCTGCAGTGCTGGGAGAAAAGAATTCCATATTAGTCACAGCTTCCTAATGATTTGCACTGGAAGTTCTGTTACATAGCTAAGGTTTTACTACATATGCCTACTCTAGACTAATTTTAGTTTTCAGCTTTTCCAGTCTTTAAACAGAGACAAGTGAAAATGTAGGCTTTCTCTAGAAAGAAGCAGGAGACTTGGGCACCCAGGACATGGAGACGGCTGAGATACTCGGCTTTTTTGCTTTGGTCTTCACCGGCAAGAGCTCCAGCCACACTGCCCAAGTCACAGAAGGCAAAGGCAGGCACTGGGAGAATGTAGAACCACTTGCTGTAGGAGAGGATCAGATTCGAGATCGTCTGAGGAACCTGAACGTGCACGAGTCCATGGGGCCAGAGAAGATGCATCTGTGGGGCCTGAGGA
The DNA here is from genome assembly GCF_037157495.1 of Lathamus discolor. Taxonomy (NCBI): domain Eukaryota; kingdom Metazoa; phylum Chordata; class Aves; order Psittaciformes; family Psittacidae; genus Lathamus; species Lathamus discolor. Next base: position 36,165,118 of record NC_088909.1, on the reverse strand, counting down.
AACTGGTGGATGGAGCTGTTGATCCATGATATTTGAGACTGCAATTATATTTGGTGGCAGTCCAGTGAAGTTCCTGATGACTGAAAACAAAGGAAATATAACCCCTATTTATAAAAAAGTCAGAAAGGAAGACCCACAGAACTACAGGCCAGTCAGTCTCACCTCAGTGCCTAGCAAGATCAAGGAACAAATCCTCCTGGAAAATATGCTAAGGCATATCGAAAATAAGGATGTGATTGGTGACAGACAACATGGCTTCACTAAAGACAAATCATACTGACAAATTTGTTGGCCTTCAGTGACAGGGCCAGGGTGTTGGTGGGTAAGGGAAGAGCAACTGAATCATCTTCCTGGACTTGTGCAAAGCATTTGACATGACATCCTCATCTGGAGGAGAAAAGACTCCAGGAGACCTTAGAGCAGCCTTCCAATACCAAAAAGGGGCCTACAAGAACACTGGAGAGGGACTTTTTGAAAGGCCATGTACTGACAAGACAAGGTTTGGTTTTAAACTGAAATAGGGTAGATTTAGATTACATGTTAGGAAGAAATTCTCTGCCGTGAGGGTGCTGAGGCCCTGTTGCCCAGAGAAGCTGTGGCTGCCCCATCCTTGGCAGTGTTCAAGGCCAGGCTGGATGGGGCTTGGAGCAACCTGGTCTAGTGGAAGGTGTCTCTGCCCGTGGCAGGGGGTTGGAACCAGAGATGATCTTTATGATCCTTTCCATCACAAACCATTCTATGATTCATGACTAAAATACTCTAGAAATATTTATTAAATTTGGACAGGACATAAAGAATTAGAGAACATAAACTGTGTCAGATCTCCAAAGGAAACTTCTGCAGGAGAGAAATTGAAACACTTGCCTGTTGTTATTGTAGCTGTAAATTATTCAGTGTTCCCATCAGTTTTGTGAGGGTAAGAAAAAGAAATCTAATCTTTCAAGCACGTATTGAGTGCTTACTTATAAATGTGGAGAGAATAAACAGTGGAAAAGTAGCCAATGGGATATTTTTTCCAGCTTCTTTTTAGCAAATGTTATTTAATGCATCTCTCGCATAGCTATGAAAAGTATTTTCTGTTTCTACTAAATTCATTAGGGCCTTGTTTGCAATTCGACTATACAAAAATACATAAGATAAAGAGGAACTGTGAGTATAGGTAATGGACCAGATTGCAAAGGAATAGACATTTTTAAACAGACTTAAAATCTATCAATCAAATTCAATAAAACCATTCACAACTCTGATTAAAAACAAAGCAAGCAACACCAGTTGATACACTTCACAGAACTTAACCATGAGCATGTTGTCATTTCTTCATAAATATGCTACACATTACTTCTATAGATATTACTTTATACACTCTTCTGCAAGACAGAGACTTCTATCCATAGCAGTCAGAACTCTTAGGGATGAAAGACTTTTTTAAAAGTCATTGCCATGAAATTTGTTTACTTGACTAGTGTATACTCTTTGGTCTGCTTATTTGCTCATGGTATCTCTACCATTTTAAAATTATGTATTCAGAGTAAATCTGCAGCAAACAGACTACATGGGTTATTATGAAGACAATGCACAGTCACAGTGGAAAACAGATAAATATAAAAAAAAAAAGGCCTGAAATAATAAATCTTCTTTTATCTAGAATTCATTGAATTGTGGGAGTTTACAATAATCTTTACAAAGTGAATATGGGAACTGATGCATGGAAATAATTTTCTCATTTTCTTGACATTTTTAATTCAACTCACAGGGAAACAACTGCAAGTTTCAGCAGTCTCAGGATAATCCTGATTTCATATAAAGCCATGTCAGCCAGTAATGTAACACCAGAGACACTGAAAAATGGTTCCTTATATCAGAACCCCATTCTGTCTATTTCTGATGAAAACAAATTTTGCAAAGATAGCTGAAGCTTATTTGAAGAGTCACCTAGAGAGTATATTGTGTGTCACGTGAAAGGAGGAAGGAGTTTTTCTCAACCCCTAGGGTTTAATTTGTCTATCAACACACCAGAAAAGCTGAGACCCTTGTTCCTGACCATTCTGTCAGCATCCCAGTGTAAGAACCATCCACAGAACAGTCCTGCAGATCAGAATGCTATTCAACTGACTTGTTCAGGGAAATGCGCAAACAGCATAAGGGAGATCCCTCAGCAGGTCCTCCCATTTTATTTGAATATGTTACCTGCTGCTTGTAACTTCTAGCACCCATGAAGGACTGACACAGTTTATGGAATGACATTTGTTATTAATATAAAATCATGACAAATTAATATTCAGGGATTGCTGGTGATAGGAACTGTTTGTAAAAACAAGCCTGAAGTGACAAACAACCAGACTATAATCCCTAATAACAGCTAGCGTGAGTTACTTATTGAGCTCGAGCAAGATAAATTTCTTTTGCTGCGCTCCACTCTCCATTCAGTTTATTGCGGCATATGTCAAGGTTGCAGGGTTGCCTGGGGAACTAGCACTGCGTAGATTCCATGCTTGACAGCCGCATCCCATCCTAGTAGTAGCAGCTTCATTTTACACTAAGGTTTCGTTAGTGTTGTAATATAACTTTGGGGGACTGAGAAGAGTTGGTCTCTAATTTCCCCTGTTTTCCCACATTGTGTTTAAGATCACTAAGAAAGCTAGTGAGTGAAAGTAGCTTTTCTTCATATTTTTAAATGAAGATACCTGAAATGTTGAAAGAACTATATCCCTTCTTTTCTTGCTTTAGTGAGTTCATTTAATGAAATAGGGAAGCAAGACATTCTCTCTGATGTATGTCACTGCAGTGACACCAATTTTTTGTACCTTTGTCAATTGACTCCCGGGAGATTTTATGTTCCCTCATGTTATGTGCTAATAGATGAGATCTAGTAAGGAAGAATTCAGATACTTTGGAAATTTCAAAAAACACTTTTATCAGGTTTATCAGAACTTTCCATCATTCACAGGTACTTTTCAGCCTGCTGGTAGTGTTTCAGATTTGACATGTTTTCCAAATTGTCAGATTTTCTTTTTCAGTTCTTGATTCATATAGTTGAAACTGAAGCAGATTTCCATAAATGCAGTGAAAATTCTCCGCAATTCAAAACCCTTCTGGATTCAAGTGTGGTTTTGCACTGAAAAGGGCTTTATGGTATATGGATGTGAGCAAGGGCATGTAACTAGGAGCTATTCCATTTGCAGAACTGGTAGATGTAAAAAGTTTTCACTGCCACCATTGTTATATTCTAAGGCACCGCTGCTCTGGAAAACCCTTTAGGTTGACAGTATGCCTGCAAAGGCACTCAAGTTAAGCTCAGAAACCTGAGTAATTCACAGAAGAGAAGCTGGAAGAAGCTGTAGTAGAAATAACTCTCTTCTTTGCCTCCTCAAGCCAAATATCTTCTCTACACTTCATCAGTCATTTTAGAGACAAATGTGTTCACACATACTAGAAAATGAGGGTTCAAGAAGCATATTAATGTCTTAAAAAGAGAGGACAAGGCAAGAAATTCCTGCCTGGCCATTACAGTCCTTAGTTATGTTGCTCACATTGTCAGTAGTGGTTTCTTCCTACTCGTTTTCTACCTGTCCTTTTCCGCCACACTCCTCATAGCAGGCTGATGCGCTGTGTCTTTGTAGTCTGACAGGAAGAAATACTTTAACATTCAACTTACATTTTATTTTAGCTAGCAATATATATTTGTTTCTTGTTTCATTTCAGAGATTTTTAGAATTATTTTCTCCCCTTGTAAGTGTTTACAAACAGTAAGTATTTGATCTCTTGTCCTTTTGCTAACTAAGCACATCAACACTTGCAGTTGGTTCCTAATATAAGGAAATTCTATTCCTCAGCCATCTTAATAGCCACAGTTTTTATCTTTTATAACAAAGTTCTGAAAAAAACCCAATATCAAAAAACACAGGAAAATAATAAAAAAAGGTATTATCAAAATTACCTACACTTTGATACGCTATAGTCTTGTTAATGTGCTTTTCAAAACAAATTTGCTGATTAACCTCAAGTAATATACATATTTATGTTCACTATTCAATATTATATATGACAATCTTGTGACATATAAAAGAACAACTTGCCCTTTTTCTTTTTTCAGCTTCTGTTATATTTATTTCTACATAATTTTCTTAAAGGAAATGCACTGCAAAATGCACACATGAGTATTTTTCTTTCTGTAGGCGCTGCATATGAACAATGAAACCCAAGAGCTTCAAATTTGCAAAGATGTGAAAGACTGGTGAAATAGAACTTTATTGCTTACGCATTTTCTGATGGCCAGATTGGATGTTCTGGTATTGCAGTTCAGGACTGTAGGAAGTAAACATCAGACAGCTACATTTGTACAAAGATTGGAATATATTAGCATAAAATTTAAGACATTTTATTTTGTGCAAGAAAGTGGAAGTTCTATTCAATCACTTGACACACTGAATATCAATTTATCATCACTTGATCATGACAATCCATAAGATTTTGCATGGAATCTGGCAATAACTTTATTTTTTGCTCTAAGGAAAAATAAAGCTGCATTAAGATTTAGCCGTAAATCTTAACAGCACCTCTGTAACTTGGCATTTATTGCACATCCTTGCATTGATTTAGCATTTCTGCCCCCATATTTCTTTTTCCAAATACTTGCGTATCTCCCATTTTAAAACAATTTATATTAGAGTCTTCTTTTATTGCCTTTGGTGGTTCATTACACGTAGAATATCATCACAGTTGCTACACTGTATTTAAGGTTCTGTCAGGATTTTTATACCACAACCTTGTTTTCTTAGATTTATACTTAAAAAAAATGATCCTTTGGGGAAGATGCAATGGTAGTGCAAATTTTCAGCCAACAAAATAGCTATTCTAAAAAAAATCATTTTTTCATTTGTTATTTTTAATACTAAGGAGGATATTTCAAATAAATAGCTAATGGTGCATATATGTTACATTGTTTCTCTCAATAATTAGTTGTCTAATCTCACCTTGTGTTTATGATTCTTGTTCATACTAAATAGCAGACTTTATTTCCACTGATTTCAGGGCTTTCATGCAGAAGAAAATGTATTCTAAGACAGTATCAAGCCCTTAAAGTTAAGAATAAAAAAAAAAAAAGTCTATATAGTTTTTGTGGAAATTAATATTTATAATTATATACTAAGTAGTATATGTTGATTTTCTAAATAAAGAAAACTTAGATTTGATCAAGCAGTTCTTTCTAATGAGTAAGCAGACTGTAATACAGAATTGAAAGACTGAACAGAAAACAAAGACACACCAAAAATGAATGGATTATAAAATGCATTTCTAAGCTCATGAAAAGGTCTCTGTACTTGGGAAACTGAACAGGTTTTTTTGAGTGGGGGGTCCCCCCAAAAAACTGTGATAAAACACACAATTCCAGTTTTGATAACCCAAATGAGAACATACTTTTGCTCTCAGAAGATGTGGCAAAGCTGGGGTCTAACTCAAGATTACAGGATTTTATAACCGTGATAATTGAGGACAAGAACTGTTTCATTTTTTTTTGTTTGTTTTGCTTGTCATGAATATGAACATTTCAGAGACTTAGTATTCTAACCCTAAGTATGTTGAAATGGTTGTTACTCTGTTTTGCATGATTTTTCTTTGGATTTACTATCAATAATCACAGAATCACAGAATCACAGAATCCCAAGGGTTGGAAGGGACCTCAAAAGATCATCTAGTCCAACCCCCCTGCAAGAGCAGGGTAACCTACAGTACATCACACAGGAACTTGTCCAGGCGGGCCTTGAATATCTCCAGTGTAGGAGACTCCACAACCCCCCTGGGCAATCTGTTCCAGTGCTCTGTCACTCTTACAGTAAAGAAGTTCTTCCTGATGTTAACGTGGAACTTCCTATGTTCCAGTTTACACCCATTGCCCCTTGTCCTATCACTGGATATCACTGAAAAAAGCCTAGCTCCATCATCCTGACACCTACCCTTCACATATTTGTAAACATTGATGAGGTCACCCCTCAGTCTCCTCTTCTCCAAGCTAAAGAGACCCAGCTCCCTCAGCCTCTCCTCATAAGGGAGATGTTCCACTCCCTTAATCATCTTTGTGGCTCTGCGCTGGACTCCTTCAAGCAATTCCCTGTCCTTCTTGAACAGAGGGGCCCAGAACTGGACGCAATATTCCAGATGCGGCCTCACCAAGGCTGAGTAGAGGGGGAGGAGAACCTCTCTTGACCTACTAACCACTCCCTTTCTAATGCACCCTAAGATGCCATTTGCCTTCTTGGCCACAAGAGCACATTGCTGGCTCATGGTCATCCTCCTATCCACCAGGACCCCCAGGTCCCTTTCCCCTTCACTACTTTCCAGCAGGTCAACCCCCAACCTGTACTGGTACATGGGGTTGTTCTTCCCCAGATGCAAGACTCTACACTTGCCCTTGTTAAATTTCATCAAGTTTCTCCCCGCCCAACTCTCCAGCCTGTCCAGGTCTCGCTGAATGGCAGCACAGTCCTCTGGTGTGTCAGCCACTCCTCCCAGTTTTGTGTCATCAGCAAACTTGCTGAGGGTGCACTCAGTTCCCTCATCCAGGTCATTGATGAAAATATTAAACAGCACCGGTCCCAGCACCGACCCCTGAGGAACTCCACTAGTCACAGACCTCCAGCTAGATTCTGCGCCATTGACCACAACTCTCTGCCTTCTTCCTTTCAACCAGTTCTCGATCCACCTCACTACTTGATCATCAAGCCCACACTTCCTTAGCTTATCTATGAGGATGCTGTGGGAGACAGTATCAAATGCCTTACTGAAATCAAGAAAAACTACATCTACCGCTCTACCCTCATCCCTCCACCTAGTCACTTCCTCATAGAAGGCTATAAGGTTGGTCATACATGACTTCCCCCTCATAAAACCATGTTGGCTGTTCTTAATGACCCCCTCATCCTTGATATGCCTAGTGATGGAGTCAAGAATAAGTTGTTCCATCATCTTTCCAGGGATGGAGGTAAGGCTGACCGGTCTATAATTACCCGGGTCCTCCTTCTTGCCCTTCTTATAGATTGGTGTGACCTTTGCCATCCGCCAATCCTCAGGCACCTCGCCCATTTCCCACGACTTACCAAAGATGATGGAAAGTGGCCTAGCAATGACCTCCGCCAGCTCCCTCAGCACCCGTGGGTGCATTCCATCCAGACCCATCGATTTACAGATGTCCAGTTTGCATAGCTGATCCATAACCCAATCCTCATCTACCAGAGCAAACTCCTCCTTTGTCCTGACTCCTTCTGGGGCTATAGAAATCCGGGGCCCTCGGGGAGAGTCTGCAGGAGTAAAGACAGAGGCAAAGAAGGCATTCAGCACCTCTGCCTTCTTTATATCCTCTGTCTCCAGGGTACCCACTTCGTTCAGCAGTGGGCCTATATTGCCTCTTGTTTTAGTTTTATTTGCTATGTATTTGAAGAAGCCCTTTCTATTGTCTTTAACCCGACTAGCAAGATTGAGTTCCAAGGAGGCCTTAGCTGTCCTAATTGCCTCCCTACATCCTCTAACAACTGTCCTATATTCCTCCCAAGCGGCCAGCCCCTCCTTACATAATCCATAGATTCTCCTTTTCCACTTGAGTTTGCCCAGCAGCTCCTTGTTTAACCACGCCGGTCTCCTAGATCCCTTACTTGACTTCCTACTCATTGGGACGCTCCGATCCTGAGCTTGGAAGAAGCGGTCCTTGAATGCTAACCAACTATCTTGAGCCCCTTTACCGCCTAGTACACTTTCCCATGAGACTTCCCTTAGCAGTTGACTGAAGAGGCCAAAGTTGGCCCTTCGGAAATCCAGAACTGTGGCTTTGCTAGGTATTCTATTCCTCCCACACAGGATCCTAAACTCCACCATCTCATGGTCACTGCAGCCAAGGCTGCCATTGACCGTCACCACTTCGACCAAACCCTCCTTGTTGGCGAGTACTAAATCTAGCAGCGCTGCTCCCCTAGTTGGTACGTCCACCATTTGCATTAAGAAATTATCATCAATGCACTCGAGGAACCTCCTAGACTGTGAATGACTGGCTGTGTGAGTCTTCCAGCAGATATCGGGGTAATTAAAGTCCCCCACGACGACTAAGGCATGTAGTCGCGAGGCTACTTCCAGTTGCCTGTAGAAAGCCTCATCAACTCCTTCGTCCTGATCAGGAGGTCTGTAATAGACCCCCACAACTGTATCACCCGTGCCAGTCAGCCCCTTGATTCGTACCCACAGACATTCCACTTGCTCCTCATCCGACCCCGGACAGAACTCAATACATTCTAGTTGCTCTCTCACGTAAAGAGCAACTCCACCACCTCGCTTTGCTGACCTATCTTTCCTAAAAAGGACATAGCCATCCATGACCACATTCCAGTCATGTGAACTGTCCCACCATGTCTCTGTAATCGCCACTAGATCATAACCTTTAGCCAGCACACAGACTTCTAACTCCTCCTGTTTATTCCCCATGCTGCGTGCATTGGTGTACAGGCATTTCAGGGAGCCAGTCCTAGTACCCTTTTTCCCCTGCGGGACAGGGTCTAAAAAGCTATCCTTTCCCACAAGTGAAACAAGAGATTGATAGTCCTCCTTAGCCCGCCATCCTTCAATCCCTAGCATGTTCCTCTTGGGCTTGTCCCCAACAGGCCCAGTTAAATCCCCTCCCCCCTTCATAACTAGTTTAAAGCCCTGTCAATAAGCCCTGCTAACTCCTGCCCCAAAACCCTTTTTTTTCTCTGGGACTGGTGTATCCCGCCTGTCACCAGCAAACCAGGTGTCCCATACAGCAGCCCGTGACTGAAAAACCCAAACCCCTGCCTTTGGCACCAGTCACGTAGCCATACATTAACCTGCAGAGTCTTCTTATATATCCCTTCACCCTCGCTTGCAACAGGTATGGAGGCAAACACCACTTGCGCTCCAGACCCTTTAACCAGCCGTCCCAGGGCCCTGTAGTCTCTCTTCATTGCCCTTACGTTCCTCGTAATAATTTCGTCACTGCCAACCTGAAAAACCAGCAGTGGGTAGTAGGCAGACGGCTGCACCAGTTCAGAGAGCTTCTTTTTAACATCTCTAATCCGAGCCCCAGGCAGGCAGCAGACCTCCCTGTGGGGTGGATCCGGTCGACAAATGGGCCCTTCTGTTCCCCTCAGAAGGGAGTCACCCACCACAATTACTCTTCTTTTCTTCTTGGTTGGGGAAGTTCTGAGGTATGTGGGTGAGTGACTAGCCCTGGGTGACTCACTAGATAGATTTGCCTCACCATCTCCATTCACCTGGCCCTGAATTTCCAAGACCTCGTACCTGTTATTCAAGGGCAACTGGGAGGGAGGAAGGGATTGTGAGGGTTTTCGCTTACCTCTCCGAGGAGGAACCTCCCTCCATCCATCCTTGTCCATTAAGCTCTCTCCTTCTGTCTGATGGTAGGAGGGAAGGGGATCCATATCTTGTTGAACCACTTCCCTCTGCCCTTGCCTTAGGGTGTGGTTCCACCGATCTATTTCACTTTCACACTCTCTAATGGCTCTCAACCTTTCTACCTCCTCCCTCAGTTCAGCCACCTGCCTGAGCAGGTCATTTATTTGCTCACAGCGAACACAAGCAGTATCATTGGCTCCCTCCAATACAAGTGCCAGGCTCAGGCATTCGCTGCAGCCAGAACTGTATGTACAAAACCAGAAACACACTGCAATAGGAAATATTTCTTAGAATTTTCTTCCATTAAACTTACACTGATTTGTTTTTCATGAAGGCATGTGCACAGAGATATTCTCAAATTCCCTAATTTTAATCAGTTATTCTGCATAAGTGCATTCCCTGAGCCTGTGAAGATATAGGTTTCTTGTGAAAGGCCTAGTTTCTAAACTCTTAGCGCCTGCTTCATCACTGGGTCATGTGTAGTGATCCAGTTATATGTGACTGATATATTTTGGGGCTTTTTCTAGTAGCTGGTGTGCTTGAGCACTTCTGTATGTACGCAGTGACTCTTTCTCCCTGTTTCCTGGCTGGCAGATAGAGCAGTACCCCTTTCTTGCCATGCTTCCACCAGTACACCACCCATTTGGGAGCCAGTTTTGAACAGTCTAGTGAACCATATCAGCAAAGCTCAGGGGCCAGAGCTCATTATTGCATTCAGCCAGTTACCAGTCTTGAGCTAGGAGTTCATTTATTCAGTGAAAAATTCTGAAGCATTGGACTTTCATGGCACTGCAGTCTTTATGTTTATCTTTCAATTTCAAATGGGAATTACAGCTGCGTGATTCCAGATATACGTCTATGTGTGTCTAAGAACAGCAAATAATAATAACATGATTCTACTTTATCAGTTTGGAAAAGCCTGCAACTTCAGAGCTGTAAAATAGTACGTTTGGTGTTTTGGTGGCTTACACTGGGTTCGTGTGGTAAAATTTTGGTAGCAGAGGAGGCCACTGTGGCCACTGAGAGGAGCTGTTAGAAGCTTCCACTATGTCCGATAAAGCCTATGCAACTGGCTCCAAGATGGACCGACTGCTGGCCAAAGCTGAAACTATCAACAACAGTGGTAGCACCGCTGTAATAACACATTTAAGAAGTTGAGGGGAAAAGTTACTGTGCAAGAGCAATTGCAGCTGAAAAGAGGAGTGAGGACACCATGGTGGAGCAGGTGGATGCGTCAGAATAAGGCTATGATCCCAAGAAAAGTCCGTGCTGGAGAAGTCTCCTGGCAGGACCTGTGGCCCTGTGGAGAGAGGAGCCCAAGTTGCATCAGGTTTGCTGCAGGACTTGGGACCCCACAGGGACCCACACTGGAGCAGCCTGTTCCTGAAAGACTGTACCTCATGGGTACAGCAATTAAAAAATAGTTGCAAATTTAATTGTACAAAAAATATGTGGTTTAGTTTTAAATATTTAGCTCATCTCTGAGTATACTTTAAAAATGAAAACACTTCATATGTTTTTGAAAGGTGGATGCAAGCAAAGCAATTTCCTTCTCTCATTTTCTAGGTGAAGCTATTTGAAGAATTCAAGTATAGAAGAATCTTAGGTATAAAATTGTCAGTATCAATACTGTTTCTATAACAATAGAACAAAAGGCTCTAGGGAGAACTTACTGCAGCCTTTTAATACTTGAGGAGGCTCACAAGAAATCTGGATAGGGGCTGTTGACAAGGGCCTGTAGGGACAGGACAAGGGGGAATGGTTTTAATCTGACAGAGGGGAGACTGAGATGAGATTTTAGGCAGAAGTTCTTCCCTATGAGGGTGGTGAGGCCCTAGCACAGGTTGCCCAGAGAAGCTGTGGCTGCCCCATCCTTGGCAGTGTTCAAGGACAGGTTGGATGTGGCTTAGAGCAACCTCGTCTAGTGAAAGGTGTCCCAGCCTGCAGTAGGAGGTTGAAACCAGATGATCCTTAAGGTCCTAAGACCATTGCATGATTCTATAATACAATTAATAAATGGGAAAAAAAAAATAATCTACCACATAGCTGAGGATTTGTGAAAAGATTGTAATAGCTAATTACGGACCTCGCTTGGTTTAGTTTGGGGTTTTTTAAAACTTTTATGTTTATTTCAAAAATCTAGACTGTATTAGTGATAGAAAAACAGCAAGTGTCAAAGAGCTGGCAAAAGAAAGTCTACCATTGTCATTTGATATTTCTGAAAGAATTTATCTTTATGTCAACAAAATTTATTGAGTTTGCCAGAAAAAGGAGACTACCCTATTTTAAATATTACATTATGTATGCTGGCAGAAAATTTACTATATTTCATACATTTAATTCTGGCAAACAGACTATGAAAAATCTCATGGTTTCCCTGTGATAATGTGAGAAGTATTTGTTATTTTACATTGCTGTAAACAAGCTAGAAAGATTGAAAAGCCAGAAAGATTCAGGTAGGATTAAAAAATGGGAAATATATTTGAGACACGATATGAACCAGAGGAAAGTTTCACATAACTTAAGACTAAATGAACCTTAGTGGGCTTTTTTGCGTGACCAAATTCTGAAACATAAGCCTGCTAAAACTGTAACCACAATGTAGATTGGGATTTTTTTTTATTTTTATCCAGGCAAAAAATTGGTTTACCTAGCTCACATGGATATTGGTTTACAATATCTACACACATATAAAGGTCCTGAAGCCCTCCAGTTTTTTTTCATGCACTAGAGGGGAAAGTTTTAAACGTACTTCAGTTTGGTGAGATCTGAATTCATTCTAAGGATATGGTATATTTATTTTTATTTTACTAGAAGGGATAAACTCATTTAGGTAAATCTCACTGTCAAAAATGTTCTAAAATAATATATAATGAAATGCATCCTGTTAAGGTTATGTGCTCCACAATTTGGTGCTCAGAGCATGACATTCAGAGCATTCTGATTCAGAGGTTGAGTATATTCAGGCTAGATGTAGTGGACTGTAGTTTTCTGTATTTGTTTAGAACGTTTTACATGATAAATTATCTCAAGCTAAAATTATTCAGGCTATTCAGCTCTCCAAGTGAGCTGCAGCTGACAATATTTTCTTTATTTACATCATGAAAATGTCAGGTGACAGAAGTGTTTCCTGGGATATTTGAGGTCTGTTTATCTTTTCATGTCAATGGGAATTGTAAACATGTACACAAAGTCAGACAGTGGACACAACTGTATGGTGCAGAATACGGGCCTGTATGTGCATTTTGCTCAATAGCATGAGTCCAATTTCCACTTAATAAATGCTCACAGCAGAAGCTTTAATACAGTTCTAAAAAAGAAGAGAGGCAGAAGATAATGCAAATAAATTTGACCTGGTGTGGAGACTTAAATGCTTCCTGGGCTCTCCAGCTTTTGTTTTAAAGCTAATTAGAATCATAGAATCACACAATAGTTAGGGTTGGAAAGGACCTCAAGATCATCTAGTTCCAACCCCCCTGCCATTGCCAGGGACACCTCACACTAAACCATCCCACACAAGGCTTCATCCAACCTGGCCTTGAACACTGACAGGGATGGAGCACTCACAACCTCCTTGGGCAACCCATTCCAGTGCCTCACCACCCTAACAGGAAAGAATTTCCTCCTTAGATCCAATCTAAATTTCCCCTGTTTAAGTTTTAACCCGTTACCCCTTGTCCTGTCACTACAGTCCCTGATGAAGAGTCCCTCCCCAGCATCCCTATAGGCCCCCTTCAGGTACTGGAAGGCTGCTATGAGGTCTCCACGCAGCCTTCTCTTCTCCAGGCTGAACAGCCCCAACTTCCTCAGCCTATCTTCATACAGGAGGTGCTCCAGTCCTCTGATCATCCTCGTGGCCCTCCTCTGGACTTGTTCCAACAGTTCCATGTCCTTTTTATGTTGAGGACACCAGAACTGCACACAATACTCCAGGCGGGGTCTCACAAGAGCAGAGTAGAGGGGCAGGATCACCTCTTTCGACCTGCTGGTCACGCTCCTTCTGATGCAGCCCAGGATACGGTTGCTTTCTGGGCTGCAAGCGCACACTGCCGGCTCATGTTCGTTTTCTCATCGACCAGCACCATCAAGTCCTTCTCCGCAGGGCCGCTCTGAACCTCGTCTTTGCCCAGTCTGTAGCTGTGCCTGGGATTGCTCCAACCCAGGTGTAGGACCTTGCACTTGTAGTGGTTGAACTTCATAAGGTTGGCATCAGCCCATCTCACAAGCATGTCAAGGTCCCTCTGGATGGCATCCCTTCCCTCCAGCATATCAACCAGAAAACACAGCTTGATGTCATTGGCAAACTTGCTGAGGGTGGGCTCAATCTCACTGTCCATGTCAGCGATGATGATGTTAAACAAGACCAGTCCCAACACCGATCCCTGCGGGACACCACTTGTTACTAGTCTCCAGCTGGACATCGAGCCATTGACCACAACTCTTTGTGTGCGGCCATCCAGCCAGTTCTTTATCCACTGAGTAGTCCACCCATCAAATTGATATCTCTCCAATTTAGAGACAACGATGCTGTGTGGGACAGTGTCCTTTACACAAGTCCAGGTAGGTGACAACAACTGCTTTACCCTTCTCCATCAGTTCTGTAGCCCCATCATAGAAGGCCACCAAAATTGGTCAGGCAGGATTTCCCCTTAGTGAAGCCATGCTGGCTGTCACCAAGCACCTTGTTGTTTTTCATGTGCCTTAGCATGCCTTCCAGGAGAATGTGCTCCAAGGTTTTGCCAGGCACAGAGGTGAGAATGGCTGGTCTGTAATTCCCTGGGTCTTCCATTTTCCCCTTCTTGAAAATGGGGGTTATATTTCCCTTTTTCCAGTCATCGGGAACTTCACCTGACTGCCATGATTTTTCAAATATGATGGCCAGTGGCTTAGCAACTTCATTCGCCAGCTCCTTCAGGACCCGCAGATGGATTTCATCAGGTCCCATGGACTTGTGCACGTTCAGATTTTTAAGATGGTCTCGAACCAGATCCTCTCCTACAGTGGGCCCAAGGTCTTCATTCTCACAGCCCCTGCATCTGCCTTCTAAGACCTGGGTGGTGCAGTCAGAGCCTTTGCCAGTGAAGACCGAGGAAAAGAAGTCATTCAGAACCTCAGCCTTCTCCAAATCCTGTGTAGCCAGTTCTCCCAAAAGCTTCCTCAGGGGGCCTATTTTGTCCCTAGTCTGTTTTTTGTTTGCTACGTACCTGTAGAATCCCTTCCTGTTATCCTTAACATCCCTAGCCAAGTTTAATTCTAACTGGGCCTTAGCCTTCCTAACCTAGTCCCTAGCTTTCCAGACAACATCCCTGTACTCTACCCAGGCCGCCTGTCCTTGCTTCCATTTTTTAGAAGCCTCTTTTTTCCTTTGAATTTGGCTCAGCAGCTCCTTATCCATCCAAGGAGGTCTCCTGGCCCTCCTGCTGCACTTCCTTCTAGTTGGGATGCAGCACTCCTGAGCTTGTAGCAGGTGATCCTTCAATATCAACCAACAGTCTTTGGCCCCCCTGCCCTCCAGGGCTATATCCCATGGATCTTCTCACTGTCCTGGAGATCTCAAATTCTACCATCTCGTGATCGCTGCATCCAAGGCTGCCCTGGAGTACCACATTTTCAACAAGCCCTTCCTTGTTGGGGAGCACAAGGTCAAGCATGGCACCTCTCCTTGTCGGCTCCTCTGTTACTTGCAGAAGGAAGTTGTCTTCCACACACTCGAGGAACCTCCTGGATTGCTTGTGCCGTGCAGTACCATGTTCCAACAGATGTCAGGGTGGTTGAAGTCCCCCATGAGAACAAGGGGCTGTGAGCATGAGGCTTTTCCTATCTGTCTGTAGAGTGCTTCATCCACAGGTTCTCCTTGATCAGGCGGCCTGTAACAGATCCCCACAGTAATGTCTCCCACGGCTGTTTTCCCTTTAACCCTGACCCACAAACTCTCTGTAAACTGCTCACCTGTCCCCAGGCAGAGCTCCATACTCTCCAGCCTATCCCTAACATAAAGGGCAACTCCCCCTCCCCGCCTGCCAGGCCTGTCCTTTCTAAAGAGCCTGTAACCTTCCATTCCAACACTCCAGTCATAGGAGCCATCCCACCATGTTTCTGTGATGCCTATTATATCATACACCCGTGGACGTGCGCACAACTCTAATTCCTCTTTTTTGTTCCCCATGCTACGGGCGTTTGTATAGAGGCATCTGAGCCGAGCTCCAAATGAAGCCGGCCCGTTGGCTGGAGCAGCTCGAATATATCTACATTGTTCCGAGCATTTATTATAGGTTTTGGCAACTGACTGGGTGTGTTGGGATGGAATGATGACCCCTCCCCCAACACATCTAGTTTAAAGCCTCCTTGACCAGTCTGGCAAGCCTCCTACCAAAACTGTTCTTCCTCTTCTTTACAGACCAGCTCCACAAGCCCCCAGTAGACCTGGCCTACAAACTTCAGTCCCGTGTTCAAGACACCCAAACCCCTGACTATGACACCACCCTTCTAACCGTTTATTAACCTGGCCAATCCTCCTAGCTTTTTTTAGGTCCTCCCCTGTGTCCTGGAGAATTGACGAAAAGACTATCTGAGCTCCAGAGCCCCTAACCGCCTCTCCCAGGGCTCTGTAGTCTTTCTTTATGGCTGAGATATGTGTCAAAGGATGCCAGCAGATGTCAGTTCCCTACTTGAGGAGAAGGAATTATTAATTTCTTCACAATTTGCTTCATACTCAGTCCAATAAAGTCCTGGTAGGTCATGATACATGTGCAATTTGTGTCAAGCAGCAGGAGTTACCCAGAGGATTTTGCTGCAGCCAAAAATAGAGGATCTCAGAGAACCTGGAGAAAACATAGAAATTAAGATATAGAGAATTTTTGGAAGGCTGCATTGTCAATGTCTTGGGTTCATCAGTAGCAGTCATTTTTCTCCTTCTTAGTAGCTGGGGCAGTGCTGTGGTTTTGACTTTCAGCCTGGGATCAGCACTGATAACATCGATGTTTTTAGTTGCTGCTCAGTAATGTTTAGTCTGACCAAGGACTTTCTGAGCCTTATGCTCCTCCAGGGAGGAGAGGAAGCTGGGAGGAAGCAGAGACAGGACACCTGACCCAAATTAACCAAAGAGGTATTCCATACCACAGCACATCATGCTCATTATATAAATGGGGGGTAGTTACCCAGAAGGGTTAGATCACTGCTTGGATCGGGCTGGGTATCGGTTGGCAGGTGGTGAGCGGTTGTATTCTCTTTCCTTGTTGTTTGCCTTATCGTTATTATTATTGGTGGTAGCAGTAGTGGTTTGTGTTATACCTTAGTTACTGGGCTGTTCTTATGTCAACCCATGGGAGTTACATTCTTTTAATTCTCCTCCCCATCCCTCCCAGAACAGGGGGAGAAAGGGGAGAGGGGAGTGAGCTAACGGCTGTGTTGTTTTGGATTGCCAGCTGGGCTTAAGCCACGACAGTCAAGAATGCTGATGAATATATGAATTCTTGCATTCTATTAACCACACTCAACTTCATTGTCATTCTTTAAATTAGTTCTTAGACAATATGCTGACAAGGAGCACTATAAGGACATGGCATATAAGAATGAAATACATTTCTGATGTCAGAGAAGAAAATTACAACATACAGAACTGACAAAAAACAAACCCTACACTAACAACACTAACAATGAATTATGCTAGTAATCGTTCAGTATATATTCAGTGGAGATTACACAGAGAGAACTAGATTTTGACCTAGAGTTTGAAATGAGAATTGGGTGCCTAAAGAAGCTTTGTATTCTGGCCTGTGGTGTTTAAAGATCCTACAGCAGCAACAACAGATGGAATATGCAGAGAATACAGTATATAGTAAATCTGAAGACTGAATTCTATTTCAGGAAGTTAGTATATAACATTTGATAACTTAGCGTTGTAGGCATTACTTTTAGACAAGAACCCTAGAACAGTAATGTTTGATCTTACAAGCTAAGACAGCAAGCATTACTGAAAAGAGTCTGTGACCACTGCATGAGTTTCTTTATTTATTAAATCACAATATTTATATATTTTTAAAATATATATTTTGGTGAGCTCTTAATTTCATAATTTCAGCTGCTGAACTATGTATTTTTGTAATGTTCTCATTGTGTCAAACATATTTCTCATGTCAAAGAAGTTCCGCCCTTTTCAGAATTTATTTTCATTCAATTAGAAACATTTTGCTATTATCAAAATACTTATCATTTAACACTTATAAAATGCTTAAAAATACAAATAGACTTTCGTCCTACATTTGTTTCACAACTGAAACTGGAAGAGAAAAAAGGAATTTTTAATTCCTTCAAAATTTATCTTCCTATTCTGTTTATGGATGGAACTGTTCATTGAATTAGAACTCTCATCATTTCAATCCGTCCAAAATAAAGTTTCTCAGGCATTTTATTTTGCAAACTCTGTTCTCCATCACAGGCTGTAATACTCATTTAAGAACTCCTTCCTTAACATAAGGGAAGTAAAAATTACTTACACTGTCATTTTATATTTTAAAGTTGTACCTATTAATTCAGAGACAACTGAAATAACCAGTGTACCTACTCACAAGCATAAAATGAACAACATTTTTTGCTATATAATCTTTACCCTCCCTCTTTTGTTTTTTATTTTCCACCAACTTTTTTTTTTCTGTTTTTGTTGGTGGTGGTGGTGGTGGTTTTGGGGTTTTTGTTTGTTGTGTGTGTGTGTGTTTTGTTTTGTACATGTTTATCCTTTTTTATGCCAGTAAATGTGTTTTCAGTAAAGTCCGTCTCATGCTCCTGGATTTCTTTTTAGCAGATCATGGAATGGATCATTCTTCCAACTACAGAAAAGTTTCCAGCTTCCTCTCTCTCTTTTCTATCGTCACCAGTGGTTTAGAGTATTTGATAGTTAATGTTTTACACATTATATGTTAGCAATACCTTTTATCTCCTGTAACATTTTGGTACCTCCTAAATTCTTAACTATATCTCAGTTTTCATATCATTTGCAAATTGCATGTGTACTTCTAAAGTCAGAAAATTTCATATTAAATGGAACAGCTTCTGAAGTCACAAGTCCACATTAACACTTTTCGTGGTGAAGTCCTACCAAAAACCAATTATAGTAAATGCCACTCAGTAGAGTCTGTGACCTTTTAGCTGGGAATACAACTGTCTGATCTGATAATGTCTTAGTGATGCTCCCAGGTTGCCTTGTAGAAACAGATTATGTGTGCATGGTATAACATAATACGTAAGCAGAAACGATACAACAATAGGCTCTTGTCACTCAGGAATGATCTTTGAGACTCACTACTGTTCTCTGAAAAGATCAGTACGATATGTATAAAAAAGTGCAGTATGTGTCAAAAAGACCAATAAAATTAGGAACTGTCTAGGCAAATAGAGAAGAAAATACATTAACTGTAATTATGCAAGTGTGAAATTCGTGGTACACCATTAAAGGAGAGTAATTAGAATAATCAAAGATAAGGAGTAATTTTCAAAGAAAAAAAGGCTAATTACAGTGTAAATCTTCAGCTTCAAAAACATGACTGAGGTATGTTGTAAACACTGGAGGTCTGTAAGGTCATAAAGATCATAAAGGTGGGGGGAGAAGAACCACATTCATTGTTTCATACAACAAAGGCAAGCTAGTGAAGTTACAAGGAATTAGTAGTGTCATTTAAATTGTCCAACTAGGCTTGTTGTGGCTGAATATAACAGTTTTAAACAATGTGAAATGCATTTCCCAATCATGGCTGCAAACATGTTGTGCTTGATGTCTCAGGGCAAAATCATGACAGTTTTCCAAGTGCAATTACACAGATTCAAAGACAGCCATGTGGAACAGTGATTATTAAACATCAGACCCAACAGCAACCTGCAGCTCAAAAAATCCTTATGCCACTGATAAAATGGAAAATGATAGATTAAGGAAATCTGATCTTTCCCTGTCATACCAAGAAGGTTCTGCTACCTGTTATCAAAGATTACCTCCTGAAGTAAAGACACCTTTAGATTCACTCAGGCTGGTGATTCTCATGACAAACAGAATACTTTCCTAACAGATAATGTCCAGCAGTAATTATGCTAGTGTGTTAAGCCAGTTACTGCAAAATTTTATAGATATACTGTGGAGGAGAGAGACAAATAGACAATATCTCAGTCGTGCTAATTCCAGTTTGTCAATTAACATCATTTTGGATTGTATTTTTTTCAGAATGAGAGCAAAAATTCTTCATGATTAAGAAAGGAGCAAAAACATCAGCAAAACAACAACAACAACAACAAAACACTGGCTTAAAGGAGAAATATAATAAAAACAACAGTCAGTGCACTGATGCAATTCATACCCTACCATACTACTAAATTATGTATTTCCTAGTTTTATTGTAGAAATCCATGTGTTTTCATTGTTCTCATTGATGAATTTTATTTTTTTCCTGTTCCTCACCACAGAGTCAGAGATTTCTCTCCTCAAGGGACACAATCATTCTCCACATCAGGCAGAGCAGGAAACAGCTTTCAGCTTTTTTGTATCCAGCCTGTGACTTTTGTTAGTGCTGTAGCCATCACTTTAGAAAGAAGGGGGAATTTTGGCTAATTACATGCTTCAAACTACTATACTGCTAACTCCATTTTATCTAGCCTTTCAGATGTACTGAAACCTCTGTGCCACTTCACATCATATTTTGCAAAGCACTTCATCACTGATCTGTGCAAACTATTGTGCCTGACAATTTGCCACCCAGATCCAGCAGCATTTACAGTGGCTGCAGTCAGCAAAACTTGCTTCTAATTCATTTTTGTGACAGATTGGGGCTGTACACAATGTCTGTCTTCTTAGACTCTGTGTTGCATGTCATATGATCTCATCGAAACCAAGACAGTTTTAATTGCAGATGCCAGCATGTAGCACAGAAAGCTACAAACACTAGATTCCATGCTCCATTCTGTGAAGCCAACAGTAATTTTAACTGATACATTCACCTGGAATTTTATTTGGTCTTAGAAGAAAATGTAGTAATTGGGATCTCTGTAAAGCTCATATCACAGCATTCTTAGCTGTGTAATCTGTTCTCTGAAATATCATTTTCTCCTCTACTCCATACAAGCATTGCATCAGACATGTGAAGAATGGTTTTCTTGAAATATTTTTTCTGAAAATCTGAAAAGCGTATTCAGCCCCATCGAGCAGTATGACCAGCATAGTTTTCGATACCTGTGAAGGTAGGGTTGGTTCATGTGTAGATAGTAGTAACTGCAAACTGAGGGAAATGTGAGGTTGTTGAATTTATCCCTATAGCCTCTTTAAAGGGCTACATCAGAGAAGTAAGGCTTCACGCAATTGTGAGCTAGACACCACTCCCTTCTTTCACTGAAGAAAGGAAATTAAAGTTGCATAATTAAAGTTGCATAAAGTAACATAATTAAAGTTGCAGTTTTGCCTGATGAAAACTCAGGGACAGAATAAATATACCAATCTTTCCCAGTGTGTCTTCTCATGAGAAAGGAGCATTCACACTGCTTTTCTCCAGTGCAACCTCAGCCATGAAGCAACGTTTGAGTTGCACTGCAGTTGACAGCTGAGGGAATTTCACTGTATGAAATCTGGCTAGCAGCAGTTGGGCAGAAAGAAGAATGTTCCCTTCTGTGTTAGTGTGGAATTCCTAAAAATAAAATTGCTAGAGAACAGCTGAAAAAAAAGAAACCAAAAAATCCAAAAAACCAAAATAAAACAACAACAACAACAACAACAAAAAAAAAAAACAAACCACACTAAGCCAAAAACACCAGAACTTTATACAAAGAATTGTTTGGCTGTAGCTTCCCTTCCTTTATACAAACTACACATTATGATTTCTTGAGTGCATCTGCTGACTTAGATACTTATACATATACTTAATATAATATAAATGAAAAAGTGACCTTCACAAAAGATACTGTAACATAGCAGACCAGAACTTCAGAGAGGCAGAAGTCCCCTATATGTGTTATTACCTCTCTATGAATATACACAGACATGTACAGACACACACACACATACAGATAAGACATGGATACACACGCACATACACACATTCATGAAAATCAGAATGAAACAGCTCCAAAACTCCAAAGTCCAATAGTTACTCCACTGTAAATGTAAAGTTATTTCAGAAAATTGCACTACTTTTCATCAGTGGCTATCTCTTTCATGAGAATACTAGGGCATTTGCAAGCATTCTTTGTTCATATACTGAGCTCTAATCTAAAACTTGTGAAACTGCACTTAACACAGTGCTGTGCCCCTGGGTATTTCATAAGTTCCAAGGACCTAGTTATGCTGTTGCCACTGCACAATTACATGCCTTCTGGCTTGGTTCTGTCTCCTGTGAGATGGTCCATAATGCTGTGTGATGAGCGCAGTTCCAGTTGAAAAAGAAAAGGTGGAGACACAGATTACTCTGTACATAGCCTTAAGTACTTAGTGCATTCAGGTGATCTTTAGAAGTCTAAAATCTTTTTTATTGACAGGGAATGAGGCACTTAAGAAATATCATAAGTGATGTTTAAGTCACTCAGGGTAAGAACTGCAAATAAACACAGGTCCTAGCTCCTATCTTATTCAAAATAAAATTGAACCTTTTTGCTGGAACTGAATGGAATATTTGTAAAAAAATGACCTTAAGTCTTTGGACCTGATGAGATTTGACCTTGAACATTTTGTGTCCCTATTACATGTCCCATTTTCCACCCATTTAATGAACAAGTTATAATTCTGCAGGAATCTATATCTATGCATTCTATATCAAACATTTATGATGGGTTTTGTTCGATCACAATGTAGACTAAATTAGAACACGTTAGCATTCCATAATTAATCCTTGAAAAACAAAAATAAAAAAACCCTAAACAAACAAACAAAAATTTCCAACCAAATAAAAGAACAAAACAAACCAGCAGGACATGCTTATTTGCATATTGAAAAGAAATCATATTTTAAAGATAAGCTGACATTTCCCAAAGGAGTTTGCAACCTTCATAATGATTATCTAACAAACCGCTTGGCAAGTACATAGTGACTGACTTTACTAATTCCCTCTGCCTGGATTCCTTGCCAGTTTGATGATAACGTAAACTGATAAAAAGCCAGTGAATGGAAAGGCAGGAACTTAGGCATCTCCCCAAGTCAGCTGGATTTTTATCATTGTGTTTGACATGATATTGGTCCATGCCAATAAGTACTCACATAGGAATAAGTAAAACATTAACGAGGATTAATTAATTTCTTAATGCAAATGGTGGACGTACCAACTAGGAGAGCAGCGCTGCTAGATTTAGTACTCGCCAACAAGGAGGGTTTGGTCGAAGTGGTGACAGTCAATGGCAGCCTTGGCTGCAGTGACCATGAGATGGTGGAGTTTAGGATCCTGTGTGGGAGGAATAGAATACCTAGCAAAGCCACAGTTCTGGATTTCCGAAGGGCCAACTTTGGCCTCTTCAGTCAACTGCTAAGGGAAGTCTCATGGGAAAGTGTACTAGGCGGTAAAGGGGCTCAAGATAGTTGGTCAGCATTCAAGGACCGCTTCTTCCAAGCTCAGGATCGGAGCGTCCCAATGAGTAGGAAATCAAGTAAGGGATCTAGGAGACCGGCGTGGTTAAACAAGGAGCTGCTGGGCAAACTCAAGTGGAAAAGGAGAATCTATGGATTATGTAAGGAGGGGCTGGCCGCTTGGGAGGAATATAGGACAGTTGTTAGAGGATGTAGGGAGGCAATTAGGACAGCTAAGGCCTCCTTGGAACTCAATCTTGCTAGTCGGGTTAAAGACAATAGAAAGGGCTTCTTCAAATACATAGCAAATAAAACTAACACAAGTGACAATATAGGCCCACTGCTGAACGAAGTGGGTGCCCTGGAGACAGAGGATATAAAGAAGGCAGAGGTGCTGAATGCCTTCTTTGCCTCTGTCTTTACTCCTGCAGACTCTCCCCGAGGGCCCCGGATTTCTATAGCCCCAGAAGGAGTCAGGACAAAGGAGGAGTTTGCTTTGGTAGATGAGGATTGGGTTAGGGATCAGCTATGCAAACTGGACATCTGTAAATCGATGGGTCCAGATGGAATGCACCCACGGGTGCTGAGGGAGCTGGTGGAGGTCATTGCTAGGCCACTCTCCATCATCTTTGGTAAGTCGTGGGAAACGGGCGAGGTGCCTGAGGATTGGCGGATGGCAAAGGTCACACCAATCTATAAGAAGGGCAAGAAGGAGGACCCGGGTAATTATAGACCGGTCAGCCTTACCTCCATCCCTGGAAAGGTGATGGAACAACTTATTCTTGACTCCATCACTAGGCATATCAAGGATGAGGGGGTCATTAAGAACAGCCAACATGGTTTTATGAGGGGGAAGTCATGTATGACCAACCTTATAGCCTTCTATGAGGAAGTGACTAGGTGGAGGGATGATGGTAGAGCGGTGGATGTAGTTTTTCTTGATTTCAGTAAGGCATTTGATACTGTCTCCCACAGCATCCTCATAGATAAGCTAAGGAAGTGTGGGCTTGACGATCAAGTAGTGAGGTGGATCGAGAACTGGTTGAAAGGAAGAAGGCAGAGAGTTGTGGTCAATGGCGCAGAATCTAGCTGGAGGTCTGTGACTAGTGGAGTTCCTCAGGGGTCGGTGCTGGGACCGGTGCTGTTTAATATTTTCATCAATGACCTGGATGAGGGAACTGAGTGCACCCTCAGCAAGTTTGCTGATGACACAAAACTGGGAGGAGTGGCTGACACACCAGAGGACTGTGCTGCCATTCAGCGAGACCTGGACAGGCTGGAGAGTTGGGCGGGGAGAAACTTGATGAAATTTAACAAGGGCAAGTGTAGAGTCTTGCATCTGGGGAAGAACAACCCCATGTACCAGTACAGGTTGGTGGTTGACCTGCTGGAAAGTAGTGAAGGGGAAAGGGACCTGGGGGTCCTGGTGGATAGGAGGATGACCATGAGCCAGCAGTGTGCTCTTGCGGCCAAGAAGGCAAATGGTATCTTAGGGTGCATTAGAAAGGGAGTGGTTAGTAGGTCAAGAGAGGTTCTCCTCCCCCTCTACTCAGCCTTGGTGAGGCCGCATCTGGAATATCGCGTCCAGTTCTGGGCCCCTCTGTTCAAGAAGGACAGGGAATTGCTTGAAGGAGTCCAGCGCAGAGCCACAAAGATGATTAAGGGAGTGGAACATCTCCCTTATGAGGAGAGGCTGAGGGAGCTGGGTCTCTTTAGCTTGGAGAAGAGGAGACTGAGGGGTGACCTCATCAATGTTTACAAATATGTAAAGGGTAGGTGTCAGGATGATGGAGCTAGGCTTTTTTCAGTGATATCCAGTGATAGGACAAGGGGCAATGGGTGTAAACTGGAGCATAGGAAGTTCCACGTTAACATCAGGAAGAACTTCTTTACTGTAAGAGTGACAGAGCACTGGAACAGGTTGCCCAGGGGGGTTGTGGAGTCTCCTACACTGGAGATATTCAAGGCCCGCCTGGACAAGTTCCTGTGTGATGTACTGTAGGTTACCCTGCTCTTGCAGGGGGGTTGGACTAGATGATCTTTTTAGGTCCCTTCCAACCCTTGGGATTCTGTGATTCTGTGATTCTGTGATTAAGAAGTATTCCTGACATCCAGTTTGGATGTGACTGCCCTGTTTTGGAAGGTTTACGTATGCAAACCATGGTTTGCCTGTTGGCCTCAGAGAGACAAAAATGTCCATTGTGCATTTTAGTTGCTAATATTTTAATAAGAAACCAATTGGGAAATAGCTCAACGAATCCTCATCATCACTCTGTGTTTTTTTGTATGAGACCTAGAAATAATAGGTTTTTATTTCAAATTTTTCAGAGACATACACCTAGCTTGGTACATAACAGCGGTAACTCATGGGTTCTTCATGGGTAGCCAGAAAAGCTTTTATTCTCTTTAGGATTTCTGTACAGAAAGATAATGGCTAGAGCAAGACAGGGTTTTTTATGTATTATAGTACTTATAGGATAGATGGGAGGAAGAAGAGTGCTGTGCCTTACACATAGTGCATTAGGAGTGTAGCAGAAACAATCTAGAGATTCTGGAATGTCCACCTGTGCAAACAGGGTATGGTCTTGATGCAAAGGGTTAACAAATGTACAGGGGGGTTAGGGTTAAGCCACTTGCTTAACAATGTTACTGCTTGCTCATGCTTATCCTACTTGCAATGTACAAGGGGGTAGATCAGGCCGCTTGCTTAACAATATCATTGCTCTTTCATGATTATGCTAGGACAAGATATAAGGACACAGCTATTGTTAAGAAGTAAGGACTGTGACTTGATTCCCGTCCTTTGGACACCCAGGCTGGCTGAAATTGGCTCTGCATTTTGGACAATGACCAAGCCTCCAGGGAGCATGCATAACGACTAGAGGTGAAAAGTTCAGGCTTTAGGAAGACTCACTTACTTCATCTTGAGACCCTCGCCCACGACCACTAGGAGGCACTGCTCAGGTGCAAAGGATTTCTTAGCTCATTATAATACGAAGCGGGGGTAGGACATGAATATGTATAGGTGTGCTGTGCAACCTCATGCATATGTATAGCTTTAGAGGATAAATGTAAACGGGAAACGACGCACAAGGTGCGCTGATTAAAAAGCATACCTACTTTACAACTTTAACGAGTTGTGGAGTCTATCCACGCATCAGTCTCGCTGGAGATCTTTTTGAACAGCCTGAAAGCAAAATATAAAAATCTCCATCAAGTACAATAACCTTCATTGTCATATTAATTTCCTGAAAGATATTTGGAGAATTCCAAGGTTACAGCACAAATAAGTATTTTAAAATATGGAAATTGATTCTATGATTCAATGTTTCATAGCAGAGCCTCTTTCCACATAGTAGAATATATTCTGTCTCAAACTGGTATTTTTATCTGTGTGTGCTAAACACATAAATGTACTGGCTTTCGCAAATCATAGGTGTGGTTATGTGTATCTAACTGTATGAGTTTACAATAGCAGAAACAAAGCTCACTAAAGACACAAGATTAGACAATAAGTTAAAGAAGGGCTGGATTTCTTGAGCAAAACAGAGTCACATAGCAAAAGAATTTGTAAAGGTAAAAGAAAGAAGGGGGGGATGTGATATAAGAAAAGCTAGTGCCTGAAAAACATGAGTTAAAGTACTTTTTAGCTTGGCTTAGGTTGTAGACAGAGAACAATGTTTATGTTGTAAGTCTGTGGAATTTAATGGCCCACTAAACATGAGATAATTGTTTCACACTAGTCTTCTAAAGTATCTTTAGCTTTAAAGAACAATGTTTGTGTTATAAGTCTGTGGTGAGATTACAGGATTTAGTGGCTCCGCTAGATATGAATGAGTTTTCACTCATTGTATTGAGTCATGAGTATTTCACACCATCCTTCTACTTATCAGTTAGAGACAGAGCCTCCCAGACATCTGTTAGCTTGGGATACTCCTTGTCTGCCCATCCTGCAATAAATTTTGCAGGAAGATCACACTGTTTTAAAACTTCGCTAGTTATCAGAAGAATTACAGATATGACTGGTTTCAGCTAGTTGTGTGATTACTGGGGCATCCAACTGTGCCAAAGGTGAAAAGCACACTGTGAGGAAGACTGCTTACTTCACCTTGAAGACCCCTGCCCACAAGAGGAAGACTGCTTACCTCATCCTCAAGACCCCTGCCCACAATCACTGGAGAGCAGTGTGCAGATGCCAAGAGGAGGAGACTGATGATAATAATTTCCTGGAGCTAGTTATAATATTCCCCGCTTATATGTGGGAATTATGAATATGTATATGGCTAATGCAATACTGAAAACATATAGACCTGTAACAAATACTAATCATTTGCACCTTTGGCTACGGTCATGTGCCCAGAGCTGTTGCTTTTGCTTTATTGACTTTGTCCTTCAGTAAAACCATGTTATCTTGTTTAGAGGAGTGAGTTCATATTTAACATGTACAATGTTTTGATTGAAAGAATTGTTTAGGATTTTTTTTTCTTCTGATCACACAATCAGAATATGCACAAGAGAGATAACCCATAATATGTGTTGTATAACTATGTT
This sequence comes from Lathamus discolor, assembly GCF_037157495.1. NCBI lineage: Eukaryota > Metazoa > Chordata > Aves > Psittaciformes > Psittacidae > Lathamus > Lathamus discolor. The sequence goes on along the minus strand of NC_088909.1, from coordinate 36,137,631 downwards.
AAATAGACAGTAGAGGAGTGTGCAAAGAATAATATATGTTAGATACTGCAAGCTGATGGGCGAACTTAGTTCTTGACATAGTGCAACTGAAGCCGTCATATTTTCAAGTTGCCTTTCTAGCACCAAATTTTTTAGCTAGCAGTCGGCTGACATTGAGTGTTTCATATAGACCAGCAAAATGGGGAACACATGCATAAACAAGTAATTAAAAAAATTGCAACTTATATGGCAAATGGCTCTGCACAGTTATATGCCAGAATATCTACAGATATTATGGCACCATGCAATCCAGATACAAAATTGCCAGTGCCAGTCAGCATCACCTGTATTTGACTTGAAATAAATCCTTAGACTTTAAAATCAGACAATAGCTGTCCAAGTTACTAAAAACAATTAAATGCATGAGTCTAAACCCATGTAGTTCTCAGGATTGTGAGCATTATAGGAAACCACTGGAATCCATCATGTTACCTTATATGGGGAAGTCATAGTCTTTCTCCACTCATCACTAAAGGAACTTCTAGTTGTTTCTCAAGGTGTTACTACCCATGATGAAATCATTAAATGTCTGAAATTATATGTGAAACCAATCTTAATCATTAAAAAAACCCTCAATTCAAATTAACCTGAAGTTATCATATGCTGCTTATTTCCTATTGGTTATCTGAAATATAAAAATCACTTGATACAAGCTTTTTTTTTTTTTAGTGCTGTTAAATATATACTAATAAATAAAAAAAAAAATGGTTTCAAATAAATTATATGTCCAAAGGTAGGCAAGTGGAGTTTTTGTTGTGGTTTAAACCCAGCTGGTAACGAAGCACAGCCTGGTTTTAAATCACAGTACCAGTCCTTGGGCAGGATGGGAAGGAGACTGAGAAGAGTGTAAAACACACAGTTTGAGATAAGAATACTTTAATAACTAAAATAAAGTACAATACAATGATAATAGGAATCATACCAACACTAACAATACTGATAATAATAATAAAAAAAAAAAAAAAGAAGAAATGAAAATTGGGAAAACCCAAGTGGTACACAATACATTGCTCACCACCTGCTGACCCACAGCAATCCAAGCAGTAATCAGTCACTTCCAAATAACTCCCCCAGTTTATATACTGGGCATGGTGTGTCCTTTGGCTAGTTTGGGTCAGGTGTCCTGTCTCTGCTTCCTTCTGCCTTCTTGTGCCCCTCCTCAACTGGCAAAACATGAGATACTGAACAGCCCTTGATCAGGGTAAGAGCTACTGAGCAGCAACTAAAACATAAGTGTGTGGTCACCATTGTTCTCGGACTAAAGCAAAAACACAGCACTGTGCCAGCTACTAGAAGAAAAGAAACTATCCCTGCTGAAAGCAGGACAGCTTTGAATGAAGTATTAGTTTGTCTATAAAGGAGTAACATCTTAAACACTTTTACGTTGACCTATAACATCATTTGAGATTCTTAAATGTAAAGCCAGCAATTTAATCACATTTTTACCCTTGATAACAAGGTCTTATCTAATACTGGTTTTATGGATGTAATTTGAAAGGGAGAATTTCATTAACATTTAAGCTTATTGAACTCATAAAGAAGTACATTAAGTTTTCATAGATATTCGAATTTTTCTAAGTTACTTTTGTTGTTCTTTTGCTGATTAGTATCTATCTGAATATAAGAAGCATAGAATGAAAGCTGGGGAAAAGCAGAGAGGAATAATTGGAATTTGTTATTCTTACAAAATACATTTCATTTCCTAGGTCCTTAAAACATATTTTCAAGCAACTTAGTCTTAAAAAAAAAGGGTTTACCAAAAGTTCAATACTTTTGGCAAAATACTATCTTTCACTTCTTTCCAAGAATGCTATGCGGATTGAAAAGTGATTATACAGTCAGGAAATTCCAGAATCAAAACTGCTTGAGGAAATCAGAAGCACTTCCCCTGTGCATTTTTCTTATGTGCACAAAGAGGATAAGCAGGATGGGGGTTGTTTTGGTCTTGTGAGTGATATGTTTTCCCTACATCACAGCGCTCTCTGAAGACAGAGTTCTTTGCTTCCTCATAAATTTATTAGTGGCATTCATCATCCTTGTGAACTTACATTTAAAAGTGTGTAAATATTTGACACCTTTCATATATTGTGAAATTATAAGGTTCTGCAGGTTTATTTTATGGATGAAGATCATATATGCAGATTCTACAGTGTGTCCTGTTCAGAGTGCCAGCAGGAGCCACATGAAGATATCTTTCAGGATTTCGCATGTTCCCAACTTCTTCCTTCACCACCGAGAAATTTCCATTAAAATCATAGAATCATTTAGGTTGGAAAAGACCTTTAAGATCATCAAGTCCAACCATTCCCCCAGCACTGCCAAGGCTATCACTAAACCATGTCACTGAGGGCCTTGTCTACACTGTTTGTGAACACTTCCGGGGATGGTGGTTCCACCACTGCCATGGGCAGCCTGTTCTGATGCCTGACCACCATTCAGGAGAAGAAATTGTCCCTAATATCCAGCATAAACCTCCCCTGGCACAGCTTGAGGCTGTTTCTTTTTGTTTTATCCCTTGTTCCTTGGGAGAAGAGACCAGCCACCTCCTGACTCCATCCTCCTTTCAGGCAGTTGTAGAGAGCAATAAGGTTCCCCCTGAGCCTTGTCTTCTCCAGACTAAATAACCCCAGTTCCCTCAGCCGTTCCCCATCAGACTTGTGCTCCAGGCCCTTCAGCAGCTCTGTTGCCCTTCTCTGGACCCACTCCAGTACCTCGATGACTCCCTTATAGTGAAGGACCCAAAACTGAACACAGGATTCGAGGTGCAGCCTCACCAGTGCCCAGTACAGGGGGGCGATCACTGCCAGATTAAGTTCCATCTGTGCCTTTGCTTTTCTAATTTTCTCCCTACACAACCTAATGACATCATTGTACTCCTCATGGGTTGAAAGTCCCTTCTTCCACAGGTGGTAGATTCTCTCTTTTTATTCTTGCAATATCTCCTTGTTCAGTCAGGCTAGTCTTCTCTACTAGTTTGACTTTTGACACACTTTATGCCTGCTCCTGCACCTAAATACAGTGCAATATATATTAGGCACAGGAGCTTTCTGGACTGCAGAGCCACACTTCTGGGTCATATTGAGCTTCCCATCAAACCAATACTCCTGAGTCTTTCTCCTCAGGGCTGTTCTCAATCCATCCTCCTCCCGGCCTGTATTTGTGCTTGGAAATGCCCAGCAGAGAAAGACTGACCCAAGTGCAGGACCTTGCACTGGACCTTGTTGAAGTTCTTGAGGTTTTGCCTGTCGAAGTCCCTCTGGATGGGATCTTTTCCCTCCAGTATTTCGACCACACTACACAAACTGGTGAAATAACCAAACTCATCAAGGGTGCTCAATCCCACTGTCCATGTCACTGACAAAGATGTTGAACAGCGCTGGTCCCAATACCAGCCCCTGAGGGACACCACTCATCACTGATCTCCACTTGGACACTGAGCTGTTGACCACAACCCTTTGAGTTTAACCATCCAACCAATTCCTTATCCACCAAGAAGTCCACCCATCAAATCCATGCCTCTCCAGTTTAGAGACAAGGATGTAAGACAGTGCCAAATGCTTTGCACAAGTCCAGGCAGATGAAGTCAGTCAGTCTTCGCTTATCCACCAGCACCCTGGCCCCATCAAAGGCCACCAATGATTTGCCCTTAGTGAAGCCATGCTGATTGTCACCAATTATCTCTTTATTGTCCATGACCTTTAGCATAGTTTCCAGGAGGATTTGCTCTATGATTTTGCCATATACTGAGGTAAGACTGACTAGCCTGTAGTTCCCCATAGATTTTATGAAATCAAGCCCATTTGGAAAGCTATTTTTGGCATAACGTAATCCAGCAATGGTAAGTGGACAGAAAAGTGCCGTTTCAGTCTAAAATGATGATAAGACCCAGGCAGTAAGCAAGAAGGATAGGAAGCAGAGGGAAAGTAGTCAAGATTTGGAGCTGGTTTTAAAGTTTCAAACTTCATATTTACCTTACCAACTACTGAGATCAATTTACAGCACAAACTATCGATTGCAAAAATCCTCTATTAATCTGACATTCCTTTCTTTTTTAGGTTCCAAGAACAGATCTATAAGTCCAGGGTGACCACAACTTGATATTGTGGTGAGGAAGAGGGAAAGCAAACATCATGGATGAGCAACAGCCCAGTAGAGAAAGCCTGACCTCAGCTTCATGATCCGTTACAGCTAGCATATTCCAATTTCTAAAGGAAAGAGCTCTGATATGGTCTCGGTGTAGAATCAGAGTTAGGGGTACCAAACTAAAAGCAGCAGCATTTTTGCTCACATTTAGGTGGCTTGAGAGCCTTTGGATCTCCTGTCATCATTCTATGGATGAATTTTGGCTGAGCCTGGACCAGTTACACATGAGCCCACTGTGCCACAGGACAAGGCTCTCCTGCATCTGTTATCCCTTGGGGAGATCATTCAAGAGTTGCCACTGAGTCAGAGAGATCACAACCCATGCTCCAGTTTTGCTCTGCACAATCACTTTTGTGCTGCAAGACAGAGGGGAGCATCTGCCCTTTGCTAAACAAAGAATTGTCATTTCTGTATTTGCTTTGAGGCCAGCTGTCTCTTTTTAAACTCATTGCAGATTATACAGTGTTGGAAACATTCTCAGGAGAGGACTGTCTGATTTGAACAGCTAGAGCCCTGGCTAATTTCCTGTATTTGATGACCCATTTCTTGTAGCTTGCCAAGTGATTCCAATGCATGTTTTATTTCTCTTGAAGATTTCTAAACTCTTTCTACTTGCCATGAAAATAAATTATATATTGAAAGAGTGTTTGGCTCTTCATGAAATTCTGGACATCACTGCAAAAAGCATGAGTTTGCTCGCTGCCACAGTCTCAGGCTATAGTACAAAAAAATTTATTCTGCTCAGAGCTCACTGATGTACTAGTGGATTTTAGAACTGTATCTTTTATCTGAATTAAAGAAATGAATTAATGAGGTCTATACTAGACCTGCTCTCCTGTGAGTTTAGCCTGAAATAGTAACTACCACAGTGGGACTGGCACCTCCCTGTGCTTCTTTGGCTATGCTCTGCCTGACAGTTGGCTTTGCTATGCAGTTCCTGTTCACACAGGCTGCCTTCCTTAACTGTTTCATGAATTAAGTGTCTGATTTGCTCGCTATTTACTGCATAAAAACACTGCACTATCTTTGCTTTTGCCAGCTGAAGGAGTAAGGAAAACACAGAAGCTGTGTATAAGAGAGAAGATAACAGCTTTTGTGGATAAATGTCAGGATCTGTGCTCAAATGGAGTTATTGTACCTGTAAGTGACTCATTAAATTAAATGTACTTGGTCAGAAGGTTGTGGTTTCCAGGCTTCCCCATATATCATCATGCACATAGGAATTCAGTGAGGAATTTAAACAGAAGTTCAGTCATAATGAGAAGCAATGTATGCAATTTAGTGTATATCCATGGACATTGTAATAGGTACATGTAGCTGGTGAGCATCTGTCAACAATTCATGTATTAATGCAGTGATTATAAAGCCTAGAGACTGGATTGCATTGGATCTTCCTTTATAAGATAATTTTACAATGAAAGAACATATTTAAGTCTAGAAGAACATGGTTTTTTCCCCCTTGCATTAAGTACTCTATCTTTGAGAAAGAAATACCAATTGCCTACAAAAGACAAAAGTCATTCTGGTCATTCTGTTAAAATACCCAAAGCACTCCATTTACAAACTTTGCTGAGCTAGGGAGCTGCGCAAGGTTTTGACAGCCTCTATTAAAACCAAAATGCATATTCTCCACAAAACAGTTTCTTCTTTATACCACAAACATCCAGATGGAAATTTCCTTCCAAATTACATGGATATTGTAGGGAAAATTAATCACATTAGATTAGATAGAGTTCTTAAATCTAATTAATTTACAACCCACAAGAACTCTAATGTAATGAAACGTAGGAATACCACCTGTCAAAAATACCTACTTCTGGTCCTGGGAGGTCTTGGTTAATTGTAACTTGAAGTTGTAAAAAGTGATGTTACTGCATATTATAAGCCAAATGTGATGGTATTGTAAAATATATTTTTGTGATTTTTTTTTATTTTCTTTTAATATACATACATCTGGTGTGTGTGATTTTGAGGAATCCTCATGAGATGTGACAAGTTTCAGAGTATGGGTGTCAAAATATTTCTGAAGTAGCCTATTTCTACTAGAAATAAGATGCTTAGTATATTTTGGTGGTCTTTCATAGGCACCTCATGCTGCATTTATGCCAATAACTTACCTTTTGTCTCTGAAAACACCTGCGGTACATTTGGATGGACAAGTTACCAAACAAACAGCCCTGTTTCTTGCTTGGGAAAATTAGGTATGCATGGGTTGTGCACAGAATCATAGAATATCTCAAACTAGATGGAACCCATAAGGATCATCAAGTCAAATTCCCAGCTCCTCATAGCTCCTCACCTAAAATTAAATTATATGACTAACAGCATTTTCCTGACACTCCTTGAACTATGATGGGTTTGGTGCTATGACCACTTCCCTGGAGATCCTGTTCCAACAACCAGCTACCCTCTCAGTGAAGAACCTTTTCCTCATATCCAGTCTGAACTTCCCCTGATGCAGTTTCATTCCAATTCCTTGTGTCTTGTTGTTGATCACCAGAGAGAGGAGATCAGCACCTTCCTCTCCACTACCCTCCATGAGGAAGTCAGAGGCTGTGAGGTCACCCCTCAGCCTTCTCTTCTCTAAGCTGAACAAAGCAAGTGATCTTCGCCACTTCCTGCAAATCTTGCCCTTGAGACCCTTCTCCATTTTGGTCTCCCTCCTCTGGATACATTCTAATAATTTCATGTCCTTCTTGTATTCGGGCTCCCAATGCTCCACACCATATTCGAGGTGGGTCTGCACCAGTGCAGTGTGGAGTGTCACAATCACATCCCTTGACTGGCAGGCTATGTTGTGCTGAGAAACCCCAGGACAGAGGTGGCCTTTTTGGCTGCCAGGACACACTTATTTCATGTGTCATTTGCCCACAGTCTTCAAGCTGGACCAGCCAATGAGTAGAAGACCAATGAAGTGGCTAAGATGTCCTAGCATCCAGACAGAAGAGGTAGGGACTTTGTTGTCTGTGCTTATGTTTTCTGTGAGTCCAGTATCCGTGTGCTTTAAAAGGCAATGCCTCATCTGTGGCAGCCACTGTGATCAGTAATGTCAGTGTTCAGTTTGTGTCTCTGTGTGTGCCTCTGGGATAAGGGTTTGTCAATCAGGAAAGCAGCAATTGCATCCATTAGCCTGGGCAGGTGCTCCAAGTCCCCCAGCACTGGGCTGGGGGACAACAGCTAGGCAGGAGAGGTTTTGATCCAGACCAGCTGATGGAGATGGCCACTCCTATCATCACTTAGCACAGAAGATAGGACTAGATAACAGAGAAGGGAATTGTAATAGTAATTAAAAAAAATGCAGAATATAGTTTACTATTGAGGAGACATGTAATGTAATACTGTCCTGGTTTCAGCTGGGATAAAGTTATTTTTTGTCCTAGTAGCTGGCGCAGTGCTGTGTTTTGGCTTTAGTCTGACAACAATACTGATAACACATTGATGGTTTAGTTGTTGGTTTGTAGCACTTCGCCTGATCAAGGACTGCTCAGTCTCTCATGCTCTGAGAGGGCACAAGAAGGCAGGAGGGAGCAGAACCAGGACATCTGACATGGATTAGCCAAAGGGGTATTCCATACCACAGCATGTCATGCCCAGCATAAAAACAGGGGGCAGTTACACAGAAAGAACTGATTGCTGCTCAGGTCGAGCTGCGTATCAGTCAGCAGGTGGTGAGCAATTGCACTGTACAGCAGTTGGGGTTTTATTTAGTTGGGGATTTTTCCTTTCCCTTTGTAGTTATATTATTATATATTCTCTCTCCTTGTTATTTCTCTTACCATTATTATTATTATTAGTAGTAGTAGTAGTAGTATGTTGTTCTTTAAACCATTCCTATCGCAACCTGTGGGGTTTACATTCTTTTGATTCGCCTCGCCACCCTGCCCAGGGTGGGGAGGGAGTGGGGAGGGTGAGCAGCTGACCACGTGGCTGAGTTACTGGCTGGGCTTAAACACTGACAAAACAAAAAAAGAAATAAAAAACTAGGATTGCATTGGCTGAAATCAGACCATAGGTAAAATACTGGCTCAAACAATTTCAATGATTTCTTAATGATGTCAGTTGTCTTAGGCATTCACCCAGACTGCAGTATTTTTAAGCTAATTCTTCAGTCTTTGGCTTCACTGACTTTGTGGGAATGTTACCTCAGTGAAAAATGCAGTATAGTCAGCTTTCCTGTGATAAGCAAAGGGTTTAAATAGTATTGACTGCGTATAACCTTTGAGATTTATCATTCTATAAATTACCTTATGTTTTGGTAACTTTCACAACTAATTCTACAGAGTAATTAGAAATCTTAAGACAGTGAGCAACAATCATCATGAATCATGAAGACTACTTAGTTCCCCTTGTAGAATAGTCTTAAATCTTTCCACAATGCATCATATTAGCTTGTGAAAGACGTTTGTTTTTTGATTTAATGAGCTAGTGGCTCACTACAGTACAAGGTGGCAGTTTCCTTCACCTAGCAGCAGAAAGAAAAATTATTTTCTTTTTTTGGCTTGAGCTGTTTTCCTCTATCGCACAGAGCCAAAAAATAAAAGATTAAATATATATACTTTTCTGAGACACAGTACTATAATTTGAGTTTACAATTTAAAAACATTAGTATAGCAACTGAGATGGATGCTAACTACCTCTGGAAAATTCTTTCAGTTCTGCAGGTGTTAGAGGATAATTACAACCAAACATTCCACTCCATACTTCCAGCAAGGTATACTTATAAACTGAAAGCTATTGCATTTTTTCTGGTCTACACTAAGACTCTGTCAATTCAACCTGAAAATGTTTCAGCTGAACAAAAATAGTGTTATTTTCTCCTTTTAACTCTAGATTCCATTATGAAAAATCCCACTGTGTACATTTATACATTTGTACTTTTTTTTTTTTTTGTTAGTGAGAAGACACTATTCAAGTAAAAAGTAATCATAAAGATATTTGGATTATCTCAGGATCTCTTTGCATAAAGAATACCTGAAACAAGGCTTTCTGAAGGTTTTCTTAAACAAAATTTTAAATCATGGAAGTTCTCGTAAAATTTCACTACCAGACTTCCAAGCAGTTATACAACGTTATTTGTGACAGGTTTTGAAGACTCCCTAAATGTGTTTTCAAGTTCATTTCTAGGAGACGATGTTTCTTTCTTATTTCCATTTTGATTTTTCTTCCCATTTCCATCGTGGCATAATTGATCTAACCCAAGGCTCATTAATTTTTTATGAACCCTCTATCCCCAACCCATACAACAGGTGAATTTTGGCTAGTTTGAGTTGATGAAAATTCCTAACATTGCATGAGCTAAATTTTTTTCTACTCTTCTTGTTCTGTCCATCTCTTTTCCTTTTGACAATCTGCATAACTGTGATAACTGTGTAGATCAAGAGAGGTATGGATTCCCCTCTTTGGACAGCATGAATCATCAGGGAAACCTCTTGTACAGAAATTCTGAGAGGTATGTCACAGAAATATTCTAGTAGAAAGACTGAATGTTAACATATAATGTGCAAATTAATGTTGAATAATGTAAAATATCTTAAAGTTATATGAAGCAAAGTATTTGTTCCAAGAAACCAAAGTGCAACAGAATTCTTAAATCCGTTTAACTGAAAAAAAAAAAAAAAAAAGTGTCTCAAAGTTTTTTAAGTATGTTTTTTCAGAACACCTTTTGTACTCATAACTTTTTATCCTACTCCAGTATAAAAACAAATATTGGATATTTGTGAGTTTCCTCAGATATGAAATTTTCAGCACTAGTATGCAACTAAAGAACAATGCAGCATATATGACATTTTTTTCCCCTCATTAACTTTCTGTCTTCTAAATCACCCTCTAAGATGAATTACCAGCTCCTAATGCAAATAAATTTTTCAAATTTGAAAATGGAAACTTAATTTGGAGGAACAGTACATGTTATGTCCCATTTTCTAAATAAATGAAGGAATGGACAATTCTAGGATCTTCATTTCTTTTTTCATCACTCATACCTGACGGAGTGGAACAATCTTTGCTACTGCTGTATATCATAAAGAAGGCGGTTGGGAGGAAAAAAAAAAAAAGAGAGAAAAAAAAGAAAAAACAGCACCTTTCAAGAATCAAGTCAAATTGTGACCTTTCTGTGTTCACAGGTGCACATGCTGAGCTACTAGCGCACGGTGAAGCCCGCACAGCTTGTCTTCCTGTTTTTTCTCTCATTAATGCGGAACTGCATCAACCTGAGTGGAGCTGATCAAAAGCTGACAAAAGTTTACAGAATTTCAAACTCTTTGCAATAAAATACGGACCACATGAATACCACCTGGCTTCGGGAAGCTTTGGGATAAAACAAGGGAATATCTCCTTTGTCTTGTTTATCTCATGGACATGAAAGTGTGGTCTGAACATAAAATGCATAACAAGACCACCTGCAAGACTACTTTATCCCTTCTTTCCATACATTAATTCTAATTTAACTTTGTGTTTAAAAGTGCTTTATTTTCACCTTCAGTCTCAAAATACTGCACAGTATGTGCACTTATGTAAGGTAACATCAGGAGCAGAAAGAGAGGAAAATAAAACAGTCAAGTTGAAATGATATTTTAAATGAGCTAGCTTACAGATTAACCTACAAACACAACAAAAGAAAGAAAAATTGGGTGGTGCCTGCTCTGACAAGTAAACTAAATAAATAAAATCTTGATAATTTATTAACTTTTAATATTTTCATTACTAAAAACAAACCAATGAGAAGAAAAGCCCTTGCCTTCACTTTGCAAAGTATTGGTCATAAGGGATAGATCTGTGAAAACCTATTATTGTAGTGGTTTTTGGTGAACAGGGAACAGCAATGAATATTTCTCTTACTTATACATAAAAAGTCCTAATCCAAAATACCTGAACACCTTACGGAGATATTAAATTATATGCATAATTATTTCCTTGTTTTCAAAAGAGGAAATTTGTTGCAGAAAACCAGAACAAAAGAGTGAGAAAAACATGACATCAGTATCCTGAGATCAATTGCTATTGTTGACTTTTTTGGTAAATGAGTTTAAATCTGACAAACTGTGAGTCATCAGTAATCATTTTCCTTGATGATACTCAACACTTTTCTTTACTTTTCTTAAGCAGACATTCCCATCACATCTCTCTGACCTAACTCTTCTCTGCAGAGACAATAAGAAATCTCCTGTCCAGTGCCAATTAAAAGAAAACACTGTGTGACAGTTCCAATGACCATGGCTGCCATGAGACATATCATGATGGCTGCAATGTTTCCAAAATGGTGATGTGAAGTTTAGACTAGCCAACAGAAATTCTTTCCAAACACTCTTTTTAACTTTTTCTTAAAAAAAAAAAAAAAAAACAAAACAAAGCAAAATTAAAAAAAGACCAAAAAAAACCCAAAACAACAAAAAAACCAAAACAAAACCCCTATTTTTATGTTTTAGAAGAACATTGTAGGTGTAGTGGGCTTTTGTACAGGTTTATTTTTGGCTGTTTTGTGGGCGTTTTTTTTTTTTTTTTTGTGAGCTTTTTAAAAAATATCATAGAAATAGACCATATAGAAGGTGTCACTCTTTCTTCTTTCATGAACTGAACACTCAAATGACGTTGTTAATTAACTTCAAATGATATCCATTGTAGCCACAGAAGAAAGCATAAAATATATGCTGTTTGCATCTTTTCTTATTCTAAGTACATCTTCAACAAAATCTGTCATTTCATCTATATCCAAGTTATTTACCACCTGTTATAAATCTATTTCTGCTACTTGCACAGAAAAAAAAAAACACCCAACCAAAAATAAAAAACCAAACATTCAAACAAAACTACAAAAAAAAAGTACATTAAAAAAAAAAAAAAAAACAAAAAAAAAAAACCCCACCAAACCACAACCCAGCCTGTTTCTGCAGAATTTCTCTTAAGGTTTATTTGTTTCTTTGTCACCTAGATAACTATCTTAGACTTTTTGGAAACTTTTCCAACCTGAATTGTGTTGTGGTTTAACTCCAGCTGGCAGTTAAGTACCAGGGAGCTGCTTTCTCACTCCCCTTCCTTTCCCCCTGCTCTCAGTTGGATGGTGAGGAGAATTGGAAACAGGTAAAACTCATGGGTCAAGTACAGTTCAGTAACTGAAATGAAGTAAAATATAATAAGATAAAATAATAATTGAAAGGAAGAGGAAGAGGAAAACGAAAAGGAAGATAGAAAAGCAGAAAGGAAAAGAATAGGAAAAGGAAAAAAGGAAAAAGATATGAATAAAACCTCCGAAAACAAGTGATACACAATACAATTGCACACTACTGCTGGCCAATGCCCAGCCCAACCTGAGCAGTGATGGGTGGCTCCTGGCTAACTGAGTGTGATGTTCTATGCTATGGAATATCCTTCTGGCTAGTTCGGTCAGGTGTCCTTGGACTAAAGCCAAAACAAAGCATTGCGCCAGCTACTAGGAAGAAAAATAACTTTACTCCAGCTGAAACCAGGACCAGGGGCTATACCAAAGATACAAAATTAATTACTTCCACAACACTTTTACACTAATGCTCTATTTACAAAAGAGTAATACATGAACTTTGCAATAGTTCAGACTGACTGAAGTAGAAATTAAAGATAAAATGAACTTTCCATATTAGCAGTTTATAGAGATTTAGATTAATGATTTAGAAATTCAGAATTTGTTATCCTGCAGTCTCTGAAGGGAAAAAGCAATTTATATTTCTTTCCTCCCAAATAAAGCCCTCCATAACATAAAAAACAAATTATTTGCATTTCAAAAAATAAGTAACTAAAGTAAATCATATACATACCATTTTTAGCCTACATTTAAAAAAAAATCTTTTCCTCTGAAACAGCAGAATCTCACAGAATAAACTGATATTTTCTTAAATCTGACAAGTTGGAAGACACTAGAAAAATTTTTATTTTTCTTCATTACTTATATTTTTGGTACACTTGTCTAAGACTTCGTCTTTGCTAATTTCTATATAAACATATGAGAATATTAACCTTGCTCTTAAACACTTTGCAGTGTAGGAGTCTTTCAGAGGAAACGAGTGCAAAATAGGCGGCAGCTAGAGGAAACACAGTAAGTTAATGTTCTTGAAAGAGGTTTCCAAAGTCCTGATTATCCAAATCCAGCTGTGAAAAGCTTTAAAAGTACCTTTACAAGTTTGGATGGGATGCCCTAAATAGATGGGCAAAGCGTGCACAGTGATTTGGAAGAGCTGTCATAGGAAGCTTCCACCCCTGCTAGGTTACCACTTTGAGAGCCGCAAATGCCCACTCTCGTGCTGCCCTGAAATACATTGACAAGGTGCCAAGGTACTCTGATGTGAACATAGACAGCAAGGTGATAGAGCCATTTGCCTGCACTTAGAGCTCTGAATCATCTAAGCAGCTTATCACTGTATGATTTACATTTAAGCAACAGTGTCCAGCCTTTCTTCTCAGTTAGAGAGAGTGACATTTTCTTCAAACTCAGCTTATGAGGTGTGATATGTAAATAGGCATGTAAATATTCTCCTGTCTAACATTTTAAACATATCTTTTAAATCACTTGAATTTAGGAAGAGATCTATTTTGGAAAGCCTAGTGTCGGAGTATATGATATATAACGATAACACCGAAAATTACTTAAAAAGTTGTCATGATAGATGTACTTAATTTGAAGGTAATCTGTGAAAAAAAAAGAAGAAAAAATAGAACTATAAATCGTTGGGGTTTAAAACATAAAGTTGCAAAACAATTTAATAATGCTGAAAATTAAAGTTTTACTTGTCTATAATTTAACTGTTTAATTTACAATCTAAGACAAAGGGGAACAAATTTTTTATAGAAATTGTGCAGTGTTTTTCTTGCCATAGAAACAACAAGTTACATTATCATTAATGATGGAAATAAGAGATTTTTTTTACATAGACGGTTTCAGTGATACACTATGTAAAAATTCAGACAGGAAAGACATGTGCTGGCACTGCTACCTTGCACCATCTTTTGCATGATACAGTAGTGCAAAGGAGGGGATGAATGACAAGCATGAATGACCAGCAAATCTCTCTGTATTTCTTCTGATTCTTTATGATATAAAAATGGAGAGGCCATGTTTCACATAAAAACATCTTATGTTATACCATAAGTAGAATGTTGTCACCATGTTCAGAGTTATCATTCATATGTAGGAAACAAAACAAAACAATTCATCTATGTGAAATTAATGGGGCAGACTATACTGGTTTACTACAATTACTAAGATTTTGTTGGTTTTATCTCCTTTAATCTTACACTCTTGTTATTCTGTCCCATTTTGTCATATGTCATCTGCTTTGATACATCAATTACTTTTTCTCTCCTAGTTCTTGTCTCATATTTCTGCCTTCACTTTCCTGATTTTATACTTGTTTAAAATTGATCTCCAAGTCTCCTGAACATTTTGCTGTATTAAAAAACTTTGAAAAAGACTAACATTATTCAACCACAAAAATACTATAAAAATAAAAATCCATAGAACTCTGAGTGAATAGAAATAAAAATTAAAATAAAAAGCATAGACAAATTCACCCCATGGTTCCAATTACAAAAACTTTTTAAAAGAGAAGTCGACAGAGAATATTTTTTATAAAAAAAATTTAATTCCCCAGGCTAAACATTGAACTACTATGCAATTGCACATTTACTGAATACATTTTAAGGGCAAAAATATTTAGTTCTATTAATTCAATGTTTTAAGGGAGTCATGGAAGAGGAAATTTTTATCAAGTATAATCAAGGGATTATAATGTTATTTAAGGAATTTTTATGTCACTATTATTAAACACAGTAAAACACAATAGAAGGAAAACAGAAATATCAAGGGATGTGGTAGATTCGCTATTTGCTGAATTTTTAAAATAGCTGGACTTTTTGTCAGAATTTTTTATCTGCTTCCAGACGTGGACATTTTTTTATTTATTTTTCCAAATTAGTTTAAAACCTCCTCATACTTCTAAAGAGCTCATGAAATTTCTCATATAAAGCAGAACAAATCTTAACTATTACCTGTAGGCTTACAATTTCTTTCATTAACTGCACTGGTTTGTTAAATAATGATTAAATTAAATAAATAAAACCAGTTAAATGGAGTTTAATATCCACCGGAAGAAGCTGTTCTTCACGAAATTTCTCTTTTTGAATTCACTAATAATATTGTAACTTGATCACTCCATTAAATTGCAACTACTTATAATGAATCAAGTTAAAAGTCTACATCGCATTATGATGTAAAAGCTACGCTGGGGTTCCCACAAAATTCAGTCAGCCCCCCTGTGATGTATTAGTCAAATTAACATGGTTACTACGTTTCATATTTGCTCTTTTGCTGGCAGGAAATAACCTGATATAGATTGTATTTGTTAGAAACCTCAAAAGACAATTTTCTCTTTCATAAAACAACTAACAAACATTTAACCAACAATATTACTACAAAAAATTCATTCTCATTATTTAAAAATTCTAGTAATGCTGAATTTATAAATGTGTCAGAAATGCAGAAGACATAACTGCAACATAATTTATTCATGTAGCTGAATTCACATAAATGTAAATACATAGTTTAGCCAACAAAATGTTATCAAGTGGTGAAACGCCTTAGGAAGCTGCCAGTTGTATACCACAATCTGTTTCCATGCAGAAATATGTTCTAGCTCTAAGTGAATGCCACAATGGGAATGGAAGTAAGGGAGAAAGGCAAGATATAGCTTATAGAAATAAGATGTTTTTTTATTAATTTAAGGCGTTATGACACAGCTCCTACGCAACTGTCTGGTCTCCAAGCAATCCAGATTTGTTGTGCGGTTGATAAAGCTCTGCTTTATGAGGCAATCCCGCAAAGGTCTTAACATTTAGCTGTGCAAGATGTTTTAAGGAAAGCACTATTGTGTACCTTTATATAGGTGACAAGCCAGCCTTGTATACAATATTTCATCAGTATTAAAGATTCTAAAAATCTTGCAAGTTCAGGAAGTTCTGGGGAAATAATCTGGGTACTTCCATTTACCTGCAGTAAGATGGCCAAGAAAGCAGCACAGGTGATCCTACAAGTATGTAAATACACATGCCTCACATTTCCCTGGGTTCAGCGGTACTCTACCTTCCCATCACACAGCCAGAGCCCTGCCTATGCTCTAAGCCATGTTTAAGATCTGATTCTCCTCCTTCAGCTAGACTGATCTCAGTATTTCAGATGAACTAATTAATAGTAGTGATACAGGTACAGCAATTCACAGCAATACATTGCAAGATGTAGTGTGGAGAACCTCTTATAATCAGCTTAATGCTGAGTCTTCAGCTTCAGCCAGCTTTGGCAGTAAAGCATGGGCAGGATTTTAGTTAACAAAACTAAAAACAAAACAAACCCAAAACAAAACAAAATCAAAGCTCAAATCTTTGACAAAACTTCCCAGTACCTCAGATACCCAAGTTTTCAATATTTTCTCTTCTGCAGTTTACAATAAGCACAATTTCCTCTCCTACTGACTTTCCTGAGGATTCCAGTTGTAACAGTGATATCAGATAAAATGATATCAGATAAAATTTTGCACTGAGTTGGACCCTTGGTGTTGCCCAGGAACAATGATCAAATGAAATATGAGCAAACACAGGACAACCACAACTAACTATACATACCCTTGGTGCTTCAAAATAATGTAAGAAAAAGCTGAGTGAAAAAAAAAACAGTAGAAAAATATATTGAAAATCTGAATGAAGTGAGGGAGTGGTTAGAAATTTAAAAGTTTATTAAATGATTCACCAGAATTGTGAGATAAGATGGTTTGGCTAAATGTCCATCCCAATACAGGGATGCAATTAAGACAGGCACTACATGTTATAAATATAAAAAAAAAAAAGATACATTACAAGCAGAATCTTAGATGGCATTTAGTTAGGGAGCTGTGAAAGACAGAATATGACAATGTTGCTAAAGATATCAGGACTTTCAAAATTGAGGAACCATCAGAAAATCAAAATAATACCAGATATGTTTTTCAATTGTGATAATGAAATCCTCTATGCCAATGAAGAAAAGACAGCAATAGGCAATAAAAAATTATTTTCTGAATATAGACAGAAGGCAATAGACTTATACAAACACAATAGGACACTGTACTATTTCTTTATTATCCACGAAGGATATTAATATTTAAACTCAGGCGAATTGCACTCACGTGTTCTTAATATTCTTACCACAGGTGAGTAAAACTGCAAAAACTTCTGTTCATTTTTATTACATTTTTAATATTAAAGAGCACTTTAGTTTATAAAAAAGACAACTTGTGAGTGAGTTAATTCCATTATGAAAATAAACTCTCATGATGGAAAATAATTATTATTGGTTTTCTTTAGGAAATAAAACTTTTTTATAAAACAAAGTCTGAAAGATGAAGTCAGAAAAATTCAAACTAGAAATAAAACACTAAATTTAGAGATTAATAATAATCAATATACAGATATTGTACAAGAAATGGAGGATTTTCTATTTCTTCATTCATTTCCTTTGAAGAAAAGTCAGGATGTTTCAGGATGATAGTTTTGTTAATAATGTTACTAAATGTTAATAAAGTTACTGCATTCACTCCTGGATGAAATGGTAGAACCCTGTTTTACACAGATCATATTCAGTGCTGAAGTGGTTCTTTAGGAACAAATTATTTTGTACATTAGAAAAGGTATGAAAACTGTATTATTTTATATGGATTACAAGTACGTAAATTTGTTTATCTATTAGTATATGGAATCAGAAAGAAAATTTACACTTTAGTTCTCATCAGTTTGAAAGTCAGTGGAAACTGCTATACATTTTATAGCAAACATCTATGTTTTGCCAAGTTAGAGTAACTGTTGGATAAAATGTATGCTTGAATGTTCTTTGAAAGCAGTCACTCAAAACTGTGATATTACCCCATTAATCTGAGGTCAGCTTTTCCCTACTATCACAGGTAAACTGGGAGATAAGAGTAATGTAAGAAAGCAGAACTGTGTTTTTCAGTGGATGAAAGATCTACTTCAGAGCCTGAAGGAGGCCTCCACTCTCCCTAATTATGCCTGAATGATCTTGTTAGCTTTTAAAGATTCCCTGCAGCCCATTTAATCGTATTTGAATAATAAGATATAAAAGTTATTTCAATTAAATGACCCTCTGTGAATCTCTCCTCTAGCCGTCTCTCTGTGACAGAATCTCAGCAACCCCTTTTTTTATTATACTTTAACCATTTTGTCATGACAGTCTACCCTCTGGTCCTCCCATATGAGCAAATGCATACATTTTTAGTGCTTTCTTTAAATTAAAATGTAGTAAAAGACTTATTTGTGTTGTATTAGTTTAGCTTGTTGGGTAAGATAAGTCTCAAGCTGATTGTGAATCAGATTGTATTAGAAATGTCACAAATGGAAACTAGTGAAATGGAAAATACCTCATGACTTGGATTACAACAGCCAAGTTGTAAACAATGTTATAAACCGATGGTTTTAAACTGTGAAAAATACTTGAGCAACTCAGTATATTTAATATAATCTAAATGTCCTCTTAGAAAGAGAACTCTGTTCTCTTGGACTGAAAGGTAAATATTAAACATTAAACATTAACAAAGTATTAGGGCTGATTGGTATAATCTGGGAAATAGATTGAAGGAAGAGAGAACAACTGCATTTTTGTTTTCTTTAAGCCATCAGTGTAATTTATAAACATAATCACTACACATAATTTTAAAACTCAATGGTTTTAAGTAAAAATGTAATTGTGGGTTTGCTCTCCCAATGTTCTGAAAGAACATTTTTATCTCATAAATATGTAAGTCTTACAGTTGGATTTAGACTCTAGGATACCAGAAAGAGGGGTTGTAATTAGCTAGGGGTCTTTTTAATTGTATAATCTAAAGAAAACATGCCCCGTCAAGCTAAACTTTCAATAAAAGCAAAGATATTTATAAGAATAAACCAGTTGCTGTGGTAACTGTTTCCCACTCTCCTTTAAAACCAACAAATAATAAAAAATACAAATACATAGACTGAAAAAGCCATTTAATACTTTGAAAGGGTATCTTTTTAATCTGATTTTTTTTATACAGAAGTCATTCAAGCAAACACATTAAATGATATTTAAAAAATAGATAAAATAATAAATAAAAATGGAGTAGAATGATTATTTGCGATATGCTGTAAGCTGCAAATATTACCTCAGTTTTACCTAATCCTAAAATCTTTTGCAAGTTCATTTGCTGTCAGTGTTTTCTTATATAAACTTTCCAATGACTTTTTCTTCTAGAGTCTCATGAATATTTTTCTTAGCTAGAGTAGTTTTCACAAGTGAAATGTGTTCTCCGAAGAAACAAGGAATATAAAAGTAACAAAATAAATACAAAATATTGCACAATTGACTCTTGAATACATCTTTTGTTATGCTGATACATAACTCTTTGAAAATAAAAGTCAAAATTTAGTCTTATAGATTCTAAAAACTCTACCTGAGTTTGTCAGAATTTTAGTTTTTGTTTGGACAGCACTATGCTCTGCAGTTAACCCCTGGAGAACTGGATACATCTTCTTACACTAGGTGAAGTGAAATCAATAACAAAACTAAGTAAAACCTCTTTGCAGATAAATGCTGGTAAAGTCTAAAGAAGCAGAATAGTTTTATAATCTCAATAGTACTAAAATGCTTTCTAAGTCATTATCAGACTCAGTATGTTAGCAATGACACTTGCACTTCTTCCTTAATGAAAATTCTGCCCGCTTTTACAGACTATTATATAGCCTATAGCACAATCATGGCAAAAATTAACATAGTGATTTTGATTTTTGGAGAATTGAGATGCACATTGGTAATAATAATTACCATAATTGCTATAATGACTTTGCATTATATTGTGCTATTCACCAGAGGCTCTCAAAGAATTTTACAAACTTCATGCCTTGCAACATGCATGTGCGATTAAGTAAGTAGTGTGTGATCTGTTTCTTCCATTTTACAGATGGCAAACTAATTCATACAACAATTTGACAGCTGAGCTATGAATCCTGTTACCCATCTGCATCACCTACAGAAAAAATATTATGCTGTTCACAACCAGAACATCATTCCAATATTGCTTCTGTCTGGGTTTCTGGAAAGCAGTAGACTGTAGTATGCATGTTTACACTCTCTGTTAGGGTATTATAGTCAGAGCTACAGTATTTTCTATAAAACAACGAATCATTATTTTTTAATTTTCAAAATTTGGTAGAGTAATTTCTAATAAGTATTTTGGAAAACATTGGTTGTGGATTAAAAAAAAAGACAAATGATGGTATATTTGTGACTGTACACATTCTTGGCCTCACAATGTTGGGTTTTTTTCCATCTTCTGAATACTTTATCCTCATAGTAGTGTAGGACTGAATATCCTTTATTACATGCATTGCTTTTGAATGATTATTCTATATGTTTTGGACTAGCACAGGAAAAAGAGAAAACTTATTAAGCTGCTTATGTGATATTTCATCTAGTTGTGAATGCCTGTGAACAAGGTAGAAGAATTTCAGTGAAACTTCTCACTTTTTTCTGATCCTTATTTTGATCATTCTTATCTAGTATAAACTGATATTTTCTTGCAAATAATTCATGAACTTCCATAATACAATTTTTTAATGTATTAAACTGATTGCACACAGTTCTCCAATGCATCTAGTCTTTTTATCTGCCAGAGACAGTTTTTTCGAGCAGAAGGAACAAGTCATGATTACATGTAATAAACAATGTTTTACCGAAATGTTAATGTAAGAAATCCATGTGAAAATTGTCTTAAATTAAATTTAAGTTTTGTCTTTTTTTGTTTCACTTATACATGCAAATAATCCACAAAATAGTTTCAATTACAAGCTACCAACACAAAGATATTTAAGCTTATCTTCATTCCTTGTCAACATGCCTAGGAGATCTTTTCAGATATCTGAGACTTACACCTAGCCCCTCTTCTAGGCTACTGGAGACCCAATGTTTCATTGTTCCCTGTAGTCTCTCTCTCTATGTTGTAGTGGAACCATAAACTAGGCTAGGTCTTTTGAATATATATTCCCTAACTCTGGGAAATTTATTTTTGGGACACCTGGCTCACCTTATGGGCTTGAAAAGCTTCATTAGAAATTTCTGGTGAAAATAAATATATTCTGAACCAAAAAATTCTCAATTCGCTCCAAACCTGGCAGCTGATAAATGAAGAACATATATCAATACAAGTTTCATTACTCTTCAGTAACAGCAACACTCATTAATCTTTTGTCAAATTAAAAGTAGTCAGTTTCATTATTATAGAGTTCTTCCAACAAAATGCAGATAAAAAAATGAAAGAAATTCACTGATACCAAAACATTTTATAAATTATATCTTTGTCAGATTGTTCATGTAAAAAAAAATTCTTAAATTTCAAAATTAGTTTTATGAAAAAGATTTCCATGCTTGGAAAAAACTTAGTATTATCTCACATGCATAACACAATGAAGATACGAAATCTCAGATACCTAACACCTGAGATCTTCTAGAGTGCTATGCTCTCTCAGTCCACCCACTCTTCCTTGCTTCTCTCATTGTGTTGTGTAACCTGGACTATTTACACTGTGGGTTTGTTTTCATTTTTAGTGAACAAACTCAGCATAACCTTATCTTATACAAACCTGCAGGCCTTTTTTCCTGCTTCAACAGCCTGTTAGGTTTAACAAAACAGATTTAAATTTTTACAAATGTTTGTTTTTCAAATTTAGTTAGCATATTCCAGTTTGTATGTTGCTTGAGAGTCATGTACTTCATCCTTGATTTTAAATACTGGCCCTGCTGAATAATTTATGATTGACTCCCACAACATAGTCCCCTCACCTTCCCACATTTTTTCTCCCTTGATCTCTCTCCTTCTTTCACACACCTACAATCCATATGCATACAGACATGAAGCAATAATAACTGCAGAATTTGCATGACAGAAAACTGATTCACCCAATAACATCCAAAAGCCATCTAAGTTCATTACAAACCTAAATCTCATTCTTTTAAAACTGACACAAGCCTAGATTTGTTATTTCTTAAAATCAAAAGGAGCATATAATACCAAAAGAAAATTTTAGAGCTTTATCTGCTGTTGAAGTCAAAGTCATCTCATGCAATGCATGTAGTCTGCCACTTCCATCTGGCTGAAAATTATTTTTGAAAACGAGCCTTTGCCTTCTAAGTCACTTGGTTTTGATACATACACTCATTCTCTGAAATCACGAAAGATGACTATTCAACACAGACTATGTATGGCTATTATACATAAAGTGAAACAATTATTCTTAACATGTTCTTCTTTATCTAGATCCTCAGTTACTCTTGCAATTTGCTGATGCTTTGTGTTTAGGAAACATAAATCTGGAGCTAATAATTCATGTAAAAAATGTTACATGTAATTTCTCCAGTGTCACAGGACAATTGAGGCTTTAAAGGCAGTTTCTGAAGAAATTTGTCTTTTGCAGACTTTTTGCAGAATAAGCACTTACAAGCAGGCATGAAATCTATTATTGTTGGTGATTATAAGAGTGAGTGGAATATGACTGTGATCCCTGGGCAATTAATAACAGCAGGACAGACACAGATATGTCACTGGTTTTAAAGCAGAATTACCCAGTGATTTCAGTGGTTAAAAACTGCTGACATTACATGTCTTGGAATTACTGTTTTGTGCTTTATTTCACATAGATGTTCCTTTCCACAGCAAGAAAGCTAAAAGCAATTTGGACAACACTTGCAGAAATCCTTTAGCATTTATTTAACATTGTTGCCACAGTAATAAAGTTACCTCTAGAAAGAAACTCAATCCAACATGGGGAACTAAAGGCTGGATTTCTAGAGAACATATTTAACTTGCATCACAAGGACTTTTTATTTCGACCACACAATACAAACATATGAAATACAAATTTGGTCCAAACCAGAAACAATTAATTAATAGCTAAAAAAATAATGGAGAGGAGTGTTAGTAATAACTTGTAATACTCCTCTGTTAGAGATAGGAGCCGCAACAAAACTGTACATTTCATGGAGTATAAATAGATGAGAAAGATAACAATAATCCATTATTAATTAACAGCAGAGATTTTTCAGAATCCAATTTTCAGCATTTCTCTTTCTTTGTCAATAGGCTTATGTATTCTTAAAGCAGAAAAGTAACTATTTATCTTGGTGAGATCTTACTCTTGCCATAGGGGAGAAGAGTATTTTATAGGCCTCTGACTAATCAGGCTCATTAAATTTGAAATTCAGATATCTCCTTGCTCTTTTTCTGAACACGAGGCACAGATAGAAATTATTTTCAAAGCACAATAGTGTTTTATCAATTGCAACAAAGGGATAGCCTGTGACAACAGACTTTGGAATTTAGAGGAGTGGTGCACATCATGAGTAGTATAAATGAGTAATAGAACTTTGGCTTCCCCATGGCACTTAGTATGTGTGGAACAGGTAAGGAAAAGCAAGCTTGTAGGCTGAATTTCTGTTAAACCTCAAACTCCCCTGGGTTACATTTGTCTTTGTATCTAGTACTGTTTCTGAATCAAGATTTTTTTTTTTTTTTAATAGAATCACAGAATGGTTTGGTTTGGAAAGGACCTTAAATCTCACCCAGTTCTAACCCCCTGCCATGGGCAGGGACACCTTCCACTAGACCAGGTTGCTCCAGGCACCGTCCAACCTGGCCTTGAACACTGACATGAATGGGGCAGCCACAGCTTCTCTGGGCAACCTGTGCCAGGGCCTCACCAATCTCACAGGGAAGAGCCATAGCGAAGAATTTCTTCCTGATATATAATCCAAATCTACCCTGTTTCAATTTAAAACAATTCCCGTTGTCCTGTCACTACATGGCATTATAAAAAGTCCCTCTCCAGATTTTCTGTAGGCCACCTTTAGGTATTGGAAGACTGCCGTAAGGTCTCCCCTTAAGGAGCCTTCTCTTCTCCAGGCTGAACATGCGCAGCTTTTTCGGCCTGTCTCCAGGGCAGTGGTGCCTCATCCCTCAGAGCATCTTCATGGCCTCCTCTGGACTTGTTCAAGCAGGTCCATGTCCCGTTTGTGTTTTGCCCCAGAGCTGAGAGAAGAATTGCGAGGGGGTCTCCCCAGACCACAGTAGAAAAGGACAATCCTCTCCCTCCATCTGCTGCTCACACTCTGGGGATGCCGCCCAGCACACAGAAGGGTTCTGGGCTACAAGTACACACTGCTGGTCTTGCTCAGCTTCTTGTCATCCATCCTGAGTCCTTTTCCTCAGAGCTGCTCTCAATTCAGTCTCCACCCAACCTGTATTTGTGCTTGAGATTGCACCAGCTCAGGTGCAGGACCTCATGACATTCGTATGGCACCACCTCTTGGGCCTGTCAAGGTCCCTCTGGATCCCATCCTTCCCTGCAGCTTGTTGACCGCACAACACAGCTCAGTGTCATTGTCAAACTTGCTGAGAGTGCTCGATCTCAGTGTCCATATCGCTGGCAAAGATGTTGATCAGGATCGGTCCCAAAACTGACACCTGAGACAAGGAGCTACTGGAGAAGGTCCAGTGGAAGCCACAAGGATGATCAGGGGTCTGGAGCATCTCTCTGAGCAGAGACTGTGGGAGCTGGGCCTGTTTAGTCTAAAGAAGACTGATAAGGGATGTATTTAATGCATATAATAAATGCCTAAAAGGCAAGTGCTAGAAGGATCATGCCAGACTCTTTTCAGTGGTGCCCAGTGGCAAGATGAGGAGCAGTGGCCATAAACTAAAACCCAAGTTTCACCTCAACATGAGGAAGAACTTTGTTACATTGAGGAGAGCAGAGCACTGGAACAGGCTGCCCAGGGGGACTGTGGAGTCTCCCTCTCTGGAAACATTCAAAACTCACCTGGATGCATTCTTGTGTGACCTGCTCCAGGGGGCTCTGCCCTGGCAGGGGGTTTGGACTGGATGGTGTCCAGAGGTCCCTTCCAACTCTAACAGATTCTGTGATTCTGTGGTGTCATAAGCGACAACATCAAATGTCAAAATAAGGGACAGCACATGGATAACATCAGTAGCTCTTCCCTTATCCACAAATACTGTAGCCCCACCACAGAAGGCCACTATAGTGAGAGAGAAATTTTGAAATCCAGGACATTTCCATGGATATTTCTTCCAACGAGATTAAGAACAGAATTTGGGAATAATTACTATGCAGCACACAAAGATTTTATATCCCAAAGTTTGAGATTTAAGATCATGTCCAGTACCAGAGTTCTAGAGCAGACAGCTGTGCAGGCGGCTTTTTCTATATTGAGATCTGTCCTGAGAGCTAATTAGAATTGGATTATCTTAGAAACTTCTGATCTTTGAAAATTATTGTATTGCAACCCTTAGAAACAAGGGGGGGGGTGTTGTGATTTCAGGATTTGTGCAAATGTATAAACAAAACATTTCTTTGTAATTATTTTTTCCTCTGCTGGAAAGTCATCATCGAATGCTTAGGCATCCATTAGTGTCCAACAGACAAGCTTCAAACCAAAGGCTTCAACTGGTGATGAAAATGGTGCAAAAAAAAGAAACAGTAATAAATAAGATTCTGTGCCTGACTTATTCACTGAGGAACTTCCTCCTTCTTCTTGAAGAAGATTAAGAATTTATTTTTTTGTTGTCCAGTCTGTTCTTAAATAAGATATAGGTTAATGTATTGCTTAAAGAAGTGAGACACAATGTGCTGCCTTTTGTTTTTTTAGTTCCTACTTCAGGAAAAATAAGACAAATCATACATTACACACTAGATTTAATTAAAAGATTTAACTGACCAGCCTGTTTTACTTATAGTGGTCCAAGTAAACAGTTATGAACACAGAAAAATTAAAAAAATTATTTGCCATAGCAACAAAACTGTTTGCAAACCTGCAGAGTACCAGACAATGTTTTATCTTGACATTTCCTCTAATGTTCATTTAATGGATTTTTTTATCTTGGATTTATAGTGTAATTGGAAACTGTCAAAGAACTACATGTAAAATGAACACTGACCTTTGCTTTATTTCTCTGTGTCCTCCTGAAGGCTGAGACAGTATTATGCTTTCTAATAAGGTACTCTGCCATTTTTCAGCTCCCCTTGTACTCAAATTTGACTAAATGATAAACCTTTAAATTGAGGGTCTGAAAATAACACTATCAATATTCTCAGAGAATATCACTGTGAGCCTACCTTTTGAAAGATAAATTTTGCTGCTTTCCTCTGAAGCCAGCTTCTTGAAAAATGTCGTGGACATATAGACATTTTTAATGAGTGCTTTTTAAAGCATGATTTCATATATAATAAAAATGTAACTTTTTTCCTATCACCTTCATTTTGATCACCCATGTTTCCTTCAATTATTATACTATCAAAGGACTTTATGTGAAAGATTTATGAAAATGAGGAAAATAACATGCACACAATTATTCCAGTTATAAAAATAATAGGGGCTATAAAAGTGTGGGAAGTTTTAAATTAATCTATTGTCTACGGATATACTACTGAAAAGCATTTATGCAAATACAGAGCAGCCATTATATTGAACAGAATAAATACTTCTCTGAATAATTACAAAGCTCTCCAGCAGACACTTGAATATTGTTTATCAGTTTGTAGACACTTGGAAAAACAGCTGCCTAACAGACACTCACAGAAAGAAAAGAAGATCCACTTTTCATCTAAATGTGACTTAACCCTGCAACTTGTGTGTAACCAAAACTCACATTGTCAAACACTGAGGAAATCTGACTACATAAATTACGCTTTTGGTGAAAAATATTGAATGTGAGACAAATGTTCAGCTGATACAAGCTGAAATGTTTAAGCATATTATTATGACAGATGATGATCTGACCTTAAATAGCCAGAATAAAGTACTGCAGAGCTTATGCTAAATAGCTAGTTTAAGTGGAAGTTGGAATATCAAAATTTACATTTGTTTTGTCATGCTGGATTTTGTATACTCTTTCTTTTCATGCTCTATTTTCCCTCTTCTTACATTGAAATGGCAGATAATGAAAGTGGCACAGTGGACTGACAAGAAGTATTTAAAAAATCTGCAAACAGAAGTACATGGAATAGCTCCCAGCCTTATTACAGAAAAACAGGACACTGGGACAAATAGCTTAAAGCTCCTTTTCTGCCTGTTAGGTCCACAAATGTCATTTTCACTTGACAAATTCCTCTTTCTTCCCTCCTCCTAGATAGAGGCATTATAAATTTGATTGCTCTTGGTTTACTTTTCTATAATTTAAAAAAAACAAAAACAAAAAAACAACTTCATAGTTTTCAGGGTTTGCATTAATACATATTTTGGGCTAGCTTGTCAAGAGTAACAGTAGATCTTTAAGGGCTAAATAAATGCCTGTATTGGGATTGTGTGGCACAGTTTTGGTAGTGGGAGAGACACAGGTGTGGCTTCTGCAAGAAGCTGCTAGAAGCTTCTGCTATGTTTGATAGAGTCAATGTCAGCCAGCTCCAAGATCCTCAACTGGCCAAGGCTGAGATCATCAGCAATGTTGGTAGGATCTTTGTGATAACGTATATAACAAAATGAAAAAACTTACTGTGTAAGAGCAAGTGCAGCCAGAGAGGCGAGTGAGAATATGTGAGAGGAACAGCCCTGCAGACACCCAGGTCAGTGCAGAAGGAGAGGAGGAGGTGATTCAGGTGCCAGAGCAGAGATTCTCCTGCAGCCCATGGTGCAGAACATGGTGAGGCAACAGGACTGTGGAGGCCTGCAGTGGAGCAGATGTCCACCTGCAGCCCACGGAGGTCCATGGTGGGCATGCCCAAAGAACGCTGTGACCCCTTCTTTGGCAGGTAGGAGCAGTTTGTTCCTGGGGGGCTGCTCCCTGCTGAAGGGACCCATGCTGGAGCAGTTCATGAAGAACTGCAGCCCATGCGGAAGGACTCTTGTTTGAGCTCATAGAGGACTGTCTGCTGTGGGAGGGACCCCACACCAGAGGCGGGGAAGAGTGTGAGGAGTCATCCCCTGAGAAGGAAGGAGTGGCAGAGTCTATGTGTGATGTGCTGACCACAGCCTCCATTCCCCATCCGTCTGCTTGGAAGGAGGAGGTAGAGAAATCCAGAATAAAGTTAAGCTGGGAAGAAGGGAGGGACGAGGGAAGGTGTTTTCAATATTTGGGTTTATTTCTCGTTACCTATACTGAGGTGTTTATCTAATAATTAGATATAATCCAGCATCAGCTGAAGCATAATTAAATGTAATCATTTAAAAGCAATTTGCATTATAAATAAGTGACCAAAATGTGAAACTGAGAAAAAATCTACATAATTAGTAATTATGTTTATACTTTTACTTTTAAAAGCAATTCAAACTCTTTACCAAATAATGTAATTTTTTTAGCATTGTTGACAGCCTTTGTTGAATTGGATGTAAAGTTTCCTTCCTGAAAGACTTTTTGTGATCAAAATTACCTATTAACCTAGTGTCTAGAATAAATGAGTGCTTGTAACACACCTACTTTCATTATTAAACCTTTCCATCCCTTGACTTTCTGCATTTTTGTTCTTTTTTTAAGAACATCCTAATAAGAGAAAGGATTTACAAGAAATCCTGGAACATACTGCGAAACCCACATGTTATATATATGTGAACATACCAAGTTTAACTTAGATGAGAAGAAAGGTTTTAATACTGTTTCTATTGAAGCTTTTCTTCAAAAGTTTCCAAAATTACACAACATTAACATTATTCTTCTCAGTAATTCATATCTGCACATATGACCAAATTTATCTGGAGACAATACATTTTTTATGCCCTGCTAACAGACGTCTCTAGCCTTCACATTTGCTTCCTAGTTTGTATGCTTTATGAATAAAATGTCTTTATGGGAAAATTCCACCTGAAAATGAAGAAATTCGGGGTGAAACAAAGGTAGTCTTCCTGAAGTTCAGTACTTGTTTACAACCTAAAACTCCAGGTTATGACAATATTTAACCACATGTCTATTTTAAAGATGAGCGACCCCACAAAATTCAAAGCTATTACTTGGATTTTAAATTGAAAGTTATGGTTAATGGATTTATGACTGAGGTAAAACATAGTCTGCATTATTGGAAGTTATTAGAGCCCAGAGATATGAGTCAAGCTGTGGCATCCCAATGGCCTATCTGAGCAACAGTGCTGTGGGCTGGGGGCATCTGGCACTGCAGTGCCACAGTACAGCTCCCAAGCACCTGACGGGACAGAAGTGAGTCACTGCCTATGTGGTATGAAAAAATGCAAAATTTTCTGCTCACCAAGTCGAAGTTATGCCTGAGCAGTTCTATCTGAGTGCACCTTCAACAGGCATTCTCATTACTGCCTTTAGACACCAGCAGAAACCTTGGGCACACCTTGCAGCCAGACACCTGGAAGGCTGCAAGTTGCCTTGGGAGCTCTGTGTAGCTGTGTCAATGGGTGCTAATACCACAGGGGATGCAGAAGACATAACTTTCTGTTGGGTAGTCAACACTGGCTGAGCTCCCTGCAGAGGGATTATTACTAACAGTGTAGCCCCAGATGTGGGATGATCTGGCTGATGAAGCCACAGTCCCTCAGCATCGTGATGTCCTCCAGCAGCTGGTCATCTTTGCTGCATTCTCACATAGAGCTCAGGGGAGTCAGGACCTAGAAAACCCTTTACACCCAAAGCTAGCTCAGGAGCCTTGGACTCCTCTTAGAAGCAGCAATCATTGCTGTTAAAATTGCTCTTTCACAGTTTGATGGTAAAAAAAAAAAAAGCACCAAGGATTAGAAAATTATAAAATGGTTTATATCTGAAGAAAGATTAAATAGTTACTTTGTAGCTATAGGATTTTGTAATGTAAATACAAGTAACTAAGGAACAACACCAAAATTTTCTGATCTAATAATATTGTAATATCTCTCAAAGCATCAGTAAAAATTAAATACTCCTCATTTGCTTGGGAATATAATTTCAGTATATTTAGTAAATGTTGACCTTATAATTAGACAGTGATAAAAAGAAAGCAGCCTGCTGAGCCGCTGGCCACCATTTCGTACCACATTAAAAAATGCACATTTAAATGAATTTTATTTTTGTCTTGATTTTGAATTAAAATGTTTCCAAGCAAACTCTGAGGAAATAATTGCACCAGTGTCCTTTTATTCTTTTTTTTTAATGAGATATTTTTAAGATCAATAAATACCTTATTGCTAAGCCAGCAGTGTACTGGCTACATTAGAAGAAGCGTGACCAGCAGGTTGAAGGAGGTGATCCTGCCCCTCTGCTCTCGTGAAACCCACTTGCTGTACTATGTGCAGTTCTGGTGTCCTCAAAATAAAGAGGACATAGAACTGTTGGAACAAGTCCAGAGGAGGGCCAGAGGAGTCCAGAGGATGATCAGGGGACTGGAGCACCTCCCATATGAAGACAGGTTGAGACAGTTGGGGCTGTTCAGCCTGGAGAAGAGAAGGCTGTGTGGAGACCTCAGCAGCCTTCCAGTAGCTGAAGGGGGCCTGCTAGGGTGCTGGAGAAGGACTCTTCATCAGGGACTGAAGTGATAGGACAAGGGGTAATGGGTTCAAACTTAAACAGGGAAGTTCAGGGTAGGTATAAGTTCTTTCCTGTTAGGGTGGTGAGGCACTGGAATGTGTTACCCAGGGAAGTTGTGAATGCTCCAGCCCCGGCAAAGTTCAAGGCCAGGTTGGACAGAGCCTTGGGTGACATAATCTAGTGTGAGGTGTTTCTGCCCATGCCAGGGGGTTAGAACTGGATGACCTTAAGGTTCTTTCCAACCCTAACCATTCTATGAATGATTCTATCATTAAAACAGACAGATCTTAACTAAAAGGTTGATTAGCACTACAGTTAGTTTGCTGGTCAAAACATACTCCGAAGAATGTTTTCAAATAAGACTAAGATTCTTAAAGAACACTTAAAATATGTGCCAAACTGGGGAGACCAAGGAGGAGGTAGGTTAGCTTGTGACTGATCAAGACAGAATGCACTTTAGATTGACTATAAAAAGGTTTATTTGTTGTTTATTTTTGTTTGGGTTTTTTTGTTTGTGGGGTTTCTTTGGGTTTGTTTGCTTTGTGTATTTTTTTTTTTTTGTCTAAGTAAAATTATAGCCTTAAAATGTTAACATTTGATAGATTGCTTTCATTAAACTGAATTTCTTCCTGCCAAATGAGCACCCTTTCTCTAATTACTTCTCTGGCCCACAACCTGTGATATACTTTAAGATGTATAGCACTTTTAAACATTACTCTGTAGCCCCACAAACTCTCAAGGACAATAAATACATAAATCAATAGATCTGTAGGCTGTTTCATGCTTCAAGTTTTCCCTTGTTCAGAATGATAACACGCATAACTGGCATTTTTCTTTCCAGTTCTAAACCAAGCAAATTTCATTGTGTACTGGATCTACAGAAACCACTTTTTTATATTACTGTAATTACAAACTACATGCTGGAACTACACACTACATCTTTCAAACAGAGATGCACTGAATAGCACAGTGTGGGTAGGAGACTACAGGGCAGCTTATTGTAAATAAATACTTCTTAAAAGATTCGTATGTTTGAACATCATGGCTTTCTCTGCAGCAAGGGAGACCTTACTGAACACTGCAGTGGGACTCTCTTAAGCCAATACTTGATAAACAAGTTAATGACTAAATAAGAAAAGAGCACATCCTGTATAGAAAGATGAGTTAGATAAAATAAAGGTATGGGATTTTCTGTAATTCACTAAGATGGTATATATGTATTGGTTTTGCCTTTTCGTCTTTGAGTATAAGGTAGTATTCATTATAATGTAGTTATTCTTTCTGCTGTGTGACAAATGTTTGCTAACTGATCTTTTTCACACACGTTTGTATTTGATAGACTACAAATTATTTTCATTCAGTACTTTTTTACTTAAGGAAAATAAATTTTTATTCAATATGTATGCTGGATATACACAGCATTTGTGTGTTAAAGACCACTGTGTTTCTTGGTTTGACTCTCTGCATTCACTACTGTGGGATGATGATAGCTTGGCTGGGAGCACCCAATTTCTCTCAGGTACACTGCCAACTAATCTGAAAAGCTTTGTAAGATACTTCAAAGAAATCTCCTGCAAGTGACTCATACCTGTCAGCAGCTGTATAATGCTGCTGGAAGGGCACTGGAAGTGCGTGGTGAAAATCATGCATGGAACTGAGATTACTTCAGCAGAGATTACCTTTCAAAATAAACAAATAAATAAAAGCTCATCAAAATGAAACATGCATTAATTCCTCTCCAAGAGTGACAGAGCACTGGAACAGGTTGCCCAGGGGGGTTGTGGAGTCTCCTACACTGGAGATATTCAAGGCCTGCCTGGACAAGTTCCTGTGTGATGTACTGTAGGTTACCCTGCTCTTGCAGGGGGGTTGGACTAGATGATCTTTTTAGGTCCCTTCCAACCCTTGGGATTCTGTGATTCTGTGATTCTAGTCCTAGAACAACTGAGTTCTGTTCTCACATACGCACTTAACATATGTGCCGATGGAGTAGAAGTCTACCATCACCAAAACTGTATTTTTGAGATATTCCACTCCTCAGTCTGCCCTTTATAGAGATCTCAAATGAAGTGTTTTCCTAACTCCAGAAGAGAAGGAAGAGAGCATGATGTGATTTATAAAATCATTTCTAGTTTGGTTGTGGGTAAATGTTAGCCTTTAGATGTTGCCCTTATTCTTTTCCCCTGTAATCATCACCCAGAGACTTTCAGCAGGTGTTTCTCTATTTCTAGGTTGAATCTTGAAACAACAAAGATGGAATCCATCAGCCTTTCTAACCTTGTCTTTCCTTTCCTTTCTCTTTAATACAACCACAATTGCATGAGCAGCAGCAGATCTCTTTTATATAAATAATAATGTTAGTAATGTAATAGAAATTTTGGCTCTACAGTAGTACTTGGCTTTACAGTAGTACTGTAAATAGACATCATAAAAATAATTGTAATGGAGTCACAGATAAGTTTTCAAGATATGAATAAAAGTCTGACAATATTTGTTTTTTCATAATCAAACCAGAAATACCTAACCAGAAAAACTCATGATCTAGGCATAAATAGATTAGAAGAGTGGCAGTGTTTTTAATCTGTCCATTTCTTTGCCCTCACAGACACCTTCATTTAAAATTATTTAACTGAGATTGTGTATATTTTGATTGTACAAGAATTAATCTTTAAATCTTAAAATCTCTTCTGATGGTATTTGTTTCATTCATCTTTCGGTGTTCTATTTATTTGATGTTAAGCTATAAATCCTTCTACTATGTTCACAGAAAGCCAAAACCACTGTGAATATTAGGAGTTGGATCCATCTGGGTTCTGGATTCTTTCAAATCCCATCGATTTAAGAGGAATTGCCCAGTAAAAAAATTCTATCAAAAGGGTTCAACTCCTTTCAGTATTAGTCTTTTAATGTCTCCTTTGGAGCCCTAAAGGAGTTGATTCCAACATGACAGAGAGCAGTTCACTAGCCTGTGTTACAGATCCATAGATGTAGATCTATGCAGATACAAAGCTGAATGACAATTTGAAGAGATGTTCCCAGGACAGGCTAGCTTTTCAGATCCTACCTCTCCCTCACATGTATATGATACCAGAATACACCAACTTCCGTGTGGGTATGAAAGGAAGCTTCATCAGTGTACCAATCAAAAGTCATTTAAGCTATGCAAATCCTCTTCCTGCTGTGTGGAAGAAAAAGCTTCCAATAGAGCTAGGATAAAAAAATAAATATCAAATCTCAGTTTTTCACCGCACTAGGAAGTGGTGAAAAGATTGAGGCTTTAGCTAGAGAAGTTTTAGAAAGGAAGTGTGTACTTTTACGTATAATGCAGTATATTTTTGATTTGTATAACGAGAAGCAATTCCTTGAGAATGTCTATTAACTTCTTGTAACCAAAAAGAAAAGAAGCCAGGGTGTAGTTTGAAGCTACCTGGGAAAATGAAAAGTTAAAGTAAGAAAATAACTGGTGATTCTGACCTTGGAAGCCTAATAATAGATATGGCCATATTTCTTTGAAAGTTAGTTTGAAAACACACTGGAGTCATGTAGCCAAACCAGAAGCCTGTAACATCTCTAATTATAAGTGTACAATACAAGATTAAAAAAAAAAATTATATCGCCTTGAACATAAATATGGGAATACTAAAACATTACTAAAACAGTGAAACAGTTATCTATGTTGCACTGTGATAGTACAGCCAAACACAACATAGAATTATTTTATATGTGAGCAATATGACCACCAAAGCAGCAAGCAACAGGGTTGAAAGGTAAAGAGCAAGGGTAATACAGGAGACTACAAACGACTTGGAAATCCTGCCAAACACATAAGGAAGCTGCAGACCAGAGCAAGGACAAAAAAAATAGCACCAGAAACAGCTATCACTTTTTAAAGGAAAAGAAAGCATTAAACATGGACAATAACCCAAGAAAGCTGTAGAAGAAAGAAGATAGTCCAGTTCAGTTCTCATTTCTCTTAGCAAAGGCCTCTGAAGCCTGATCAGCTTTGTCCTGGGTTCAGCAGTAGCAGTCATCAAGGGCAGCTTGATCACAGAGATGAGGATGATCAATGACCATAGACTTCTGAGGAAATTATACAGCATCAGCTCCATGGCTTTGAATAGTCACAACTGATATAGGATGTGGTTGCTAAAGTCTAACAGGTGTTTTATGTATTGAATAAATAGTGATGATGATTAATAATGTGTGAGACCTACCACAAGTTGAGATAATTTTTGCAGTTCTCCTCCCCACTCCACTGGGGAGTGGGGGAAAGTGAGCAAGCTGTGTGGTACTTAGTTACCAGCTGGGATTAAACTACAACAGATGGCCTCCTACAAATTTCACAGCAGGCTGAAAGACCTCACTGAAAATGGGTTTGTTTGTTATGGCAACAAAAGCTATCTTGTAAATTTTAGAGCTCGAATAACAAAACAACACCTGAAAGAATCTTTTATAAGTTGCTTCTGCCACTTTAATCATTCTTCTTGAGCATGCTTAAGAGTTATATCTCTAACCTAGGTCAGCCAACTGAGATAAAGCAATTTCCCATAGAAAATATTAACATCAGAACCACTGTGGCTCCATTTTATTTCCTCTAAAGCTATTCCCTGTGAGCCAAATGCATTATTATTAAACCATGTTATTTTAATTCTGGGCAGCAGAATCTGCACTGCAATCACACTGCATAAAAGCTTCAGCAATCAGGTATGTTGCAGGCATTCATTTGTTGCTTGTGGACAGGAAAGAGTAATACAATCCCCCCTCTGTCCCACAAACTGCACATTCTGAAATTTTTTTTCCTACTGAAAGCAAAATAATATCTAAATGTTCTACAGACTCTGAGGTTTAAAAATCCTTTGGAACATCATTTTAGTCACCCCTTTCTCCCATCTAAACCAATCTCTTCAAAAAGCTAAAGTAATTATAACTAGTGTGTGAGAGGTGTGAATGACTATCACTAATCTGCTATGCGTATACCTTGTAAAGTTCATCTCACCATCACCGTATGACAGCAGCACACAAAAATGAACATGTTATACAATAGCCATTGACCACCAATAAGGAAAAAAAGAAGAAAAAGAAAATGCTGTTATAACACTTCTCATGTATTTTTCTATTCCTTCTAAGCAGATACTGAGAACAGCTCCTTTACTCTCAGAGTTATTTTTCAATGACTGGCAATGTCAGTTCAATTTTATTATATTCAACCAAGGCGGCAAGCTGCAGAACATCTTCCATAAATCAAGTGCTGGAGTTCCTTTTCATTCTGATTTTGATTTTTTTGGTTGGTTGGTAGGTTGGGTTGGGTTGGGTGTTTTGGTTTTGTTTTTGTGTTTTTGTTTTGTCTAGGGGAGAGGGGTTTTTGTTTGGTTTTTTGTTGGGTTTGGATTTGGTTTTTTTCTATTCCACACCGTGAAAAACCACTTTCTTGTGTTTTTTTTTTCTTTCACTGGTGTTTATCTTTTGACCTGTGGCAGGAAAGGCAAACCATCATGAGCTTGGGTTTAACAAAATACATGTGTATAAACAAATGTTACAAAGAGAAGCATTGCATTGTTATAACTGCAGGCACAGAGTAACTTGAAATATACATCCCTTTTTTGCATGAAGGCAATGATTATTTCTTCAAACACAGCCTTACTCAGTGTAGAATAGAAACTAAATGTAGATAAAGGAAAACAGAATGTTAGCCCTTGCTAATAACTCTAAACTGTTGCTACTTGTGCACACTGGGTACTGAAATCAGCTCAACCTGCCGAATCCCAAAAGCTTTTTGGCCTCAACGTCCATCAGGAGAGGCAAGACATCCAGAGAGAATGTGGTGAAAGACTCCTTCTATATACGCTTTAAAAGGACCAGGCACCTACAGAGGATCAATTTATTTTCCAAAATTCAGACATTTCTTGCTCTAATGCATGAGAAGTTTTTTTCTGTTCTCTAGGAATGTGCTAGGATTTGAAGTGAAAACTATAAACAGAGTCCAAGGATAATACTATGTAGGTTTTAATAGCAGTTATTAATCTTGGGTTTTGTTTCCTCAGGAACTTAAGAGAAATCAGATGGCTAGTAACATTACTATAAACGGACAAAAAACTCTTTTACGGCAAATGAAACTTCATACAAAAGTGTTAGCCAATGCTCTAATCTATAATTTTACCCGTAATCTAATTTGTAGGCAAGTATTATACATGTAATTAAGATGATCCCTTTTGGCATAGTGTCATTTTCTTTCACTCAGCCATTTACAGAGTTCTGTGTTCCTGAACAGAAAGGAAAGTGCTAAAACAATTTAAAAGGCTGTCATTCCAGAATTTGAACAAAAGCAAAATGTTGTCAGCAAGAATTAAAAAGTTATTAAGTATAGTTTTGCTGGTGTTACAGAATTTTGACTTTCAACTGGCAAGTTTTATGAGCTCAGTCATCCCCTCTTCTGAATTTTCAAATATCTTTGAATAAACATAGTAGTTTTCATCATACTACTTAATCAGAGGGTATTTTAGGAACATATTTTTCACTAACCTTCCCCAGTTTGAAATGAAAATTGCATAACTTGCATATTAAACTTCTGAATTAATTTTCTTGAAATTGAAATAAGAATCCTTTTGCTTTATCAAAGTGTGGTGTTTCAGTGAAGATATTTGTGGCTTAGGGATGGGTAGATCACCACACTAGTGTTACCTCCCTATTTTAAAATATTTATTTCATGTGTCTAAACCAGCCACAAATCATAAACTCTAGGATTAAGAACAAAACCCAAAACAAACCCATAAAAGGAAAAACGTTTCTCCAGTGAAACAAAAATTAAAACCCCTTAGTTTAGTCTAGGCAACATGTTATTTATTATGACTAAAAACAAAACAAAAAAACCAACAAAAAAACAACAAAAAAACAAAAAAACCCGAAAAAATCCCAAACAGCCCCCCCAAAAAAAAACCCAAAACAAACCAAATAATAAAAAAACAACAAAACAAAACAAGCAAGCAAACAAAAAAACATAAAAAACCACATACACACACATAAAAATAACTAACAAAAAAAAAAACAACTAAACCCTCAAATTCCTGGTTTAGGAAAATTTTATTCATTGAGATTCCTGTAAATAAGAATGTTTCTGATAAAAACTTTTCCCATAACTTCATATAAGCTACCAGAGTGAAGGTCATACAACTGAACATGAATGCCACCATCTCTTGTATACATTAATCCATTCTATTTCTTCACAACAGCTCTTCTGAATTTTCCTACTTCCCCTAATCTTGCTAATCACAAGTGTGCATCGCCCATCATAGAGAAATTTAAATGCTCCTTCTCCATTTTCATTACATGTTGAGTTTTGGTCTACATTTCAAACCCTTTTCCTTGAATCATATAAGCTTTCACTGAACAGCACTTATTCTACTCCTTTTTTCTCCCCAGTCTGATATGTAAATTTTTGTACATGTGTAGACTATGTTTTGCTATATACTCAATAAGGCATAGCTTGAACTAGCTAATAAAATTGTGTTACTTCTTGGTATTGGGTTAGAGCTGGATTTTGAGGAAATTTTTGCAAAGGAAAATACTATCCTTGTAGAATTCCCGCATATCTCTTTTAAAATTCACTGAATCTTATAAAGTTATCCAATATTCTGTCATGAATGACAGTCACATATCTACAGTTATGCAGACAAGCTTTTAGATGTCCTTTTGTAGCGCAGCTTAATGAGTATTAAAGAAATTCTGCTTAGTCCAATGGAATAAATCACCTCATTAAAATTAGTAACATAGAATTTCCCTTATTACAAAAAGGTTGAACTTTTTTGTTGGCAAAGGATTTCTTGTCTCATGAGCAATGATCTCTGCCTTCCACTGGGAAATACTGAGATTATATCTCAGACCAAAATAGTTGAAACTACATTCCATATTCAGAAATTGGTTCAACTATTCTTCAAATGGAAAGAAGACCACACAAACCTGTTGGGTTTTTCAGCTAATCTGTACAGTGTTTGTAGTTTGCAGTTAAGTCTCATTCCTTGTCTGTACCCATCTGTTAAAAATGAGTAAAACTGTCCAGGAGATAAGATCTATGTAAGGACAGTCAGGTGTGTATACACATGAACACATGCACACCTATACAAAAATAGCTTGCTGTACCTGTTTCCCAGTCAACAGTCTGTGTGAAACCAGAGTTGTTGCAGGAAAGGTCACATCAGGGCTTTCATGTGTAATGCCAATCCTGAGGCTTGGAGGCCATTAAAAGATGACTTAGGGCTGCCCTCAAGCAAAATTCTAAGAGAGCTGGAGTTTTGTCAGAGTTTTGCCAGAGTTAAAATTCAGAGAGGACAAGATTATCCCAAAGCCATTTCTGCTTTTCCGTTTTATAACTGGTAATTTGTCTCAATACTTTTAAGCGTTTCTCTCCAAACTCCTCATGTTAATCACATAATTTACCTCTCATATTTTTAATCCATTTTTCCTCCAAGCCTCAGATCCTTCACCCCTTCTTTTCATTGTCCTCACTCTTGTCACTTTTACAGCTGTTTAGTTTCTTTTCTCCTGAATAAATTCCATTTTCTATCCAAAGGAGGAAACCATTGTTGCATTAATACAATATTTGGAGCTACAGCAAAATATACTATGAATGTTTCCTTTACATGTTCTATCTTTCCTATTAAGTTGTAAGATCTTTAAAACATGGTTTCTGATTAAAGTCTTCCAACAACATCTTTTGCAATAATTAGTTTAATATAAAACTTCTCAGTATTTGCTTTTGTACTTTTCTGTTCCCTAAACAACTGGATGACTATTTCTGATCTATGCAATAAGACTACACATATTACACAACTGGACCTGGAATTAGATTTTTCTTTTCGAAACATGAGTTTCTACTGGAAGAATATATTATTTTTTCCTTTTCTAAGCATAGTGTCATAGTTTCTAGAATCTTTACAGTAAGCTGCTAATGATTTATAAAACTATATATGTATGTTTTCCTCATTCCATGACTCAGAATGTACAACTCTGATTGCTGTTTCATATAATCTTCAGCATTATGGCAGCCTAGAAGGCTTGTCAAGACAAGCAGCATGCCAAGCAATTTTGAAACCCTTTTCTTCTGCATTATTCCTAATTAATCCATCTGTCTTGAAAGGGAGAGATAAAAGGAGAGGCGGGAGGAAATGGTTAAGATGAGCATTCAGCTGCCATTATGCTCTCCTCAGGCAAGAAAAAAAGATCTCCTTAACTGTGTCGCAGTATGTATGCATATGTTTTTTGAACAGTAAGAAAGTGGAAAAGCAATTACTTTTTCTGGACCTGCAACATTATATCCAGACATAAAGAACTGTATATGCTACCAAATAATTACCCTGTTATAAAAGCGGCTGTATTATGAATGTATCTTTCATCTCTTCAGCTATCACTTAAAACTACACATATCTTAGAGAAAACTTTTGGGAGAAGTAGCAACATTTTGTCCACAACCTTATCTTGCATCCTGGAAAGATTTTAGCTGCATGGATATGAAGCACTCTGTTCTCATATAATGCATTATGATTTTTCTTTTACAATAGATTTTTAACATACCATAGGGCATTAGAAAATGTTTGTGTTATGTGTGTGTGTGCGGCCAGTACTGAGCCAAAATTTAGTGAAATGTTCTGTATTAAACATCTAATTACATGTCATTAAGAAAGACCAGAACCTAGAATTGAGTTTGTTACTCATCTCAGAAATCCAGCTAGTTTCTCCTCATTTTAAATACCTATTTTAACTTCATACTTATAGATTCATACTGCATAGATTCTTTATGCAGTCATACTTCTGTCCCACCTATGCAGTGCACCCAGTTATGTTCCTTTTTGGAGTCTTAATTTATGAGCCCATCTTTTATTTGCTTGTATTTGGTGACTCAAGATTAAATTGTTAGGACTTGTATTTTGAGCCTGAGACTTGCAGAGCTGCTTCACACAAGATGTACAGAAAAAGCCCCTAGACTTGTCTGATATAGTGATAAAGGGATAAAATTATCCTAAATTAGAATTTCAGGAACTGACAGATTAAACTATAGATACAGCAGTTGCTTATCTTATACTAGGTATGTATTCTGTATCCCCTTTACACACACCCCCTTCAAATCCCATCTGTGATGCTCTGAAATAAGAAAAGATGCTTTGAAAGAAGAGAAAGTCTTATAGAAACAAAATTAAATACTGTGAACTTATAGGAAGTAGGAAGACTGTAAGACAAACCAAGAAGTCATTTTGGAAACTCCCAGCAAAAGTTCACAGTGGCAAAAGTATTTTGTGATAGTTTAGGCATATCCATAGCTATCAAGCTTGCTCAATGGAAAGGCTGTCACTGCTAGGAAACAAGCAAATGCTTCTTGTTTGCAATGTCTGATCTTCCTCAAGTGATTTCTATTTTGCTTTATAGTAATTAGAAAAAATATGAGGGAAACATAATTCTCCTGACTCCTTTTTACTCAGCCTTATCTTCTAAGAAACACCAGAGCCACCGCTGTTCAGTTTGTTCAAAGGAAAAAGTCAGTTTTACATCTTTGTAAGGAATTGTTTTTGAAAAGGAGGGAAGAAGGAGATTTATATGAATTTAGTTATCAGTCATTAAATTAATCTCAACAGTTAAGGTGAAAATGATTAAAAATAATTCTTTAAACTTCTACTAACCATAACCATTTTAAAAAATACCCTCTCCTTGCAAACTATTCTTTTTGTTATTGACAAGTTAAAGGAAGGAAATAGATGAACAAATGTTGAGACAAAATGCATTCTGAACTAAAGGAATCTATTCCTGAAAGGAATATCAAGTGTTTGAAAGGGAATGTATTTGGATCTCCTCTGTATGTCATTAACTGGTAACGCTGTGCCAGTAATGACCCCCTGTTTCTAAACCATAGGCTAAAATTCTGTCAGTTTTGTCCTGCCACTTCCAAATATTCTTCCACATATAGTAACCCATTTTTTGACTTTTCAGGACAAACGATAATGGCCTAGAACTTCTGACTGGATCTGTAAAATGTTTATGATATTTTCATATCAGTATGATATAAAAACTAACAAAGCAAATTCTGTATCCTTTACAAGATACATACTTAGGTGGTTTAGATTTTTACTGCAGTGAAAAGTCAAATGAAATTTGCCCACTTGTAATAACTTAAAGGCAAATTCAATTTAAATTTCTTAGGAGACTAACCTTTTTAGAACACCATTTCATGGTAAGTTGCTGACAAAGAACCCCCAGTATCTCATGAATTTTAAAATACTACATCCTCACTGTGGAAAAAAAAAAATAATAAAAAAATGAAAAGCAGGGCTCTATATGTTCCTTGTTATTTAGAAAATAAACCATGGAGTCATGGCATTTTGGCAATTCCAGCTAGTACAGAACCCCAAAACACATTTACTCAGAGATAACTATGATAAATCCATGGAATTTCTCTTTTATTTGTCCTCTAGGTAGCAGGTATTCAAGTACAAGATTTGAGTCCTTGTTACCAAATGCTCTTGTTCCATGATATATAAATAAATGAATAAATAATCTCATACTGCACTAGGATGAATATTACTGTCAACAAGTGTTCCTCAAGCACATTAATCATTCCAATAAGAGGATAAACTAATCTGTGCAAGATTCCCTCTACCCTCCAAGAGCAAGGTAAAAATGGACTTATCTCCTGCCGAAAAAAAAAAAAAAAAAAAAGAAAAAAGAATTATGAAAGACTCCATCACCTTACACTCCTAATCAAGTTACGTTCCTTTGACCTTCTCTTGACTGCTGTAAGTATATAGCCACAACCAAAAATCTAAAGCAAAGCAAAATTAATCTGCCCTTCTTCGGGGTGGTGATGATGAGAAAATTACCCACCCTGTACTTATTAAATA
The DNA here is from genome assembly GCF_037157495.1 of Lathamus discolor. NCBI lineage: Eukaryota > Metazoa > Chordata > Aves > Psittaciformes > Psittacidae > Lathamus > Lathamus discolor. The sequence continues at coordinate 36,095,033 of NC_088909.1, read as the reverse complement.
TGTTGACTAGAGTGAGAGATGCTTGCAAACGGCAGCAATGGAGGTAATATACAAATTTGCTTCTTTGTATTTGGAATTTCTCTCATGAGAGATTTTGTACCCATGCAGAAACTCTTTGCATAAATGGGTTTGTGAAACGTCTCATGCTGGATGAGATGTAAACCAGCACTACCATAAAAAAAACCCAACAAACTGAAAAAGGAGTGTGATCCTGAGTAAAGATACAAAAAAAAAATAGAAAAAAATCCAGAGGAATAAAAGCACTTTGCATACACCTCTACTAATAATTTCAAATATTAATCCTAGAAATGTAAACTACAAGAATTTGCTATAGAGAAATATAGTATTTGATATGTTCTTTTAGTTTCAATTTAGTATTTAGAAGTATGGATTATTTAGAAATATTGCTAAATTTAGAGTAGCTGCTTTGTTCAGTTTGTTAACTTTCTGTATTCTCAGTATGTGTCAGTCACTAGATCCATGGCACTGACATTTGATTTTGAAGATATTTCTGCAGTAAGAGGCCCACAGACTGGGATTTCTAATTAATGTTATCTAATAGACAATGTATCTGTATGCACCTTTGCGGTATAATTTTCGTATGCTGCATTCACAATTCAGGGTAAGAATGCAATCAACTGGCTATACTTGGGTAATAGCTGATGAAAAAGGGAGAAAATGTACTAAAAAGCAACATAGAGGTGGTTGGAAATTTTCTATCTATCTAACCAGCAAATTTGCCAAAGCCAAGATGCTCTTTAGGAGGCACACTGCCTGACTTGTCATGGAAACCTCCCCAGCTCCCAGGTTACCTGCTGTGGGCTTTTATGGGTTTTCTGAAAAATACATAAGCAAAGACCTCCCCAGACCTCGCAGCTTGAGATTTCCAGTGTACATTCCTGCGGGCAACCCTGCTAACTGACTGGTTTGGAGTCAGAAATTTCCAGGGTGTTTTGTGCCAGGATGGCACAGGGATGACTGCCCAGGGAGGTTGTGAGTGCTCCATCCCAGGCAGTGTTCAAGGCCAGGTTGGATGAAGCCTTGTGTGGGATGGTTTAGTGTGAGGTGTCCCTGCCCATGGCAGGGGGCTTGGAACTAGATGATCTTGAGGTCCTTTCCAACCCTAACTATTCTATGATTCTATGACAGGCACCCATGGGTACACTTGGGGAGAATTGCCAGTTTTGGCAAGTCTGGCTGCAAGAGGTGCAGCACCCCTGGGCCCTCACTACACAGCCTGATGCCACCACTGGAGCTGGCGCTCCACCAGCCTTTCTCAGCTAGAGAGGACTCTTCCCGTCCCTAAATAGAGGAGAGAAAGGAAACAAAACTCCTCTGTAACTTCCTCCTTTCAGGATATTCCAGATAATTCTGAATTAATATCTCAATAATTCTTTGGAGGACTGTTTCCGTTTTCTTTGGGTTTTTGGAATTGCCTTTTTTTTTTTTTTTTACTACTATCCCTTTCTTATGCAAGATTTTCTTGGTTTTAAATAATATAGCTTATATTCCAGTTTGATATTGTGTATTTTCCCCCAGGAATTGTCTAACTGTCTCAGGAATGGACTGAACATTCTGAGTTTTGACAAGATGTAATGGGGAATGGATAAACAGTCATTATTGCTGAGCTTTCATTTCATACACATTCATAATATCTTACAGGGAAACTGGTGGAGAAATAATTTCACTTAAACAATCCTACTAACAAATGGAGAGGCAAATACAGGGACATGAATCTCCTGACCTGTTCCTAGCCACACATTACACTAATGCTACTGGTAGGGCAGAAGGACAAAAATGGACATAATAAACACAGACTCTTTTGCTCAGAGGAAATCGCCACTACTATAGTGAGTTAGGGTACAACAACAGTGGTTTTAGAAATGAACAGCTTACAATTTCTTACAGGCTCCCAGAAATACAGAAGCTTTGTCCATCATTTAATTCTGCTTGTAGAAGATAATTTCTTTTATTTCAATTTAGACTATTTTTCCTGCTGCTCAGGCAAACCTATTGAAATTCTTAGTGATAAATTTTATTCCAGGCACAGTCATTGAGCTTGGAAACACTATTACAGCTTTGTTCACATAAAGATACAAGTTCATTGATGCTTTAATCTTCCTACAAATTATAAGCCATATACTCATAGTATCATTGCTAAAGCACTACAACAAAGAGGTAGAAGGAATATTCATAAGCTAGATTGGCACATCAGAGCTATATCATCTTATCTTATGATCGCCAGAAGGCAGCCCAAGACATGCTGTGTCCTTCTCTCTGCCTCAAAAAGCAGATTGCTTGAATTTACACCAGCAAGACCTATGTTATATAAATATATTAGCGTTATAGACAATATAAGAGACTTCAGAGCTTCGTTTTCTTATAAAGTATAAATACCTGGGCCATATCCTCTACAACATGCTTCAGAATCTTTCAAGTTCTGTTTACAGCTTATAGATAGCTCCTGTCACTTCACAGGAGAAGAAATTCTGTCATCAGGAGCCAGTTAATATGAAAGTTTCTATCAATTTTTTGGCATCTGAGAGTGACGCTCTAGAATTTTGCAACACATTTTGTTTTTATTGCAATATTGTATGTGCACAAATTCTAAATTTCCATCTTTACTGCTCTTTGGATGCCCTCTACATGCAAATACCTTTCAGGCTGTGTTCAACTAGGAGGGAAAGTTTGAGGAAAAGACCTAACCATTGTCCAATTTACCACACATCACTCTTCAATAATACTAGCACATCTGTGACTTCCATAGTATTGATTCCCTGCTGAGGTTGATTTTATCTGGAACCCAGTAGTGTAACTGTACTTCTACCAGATTACTGCAATAATATGTTTGGGCCCTCACTAGTGCTTCTCCAGTGTTTTCCATTCCTTTCAAACTTCATTCCAGACTCATAGTCATCTCTCTATTTCCTTTTTTATCTTTCTGCTAACAGTAATTTATCACTCCTAGATCACAAAGATAAATAACTTTCCTCAACAGATTTCTGCTTCTGAGAGAAGAACATTTTGTCACTAAGTTAAAAACAGAACTCCTGACCTCTCTCTACCCAACTATTTTCTCAGTGGCCAAACTCAGGTTACCATTTTATTCTTCAATTGCCTTGATTTGACACAACCAGTCAAGCAAATGAGTCAGAGCTGCACTGAAGAGGTCTTCCACAGATCACTCAATCAAACCCCTCTACACTGGCAAACTCTCATAAATTCCTCCAGGGATTCCAAAATCATAAATGCACTTCAGATTCAAGCACACAAACTGCTTCTAAGATTAAATCAGAGCCAAACACCCTCTGCGTTTTATTCTATTCCTTTTGAACTGCATTCTCTAAAGACACTGACTGTCCTGGGTTCAGCAGTAGCAGTCATTTTTCTCCTTCTTAGTAGCTGGTGCAGTGCTGTGGTTTTAACTTTCAGCCTGGCAACAACACTGATAACACCAATGTTTTCAGTTGTTGCTCAGTAACGTTTACTCTGACCAAGGACTTTCTAAGTCTCATGCTCTGCCAGGGAGGAAAGGAAGCCAGGAGGAAGCAGAGACAGGACACCTGACCCAAACAAACCAAAGAGGTATTCCATACCACAGCACGTCATGCCTGGTATATAAACTGGGGGGAGTTACCCAGAAGGGCTAGATCACTGCTCAGTCAGGCTGGGTATCGGTCAGTGGGTGGTGAGCAGTTGCATTCTCTTCCCTTGTTATTTCCCTTATCATTATTGTTATTGGTGGCAGAGTAGTGGTTTTGTGTTATACCTTAATTACTGGACTGTTCTTAACCTGTGGGAGTTACATTCTTTTGATTCTCCTCCCCACACCTCTGGGAGAGGGGGGAGAAATGGTGGGGGAGTGAACTAATGGTTGCATGGTTCTAGGTTGCCAGCTGGGCTTAAACCACGACACTGACTTTTATCAATAGTAATTCTATATACACTCTTTTCTTACCAAAATGAACTATTGAAATGTTTCAACTGGATGAAATGAGTCATTGCAAGATAAAGTATGAGATTAATAATTGCAATTTCAGTAATTTTTGCATGTGAAAAAATTGGATGCAGATTAAGACAGAATATTCCTAGAAAATTCACCATCGCAATTACAAATTGGTCAACTATTAGTTTCATATTACTGATTTCTACCATATATCATGCAAACAAGGCATTGGTCTTAGAAGCAAAATGAAATTTTCTAATTTTTTAATATAAATAAGAAAAAAAATTATACCTATAAAATGGTGAAAATAGAAGTTCAATATCAAGCGAAAGACAGATAATTAGGAAACTTAATCTATGTTTTTCTGTTCTTGACTTAAAACCTGTTTTAAATTACAGAACCATCTCCTATTTTTCATCAGTATTCCCTTCAAAATACTAATAGAATAAAGATAAAAATCTAAGGGGTAAAAATGGTTCCCAGAAGGACAGAATGTCTAAATATAATTGAGAGCAGTGGATATACAAAAATAAAAGCATATTGTAGAATGTGTCACAGAAGACTGAAACAGAAGGTGAAAGCAAGCTCATTGTTTGGTATGTATATTCAATCACAGAAATAACATTAAAGATTATATGAGGTAAGACAGTAAAAGGCAGAAGGAATTGATGTAGTGTTTCTGCTCTAACAAAGTTCTTATTATCTACAGCCAGATGTTGAGCAATGGCACTAATCAAAACCAGTTTTAAGAAGGACATGGAAATAAACTGGAATATTGTATCCTGGGATGCATGAAAAGAAGCATGACCAGCAGGTTAAAGGTAGTCTTTCACATATTTTCTTCTGTACAAGAAGGAAATTGAAAGATAAATTTAGTTTCTGAACTCATTCAAAGTGTTCAAAGACAAAAGGAAGATAAATGTTCAAGGAAACAAAAGGAGTTGAGATGCAGCTGACTTAGTCTGCTTAGTGAGACCAAACTTCTCTGGCAACAGTTATGGTAAATCTAGGCATGTGAAGTCTTTCAAAGCTCACTGCCATACACAACCAAGCATTTTGATGAAAAATTTCCTTCTAATGTTTATGATATAGGACCTGTACCCTCAGAAGATTGCAAGTCCCCTTTAAGCAGTGTAATGGTCTGCAAAGCAATTTCAAACCAGTTCTATGCATCAATGAACCCATCTTCAGCCTTAGTGAAATATGCATTTGACAGATGCCAATTCAGGTCTTTCAATTTCTTCAGATCTCTCAAGGCAAGAATATAAAAAAGGGCCTCTGGTCCTAGCTAACATTTTCAGTAACAGTTTATTTGTACTCTTTGAAGAGTTAGTATTCCCTTTCATCTCTTCATTACCTTCAGTAAACCATAGCAACACCCCAGTAAACTAAGTAATGGTGATCCAGCATCAGGAGACATTTTATCTATGCTGTTAGCTGCACACATCTCCAGCATTTTCAGAAAACTGTAACAATAATTATAATCTGCAAACTGTAGTATGCAACACTTCCAGGTGGGAACCTAAAAGTTGTTATTTTTTAACAATCCAATCCTAACATACAAAGACAGGTCAAAATAATCCACTGATATTTCGCACTCATTCAAGAAATATGCAGTCTATCCTGATGTAAGTACAAATCATTTTGGAGGGAAAGTATTTATGTGTTGTATTTTTACCACCAGCAGAAACATAAACTCATAGATATAGAATCTGGCCTTAAATTTTCAATGTCTGATTTCTCCAGTGCAATATATTTCCCATTTTGTCATCAATTTATTATCTTAATATCTTCTTCTTTTAGAGCACCATAGCACTAGTGTGTCGTAGCTTGGAAAAAAAGGCAATGTTTTTGTTTAAAGCAACCCATCCTTGATTGCTTTGCCCTCCAAGAGAGTCTTTTCTCAGTCGACATCCTCAATATGTTGCAGGAACAAATTTGTAACTAATTCGTACCAATCTACTATGACAAAATGAGTGTAAAAATAGTTAAGTTCCCTGTTGTGGGACAGTTTGGTCCTGAAAAACTTGAAACAAAAGTGTTACTTCAGGGAATAATTTTTATTAATCCTGTCTATCTACACAATCTTCTTTCCTGCATTTATTTTTTTTATCTTTCAGTCAAACAGTATATGTAAAAGCACACAATAGCACAGGTACACAAGTTCTGAGCGGGATCCTTTCTGTGCCCTGCAGCTTCCTTCAGGCAGTGTGGGTATTGCTGCAACAGTCTGCCATGGGCTGCAGAGGACACTGCATGCCACCAATTTTCTGCAAGGGCTGCAGGGAAACCTCTACCCAGTGCACCTCCCCCCTGCTTCTTCACTAAGCTTAGTGTATGCAGCGTTTTAATTACAGCTGCTTTGCAGCATTTTTTGCCCTTTCTTAATCACATTACCACAGAGGCACCACCAGTGTGGCTGATGGGTTCAGCTTTGGGACCATCTTGGAGCCAGCTGGAGCTGACTCTATCTGACACACAAGGCATCCCTACAGGCAACTCATAGCTAAAACTTTGCTATGCAAACGAAAAACAACTGGCGTAGGTTCACTTTATTGTTTTCACATATTGTTTTTAGTGTAAATCCTAACTTTTAACCCGATTTTTTATTTTAACTTAAATTTCTTTAAAAGAAATAGCTCTTACTAATGAAAATCACAGTTCTTTTGCTCATTTGATATTTGCATTACCTTGCAGTATTCTGGTCATCTCAAACTTTTAAACACCATGCATTAATTTTTAAATCCTATGCACTGAAAATAACAAAGACTGAATACCTACACAGAAATTGCCACAACAGAAAGAAAAAGCATTAAAATGTTTTAAAATAAAAATTATTTTAAACATTCTTGTGGGTTTGATTTTATTGCTCAGTGAGAGACATCCTATTTCTCATGCATTTCTCCAGAGAAAATTTTAAACCATGCATTTTTTTAAATTTTGCAACACTAAGTCAGGAATGTTGGAAAATTGAGATTTCACTATTCCAAACAGCACACGTACCCTCTATTGCTAAGGTCCAGAAAATACCTTTTTCCGCTTTACTCAACAGAATTTTTGCAAGGAGACTCATTCAGACAAATATAGCAGAAAAGGTAGCAATACAGTGTGGTAATTTCTTTAAACAATATAAAGTAGAATATTAACCTCTCATACACAAATCTGCAATTAAACATCATGATCAGACCAGATATTCCTGCTTCAAAAAAACAGACAACACATAAATCTAGAACAGAATTCAGTCAAATATTTCAATTGTAAGTTTGCAAATGAACAAAAAAAAAAAAATTACTGCTAAGACATAACATAGAAGAAATTTGATCTTTCATTTATCAGAAAGTTAATTACAGCAATAAAAGCATTCGAGACACTAAAGATACTACAGTATATTGCCTCAGAGGCTAATTTTCACACACTTTTAATAAAAGAATGGCAACAAAAATTTTATTTCCTGAATATACTACAGAACTCTGAATGAATTCCTTGCTGTTCTTATGTTCCCAAAATGTATGCTATGCAGAAAACTTTTTGAAGGCATACATTATTACTGGTTTTCCCAATGTTACCCAGAAGAAAACATCCTCAACTACATTTCATAAATTCTATTTCTGCCTTCAATATTACAGAAACATTTGTGTGCCTTTAAGCGCTAAAGTGTAAAATATTTTTATGCACTGTCAGTGTGGGTATAAATATTTTCAAAGGTGGGTATTTCCTGCTGAAACAACATTCATTTAGAGAGTACTTTGAGAAACTGACCTATGTACTATTAAAGACAATGAGAAATGCATTGCAGAAGAGCAGACAAAACTATTACTGTAGACTCTAACGGTAATAGTTGTTTCATGCTCAAGTCTATCATCCAATAATTCAAAAATAAGTGAACAAACACGGTTGCATAATTTCTTATATAAATGAATGAAGTTGAATCTCCATTAACCTATGACTTAAAATTGAATTAATGAAAATATTTCAGGTCTCTTTATGTTCTGTCAATAGTACCTTTCAAACTTGCTATTGAAACTCAGTCTTTACTTTGTATGCCAACATCACACTCGTATCTGCTTCAGACTTTTATTCAGACTTCATTAAGAAACAAAGAGGAAATAAGCTGCCAGGTGGCTAAGAAAGAAAATGGGAAAATTAGCTAGAAGAGAGTGATATATTTCTGATAAAGTGGGAAAGCATAAAATTTTATGAGCAAGGAAATTACCTAAAAATAGAGAATTTGTTGTAGATTAAGATTATAAACAAATATCTATATTTTTCCTCCTTAAGTTAAAGTTTCAGTATTCATAGTAACTTCCCTCTAGGACTCAAAAGCAGCTGTCAGTGCTAATTTTTGAGGTTCTTTCTACAGCTTTACATGCCATTGACAATTAGTTCTTGTTGGTTTAACTCCTGCCAGGGTTATATACGATTTTCTGAATGACTGTAATGAGTAGAACTATTGAGAGATTAAATGTGAGCAGGCAGTTGCTCATCCACATCAGGAGAGATGGGCTTTCGATGGAGTTTGTTAATCATTTTTCCTGTCTAATGTGTATGAAAATCTGAGGCAGTAATGAGGTAGTTTGATGTCAGATGTATCAATATACTTGATGATTTAGACTTCCGTACATCCATTTCATTGAGCAGCTCATTGTTTCAGCATTTCTAGAACATGGCTGATATAAAGATGTGAATTATTGAGTTCTGAACAAGGATGAAAGACTTAATGAGGGCAAAATAGTAGAATGCTGCCTAGTTAGGGAAAAAAAAAAACCAAATAACAAACAAAAAAAAACGACAAAACCAACAAAAAACCCAAACCCCCACAATAGTTTAGTTACTATGACAGTGATAATATGCTTTTGAGATAGTTTAGAGATTGTCTGTTGGGATTATTTTGCTTTATGGATTCTTTCTAGCCAATCCAAAGGCTTTAGTGGCTAGCAGAGTGTGTAGCTAGAGCAGTCAAAATGACCCTGGATGAGCTCACGTTTTGAACTAAATGTATCCCAAAATCATCCCAGCCATGAGCAGAACACTGGAAGTATTCATCTAATCCAGGAAGATTAGTCTGATATCCACCTGCAAAATAACTTCTTCAACATGGTACATCTCCTAGCCTTAAGTGGTGGCACTTCGTGCTTGACATTCTCTTATCTTACTCAGGCATCTGTAGTGGCCACTGCTAAAGGACAGCCAGGCTAGATGTTTTCATATTCCTAGAAGTTTGCGTAGCACTGCATCTACTAAAAGCTAACTCAAGAGAACATTACCAGAACGATGCTGGGATGGTAATGCACATCATCCATCCACTTTCTGCATAGTACCTTCATGCAAACACTGATTTTCAAAGTCCTTGTTTGTCTCCAACCCCCACAGCCCAGCATATTTTTTTTCATTCAAGAGGGTAAAAATGAAAACAATCAATGTGCTGTCATTTTCAGTTTAAATACAGTTTCTGCGTTTAAACCTGATAGGGTTATTTGGCAGAGAGAGCAATGAAAAAAATTTATTTGGTAAGAATTCTCTTTGCGGAAAAGTTTGGTCTTTAAATAGAGTTGGCTGTGATAAAAAAAATGTCCCGGTTAATGTAGAGGTCTCTGATACTGAGACACAGGAATATTTGTAAGATATTATATTTATATTTAACTAGTGGGGATATAGACATATTATTTTATTATAAATATTGTAAATTAATGCAAGATTTATGATTTTAAATATTTTCTATTCCTAAATTTTTTCTTACTGACATGCTCACAAATTAAGTCTTTATGGTACAGCTATTCAGGCATATTGCAAGCCACTTTTTTTCCTGGGACAGAAAAAATGAATAAACTAGTTTTGTTGTGGGTAATTAATGAGATTCAAGTAAAAGTGGTTCTTCACGAATTTATTCAATGGAGTATCATGATATATTTCCAAACAGCTATGTTTTGAAGATTTATCAAATTCAGAAAATGATTAAACAAACATTTCTTTTAGTCAAACAAGATGATTAAGATACTGAAAGAATGAGCAAGATGTTAATAATTTTAAAGTACAACAAACATGAGTAATGTCAATTTACATTGGAACAGATGGAAGAAAAGCCTGAAAAAATCATAGAGAGAAAAAAATCCAATTCCCTTCTTACAGTAGAGGATTTTTTTTCTAAGCCATGTCAGATCTAAAATTAACATTAAATGGTTTGCCATACTGCCTTTCTTGTGTCTGTATCTTGTAATATGAATCAGATAAGCAGTTCCACACAAGAACTAGAAATATAATATTAGAAACATTTTTAAGCTGACAATTTAGAGAGCTTTTTATTTCATAAAGAGCTTGTCTACAAATGTTTCAAAGGCTGAACTGTATGCAACAATCCAAGCAAGTAAGCAAGCTGAACATGCTCCAGTTGACTTGAAGGGGAGGGGGGAGAGGGAGAGGGAGGGGAGAAAATGTGTTTAGATAAAAAGATTGACTTTTGAAGTTAGAACTATAACCCCTCGCATTGTCCAAGTTTTCTGACTAATTAATTAATGATTAAGTACCAGTATATCTCAGGGCACTACTATCTGTTTCGAGTTGAATTTCTTACCAGGACCACAGAGCCTCAGCCACAGCTGAGAAATAACTTAGTTGATTGCTGAAGTGATCAAAGCTAAACGAATAACATCTTGTTCTTTCCTTTCTCTAAACTGGGGAGAATGACATCAGTAAGTCGTTTTACCCTGTGGTGCATCCATACAATGGAGACAGCAAAATGCAACATGAACATAAGTTGAGCAGCCAATGCCACAGGTAAGCAGAGATATCTTTAAGCACCTCTGAATAGAAATATAATAAATAAAAAATAACAGAACAAAATAATAGACTCATTTGAATAGATTCAGTAGTATTTGTGAATGTTTCTAAGACAGTAGGTGAATTCTCAGTTTTCACAGAACACAGTAGTAAGAGTTAATGGAGGCTTACATCAAGATATGTTTTACTTCATTAGTGTTGTGGCTTCTCATATATCTCTTAAATTCTGTAACTATTTAGCATATTTGGTGAAATTACTAAGTAGACTTCCACATAGAATATTTTTTATATTATTATTTTTAAGAATAAATTAGGCTAATGTTTGTCAGGAAAGGTATTCTCTAGTTCTTCCTGCCATGGGGCAGAAGTGATACCTCAATAAGCATTCCATTTTCCATAATTTTTCACTTTATTTTATGCGATTCTGTGTTGGAACATTATGTATACATCACATTTTTATGTTATAGTCTATGCACTTTTGCAAAGGCAGCAATAGAAGTTTATCAAAACACTGTTACTTACAAGTGAACTCTTCCTGAAATTTGCAAATGACCTAGCTTCAGACAATTTTATATAAGATTGTACAACTTATTTAACATTTGCTTGGAAGCATAATCTATAGTCCACAAAATCATTCAGTCATTGCTCACTGTGCTGTAAAAACAGAGAAATCACTGTAGCATCTCTTCTTTAAAGCAAAGAATATATTGTGGACTGTTGCCCACGGAGCAAAGCAGCTGGCTTAAGGAACAGTAATCTAAAGTTGTGAAAAATGACAGATCCAACCCTGTGCCATGGCTTTTTAACTATAGAGGCCTTGTGAAGAATTTACTCTAGCAAGCAGCTAAGCAACCACACAAACCATTACAGAAAAATTTAAAATAAAGTTTTACCCAATCCTTTTCGGCTTCCAATATGTTATCATGGGCAAATTTGCCAGATTTAAGGATTGTGGATCACTGGCCATGAGCTTACATCAGAAGACACATTATGGAGCTTTCATTGTGCATCAGTTCCCCAGTAAAAGATATCTTCATTCGATCTTTAAGAAGTGGGCCATATATCACACATTAGCTGAGTTTCCTTTGATATTACTAACTCTGTAAGCACTATTCAGATGTGGTTTTACCGACAGAAGTTCAAAGCGGGAAAATCTTCCCTCATCCACTCTTCCTATATTTAAAGAGAATTTAGTAAAGCTATCACAACTCAAAGGACTTTCATTTTAATATTTTGTACCATCTCATTATGATTTTTGCTCGTTCTGACCTCTTGTAAAAGGATTTTTCTTTTATTGGTTATTATTACCTTTTTTCTGGTAATTACTTTCTTGTATCTTCCTAATAAGTAAGTAGATATTTAAATTTTCAAACCTAATTTCCTAATAGCAGAAATACATGGCTGGCAAGCATCAAGATATAATGCATTCAGGTGAAGTTACAGACGTTTTGAGGGGTTCCTTTTAATTATCAATATTTTATTGTATTTTGGTTTTAAGCAGGTATTGATTTGCTAATAAGCATGCAGTTCTGCATAGTACAATATTCATGGGCTGTAAAAACTGAAGTAATATTGAAAGGAAAAAAATGCCTTTCCTACTGTTCTTTCTTTTATTTTTTTTTTTCTGGTAGTGATATCATATTTGAATATCAAACATGCGGTGATATGAGTGGAGTAAACTACAAGCCTAAAAACAGTAGTAAAGAGATTTTGATAATATCCTGTATATACCCTGGAGAAGACATTTCATTCGAGGGCTTGGTGATCTCAGGCAAACTACGTCTGCTCTGTCAGGCCTTGTACTTAATGCTTGAGAAACACGTATATCAGTATGGGTGGCTGCTGCAAAGAAATCTTCTGGAGTGCCCCATTTCAGACTGCTGCATAATGGTGGGTATGATGAAACAGACAACCCTACTGCTTGTCAGGGGAAGACATATGATTTTGTACTTTACAGTAGATGAAAGGCATCACGGCACGTGAGAGAAACTGAACATCTTCACAGATGGGATCTCTGCAATGTGTTGTGGGGAATATTTATCTGGGATCTGCATAAAAGCAGTGTTCCCAGCATCTGAAAGGATGCAAGATTTACTCACAACTTTTAATTCTCTTTGTTAAAGCTGCTATTTTATTATGCTATTTATTGTTGGATTTTTCTCTTTGAAATCCAGACAGAATTATGCACTGTACCTCCCCATCCATGGTGCGAAACACTATCTTATGTATTTGTCTTCTATTTTTTAAGTGCTACGTATGCATTTATAAAGTAATTGTAATCTTGAAATTAATATGACGTATATTGTTTTGTCTATAAAACCAGGTAAATAATGCCTCAGCTGATGGCTGACAAGAAAACTGAAAAAGAAAGACAGAAAGATGCCTCCTAGACAAAGAGACATCCTCTGTCAGGGTGAGGTTTGATAGTGAAAAGGCAGAAAACATACGTATTAGTGGAAGACTAAAGATCCATGTACAGAGTTCAGAGAAACAGCAGAATATGCCCTACAACACTGATCAATGTTAAAACAGCCTATTGTGGTTAAAGATATTATGTCTTTTTTTTTTGGTATATTAGATTTTACTACTGTTTTACTGTTAATTGGAATCTCTAGACAGCTTCTAGGACAGAAAGTCTGGACCTCTGCATTTGAGAAACTTCTGATCACTAGAGCACTTGGCTGCTGAGATTGTTATGCAGTTATGCTCACAGTAGCTAATCATGCTCTTAATTAGTGCCTAATTTTGATGCTTGTGTTGCTTTGTGGTTTTCTTTAAAGAAAACATAGCTAAATTACAAACTTGAAGCAGTTTGATTTTGCATAAACTAAGCAAAGACCAATTGGTGCCAGCAGTGCTAGCCTCCAGACTTTCCTTCTCTAGTGAGCTGCTTCTCTCTTCATAGTCATAGAATCGTAGAATCATAGAATAGTTAGGGTTGGAAAGGACCTCAAGATCATCTAGTTCCAACCCCACACCCCCTGCCATGGGCAGGGACAGCTCATGCTAAACCTTCTCATCCAAGGCTTTGTCCAACCTGGCCTTGAACAGCACCAGGGATGGAGCATTCACAGCTTCCCTGGGCAACCCGTTCCAGTGCCTCACCACCCTAACAGGAAAGAATTTCTTCCTTATATCCAATCTAAATTTCCCCTGTTTAAGTTTTAACCCATTACCCCTTGTCCTATCACTACAGTCACTAATGAAAAGTCCCTCTCCAACATCCTTATAGACCCCCTTCAGATACTGGAAGGCTTCTATAAAGTCTCCACACAGCCTTCTCTTCTCCTGCCTGAACAGCCCCAACTTCCTCAGCCTGTCTTCATACGGGAGGTGCTCCAGTCCCCTGATCATCCTCATGGCCTCCTCTGGACTTGTTCCAGCAGTTCCATGTCCTTTTTATGTTGAGGACACCAGAACTGCACACAATACTCCAAGAGAGGTCTCACAAGAGCAGAGTAGAGGGGCAGGATCACCTCCTTTGACCTGCTGGTCACACTCCTTTTGATGCAGCCCAGGATACAGTTGGCTTTCTGGGCCGTGAGTGTGCACTGCCGGCTCATGTTCATTTTCTCATTGACCAACACCCCCAAGTCCTTCTCCACAGGGCAGCTCTGAATCTCTTCTTTGTCCAACCTGTGGCTGTGCCTGGGATTGCCCCGACCGAGGTGTAGGACCTCACACTTGGCATGGTTAAACTTCATAAGGTTGGCATCAGCCCACCTCACAAGCGTGTCAAGGTCCCTCTGGATGGCATGCCTTCCCTCCAGCACATCAACTGAACCACACAGCTTGATGTCATTGGCAAACATGGTGAGGGCGCACTCAATCCCACTGTCCATGTCACCGACAACGATGTTGAACAAGACCGGTCCCAGCACCGATCCCTGAGGGACACCACTCGTTACCGGTCTCCAGCTGGACATTGAGCCATTGACCACAACTCTTTGTGTGCGGCCATCCAGCCAGTTCTTTATCTGCCGAGTGGTCCATCCATCAAATTGATATCTCTCCAATTTAGAGACAACGATGTTGTGTGGGAAAGCGTCGAGAACGCTTTGCACAAGTCCAGGTAGATGACATCAGCTGCTCTACCCCTGTCCATCAGTTCTGTAGCCCCATCATAGAAGGCCACCAAATTGGTCAGCCAGGATTTCCCCTTAATGAAGCCATGCTGGCTGTCACCAAGCACCTTGTGGTTTTTCACTTACCTTAGCATGCCTTCCAGGAAAATCTGCTCCAAGATTTTGCCAAGCGCAGAGCTGAGACTGACTGGTCTGTAATTCCCCGAGTCATCCATTTTCCCCTTCTTGAAAATGGGGGTTATATTTCCCTTTTTCCAGTTGTTGGGAACTTCACCTGACTGCCATGATTTTTCAAATACAATGGCCAGTGGCTTAGCAACTTCATTCGCCAGCTCCTTCAGGACCCGCGGATGGATTTCATCAGGTCCCATGGACTTGTCTACGTTCAGGTTCTTAAGACGGTCTCAAACCAAATCCTCTCCTACAGTGGGCCTAAGGTCTTCATTCTCACAGTGCCTGTGTCTGCCTTCCAAGACTTAGGTGATGTGCTCAGAGCATTTGCCAGTGAAGACTGAGGCAAAGAAATCATGAAGAACCCCAGCCTTCTCCAAATCCAGGGTAGCCAGTTCTCCCGAGAGCTTCTGGAGGGGACCTACGTTGTCCCTAGTCTGTCTTTTATTCTCTACATCCCTATAGAATCCCTTCCTGTTATCTTTAACATCCCTAGCCAAGTTTAATTCTAACTGGGCCTTAGCTTTCCTAACCTGGTCCCAGCTTCCCAGACAACATCCCTGTATTCTTGCCAGGCCACCTGTCCTTGCTTCCACCTTTTATAAGCCTCTTTTTTTGTTCGAATTTTGCTCAGCAGCTCCTTATCCATCCAAGGAGGTCTCCTGGCCCTCCTGCTGCACTTCCTTCTGGTTGGGATGCAACACTCCTGAGCTCGTAGCAGGTGATACTTGAATATCATCCAACAGTCTTTGGCCCCCCTGCCCTCCAGGGCTATATCCCATGGAACCTTACTAAGCAGGTTCCTGAAGAGGCCAAAGCCTGCTCTCTTGAAGTCCAGGGCAGTGAGCTTGCTACACGCTCTTCTCACTGTCCTGGAGATCTCAAATTCAGCCATCTTGTGATCGCTGGAACCAAGGCTGCCCTGGAGCCTCACATTTCCAGCCCTTCCCTGTTGGTGAGCATGAGGTCAAGCATGGCACCTCTCCTTGTCAGCTCCTGTATTACTTGCAGAAGGAAGTTGTCTTCCACACAATCGAGGAATCTCCTGGATTGCTTGTGCCGGTCCATACCGTCGCTCCAACAGATATCAAGGTGGTTAAAGTTCCCCATGAGGACAAGGGCCTGCCAGCATGGGGCTGCTCCTATCTGTCTACACAGTGCTTCATCCACAGAGTCCTCTTGATCCGGCAGTTTGTAACAGATCCTCACAGTGATGTCCCCCATCGCTGTTCTCCCTTTAACCCTAACCCACAAACTGTTAACTGATCACCTGTCTCCAGACAGAGTTCCATACTCTCTAGCCTATCCCTAACATAAATAGCAACTCCTCCTCCCCACTTGCCGGGCCTGTCTTTTCTAAAGAGCCTGTAACCTTCCATTCCAACACTCCAGACATGTTGGATGATGCCTATTATACCCTTAGACGTGCACACAACTCTAATTCCTCTTTTTTGTTCCCCATGCTACGGACGTTTGTATAGAGGCATCGGAGCTGATTTCCAAATGAGGCCGGCTCACTGGCTGCTGCGGGAGCGGCTGGAATATCTCTACATTGCTCCAGCATTTATTATAGGTGTTGGCAACTGACTGGAAGTGTTGGGATGGAATGATGCCCCCCTCCCCCAACACATCTAGTTTAAAGCCTCCTTGACCAGTCTGGCAAGCCTCCTACCAAAACCTCTCTTCCCCTTCGTCAGACCAGCTCCACCAGCCCCCAGTAGACCTGGCCCACTAACCTGGCTCCCGTGTTCAAGACACCAAAACACCTGACTATGACACCACCCTTCTAACCATTTATTAACCTGGCCAACCCTCTTAGCTTTTTTGAGGTCCTGCCCTGTATCCTGGAGAATTGATGAAAAGACTATCTGAGCTCCAGAGCCCCTAACCACCTCTCCCAGGGCTCTGTAGTCCTTCTTCATGTTCTCCAGGCTACTGCTATCTATATCACTAGCCCCCACACAGATCACTAGAAGTGGGTAATAGTCAGTGGGACTTACTAGTGCAGGCAGCCTCTCTGCAACATCCCTGATCCGTGTCCCAGGTACGCAACACACCTCCCTTGAGACTGGGTGAGGCCGACAGATGAGTGCTTCTGTTCCTTTCAGAGTTCCCTACTACTATGCTTTTTCCTGGCACCACCAGTAGTGATCTTCTTTACCAGTGCATCAGCCAGTTGTTCATGTTGTGAGGTGTGTGTTTCCTTGTTGGCCCTCTGCAGAACTGGGAAGTGGTTCTGGGTGGGGACAACAGATTTAGGAGGAAGCCCCTTGCTTTTAATTGTCCTCTTCCTCCTTTTCTTGTTGTTTGGTGTTGTTTTTTTTTTTTTTCGTAACTATTTTCCAGCTTCCTCAGTTAGCGGCCTCCTTCTTTCCTCCATGAACGCTTGAGGCTCCTGCACAGTTTGGGCCTGGCGCAAGCAGTCCTGCTTCCTCCCAGCTTCCCTGACACCTTGCAGCCCATTGACAGCATCCCGCAGCTCAGCCCCTGCTGCAGGAGGACCTCCACCAGAGCGCACCGAGTGCAGCCCTGCCCACTGTGCACCCTCCCCTCAGAAGACCAGTGCAGGCACTCTCTACACTCCGCACTGCAGCCTCCCCTCTCATCGGCTCTGTCTGGGTGCCTACGCTGGCCACCGCCGGGGCAGCCAGAGCAGAGCTCCCAGGCCGGGCCCTGATCATATGGGGAGTGCTCACCACCCCACTTGCCTGCCTGCGTGAACTAACCTGAGCATATGTTTATTCTGTTCTGAATTTTCTGCCATTTCTTTGTCTCAGAACTATAAGGAGTCTTAATTCAAGTCTCAGAAGAATATGCAATTTTTGATACAAGTACAGTCAAGCAAATCATTAAATAATAATATTTAATGGTCCTCACATAAAAATGTAACTCCTAAAATGCATACATCTCTCCTCTTTCCTAAAACTACACTTGAACAAAAGATAAGGTGTGAAATTCAAGGACTGAACTGCCCAGACATCAACTTTAACAGAATGAACTCATTTATAACAAGCAACCAGAAGGTAAAATCTTCATGTGTTGGAAACCAGGAAAGCTGCTGCATTCAGAGCCACCTTTCTCATGGTAAATAATTGAACACAGATACTGGGAGATATCAATTTTATGAAAAAAAATATTTATGATGTATATGTTATGTATGCCCTCAAGATTCTGCTAAATATTTTTGGAGAGTGTTCATTTCACTTCCTCACAGAAGTGGAGGTAAGACTGGAAATTCTTCTCTTCTCTAGAATAGTAAATCACTCTCTCTTCTAACACCTAGCTGAATGATTGCATATCACATATTTTCTTTCAGTTGCTAAGAATTAGAGGGTTATTTATCTTTGAAAACAGTCATCTTCATTAACAGACCATTTCGTAGACCATAAGAGGCTGCAATAGATAAAAAAATTTCCATGATTTTAAAGCCCTTGATAGGTTTATTTTCTGACTCTGCCAAGGCAAAAGATTCAACCCAACGTGAATAAACAAATTTAATACTAACAGTGCATTATTATATATGAAGGTATTGGCTCCCAGTCTCTAACCTGATGTTTTCTTTATTTTGCAATGTAGAAATTCATATCAAATAAGCCAAGTTAAAAATTATATCCTGCACTAGAAAATTTTGCTTTACAAATAGATTTTAATTCCGTTTATTTATTAAACTACAGTATTTAGAGTCATCTATCATATAAATCTTCATTGTGAAAGAATTTCAGGCATTAGCCAACTTCAAGACCTCTACTATATATTAACCAGTTGCAGTCCTATCTTGCTTCTAAAAGGTTCCTTGCAATATTTTCTCCTATGAACTTATTGCCTACTACTAGATTCTCTCATGAAAAAAGATAACATTCATTGAAAAGAGAAAGAAAACTCTAAAACAGCAAAAAATAAACTAAATTTGTCAGTTAATTATTTTGGGTTTACAAAATTGTTTCTGATGCTGAATCAGTAATGTGTTGATCAGATTCATATAGTAATTTTCTTAAATATTCCGACTACAGTCCTAGCCAGTGCTACCAGTTCCAAGGAACTGGAAGGACACTGACAGAATTGCGTGGAAGTCAATTTCACTGGATTGCTACAAATATATGGGAATGAAAAGAATGATTGCTTCCCTTTATTCATCATTTATCTTCATTCTTTGTCTAGTTCTCCTATAATTCAATACAGCCTCCCCGAATGCAACTATTTTAAAGAGGGAATTTATGGCTACTTGAGGTTTCTAAAGATCTGAAATATCAGAAGACTCATGGACATTTTCCAATAATTTCCATTATTATGAAACTTGTTTAGTTAGGCTGTCACTGAGAAGACTAGCAACACTGAGAGAGAGAAAAATACTGCCAGAATTAAGATTGTCTCTAATGTTTTTATTCAGTCCCCTTGTGGATGTATCTTCTAGTGTTGCAAACAAAATCTCCACAGAGATTTTTCTTTATTCGAGGTACTGCCGGTTTGTATTCAGAGGATGAATCAGAACTGTATAATAAACATGAATGCTGTCTATAGTATCCTGCTTTATTTGTAATTTGGAATGTAATCTGGAAGTTAAGAAGGAGGGAAACAAATTTAAGTGTGATCTAATCATTTAACTGCAAGTACCATGTATAACTGGATGTTAGTTTTGTTTCTGCCATAAGGCATCAGCAAGTGAAATGGTGTATGGCGTTTTTGAAATAAATAATGTTTATTTTGTGCAGGTAATATTCTTCGTAACTCAAAAAAAAAACTATTGTTTGCCTCACTGACAGAGATAATGTAGTTCATCCTCAAATATTTTGCTCTTTCAGTTCCCTACATGCTTTGAATGTATTTTATAATCAGAAAAACTGGGCAATGTCAAAGCAGACATCCTCTTGTCATCCTGTTTAACTCTTTACATCTGTAAGGTATTTGGAACATTTTTTAAAATTTGTAAGTAATTGGATAAATAAACATTACAAAGAGCACTTAGGCATGTTAAACCTCTATAACAAAACTCTAAACTTATAGCAATTAGTTCTAGTGTAAAGATTTGGGTGGAGGACAATATTATTATGAAAAAAAAATAATCTAAGTATTTTACCTAAAATCTAAAATAACCCAAGCATTTTCTACTGGCAGTCACAAATCTAGTACAGGATTTTGGTAACTGAAATAACGTGTCACGTGAGATCTGAATCCAACCCTAGCTATTCTGTGATTCTATGATTCTATGAATAGGTTCCTCTTCACTAAAAGCTGAGTTTTTGAATGTTGGTTGAGACCAGAGAACAGTCCACCATGCTCACTGGAAACAGAATCCACTGGAAGAGATTTGTCACCCAACCAGAACACAGACGACTGTCTGCAATGCCCAGATGGAAGGAAGCCTTGGAACATCAAAGAAACTGCTAGTGGGATAGATATCAAATGTTTGTGATTCAGCAGTCTCCCGAGAAGCGTAACACCATTTCACTCTGAAAGGTGAAAGACTCTTTCACAGTAGGTGTTGGTCAAGACATGCTTTCCAATGTGGGTCTTCACAGTTTCTAGTGTATCCTCACTACTGGCAGAAATGAGATGATAAAGCTCCTAGAGAATTAATGTGGGAAAAAGAAAAAAAAATATAAATTGAATATATCCTAAAAAATTGCTACTTCATTGCACTTAAAAGGAATGTTTTCAAACTTAGTTTCCTATTTTGATTGGATTTAAGTTGAACATAATTCTGTATCATATGTGTGAAACTAGGAGACCTCTATTTCTCTGTGAGTATACTTCAGAGTTCAGCCTTAGGACAAATCCTGATATATATTCATAGAGAATCACTTGGCCTCATGACCAAACCCCTTTTCAGTTCATAACTCCATGATGTTTGTGTGGTAATGACGATAATCTTTTGTTTAAAATGTGGTACTAGGAGAGTATTTCAACAGGATAAAACCTTGCGTGTTTCTGAAAGAAATTATTGGGTATATTCTTTCTCAGCGCAGTACTTATTAGATGCTTTACATCCCTTTCATTCTTAAAACATAGACTTTGATGATAGAGCTATGTGACTTTTTATGCTTCATTGTAGTAACAGCTGATATATGCAATCCACTGACCAGGTTTCTTAGTTCTTTCAGATTTGCTCAGAAAATCACAATCATGGGAGCAAGCAGTCTTGTAAGACAGCTACCTCTAGTTCTTCATGTAGTTGTGAACCTCTGTTAAAATTTGGATAAAAGTACTTAAACCACTACTAGTAAACCACTGGAGGGCATGAGAGAAGGGGAAGAAAGGGTGTGATTTCAGACAAAGAATAAAGCACTGGTTGTAAAATACAAAGGTTTTTTGCAGAACAGAATTGACGTTATTTTTACATATATGTTGTGATTAATGTAATTTAATGTCAATCTTTTCAGAAGGAATCATGGCTTATATTTATCCAAAATTTTAATGTCTTTTGTTTACTTGCTGGTACCATGGACATGCAGATCTTGATTAAGTATTGTCTGAAAATCACAAACCAACTTTAAACCTATGAAGTGAATGCAAAATTTTTAGTGCATCATCAAATGTACCAAGTCAATAACTTTTCAAAACCTATTTTTTAACTGAATATTATTTATTCCTGACTATAGTAAGGTGAAAAAAATTCTGAACAAGACCATCAAAGACATCCTGATTTGGAATTTGATGCTCTAAGCTAGAGTCCTGTTAAAGAAAAAAAAAAAATTACAATCCTTATTTTACAAATATATCTTTCCAAAAGAAATATGGGGGAAAAAAATTTGAGGGATTTAATCACCATTTAAGCATTTAATTTAATCATTGTCTTTATATAGTTCTCAAAATAAAAGACTGAATGTAAAGGAAGAAAATGTAGTGTAGTATAGTATAGCTTGAGGAACAAAAGTGTAATGCAAGACGTATTTGTGCAACAGTTATTTGTTTTGCCAAAATATTGGATGCATGGATTATGTTTTATTTAATATATGATTCAAATTGTCTTTCAGTTCAAAATGCATACGTGCACTCTGAAACATAATACCACTCCAGTTCCAAGGAGACATAAGTATTAGTTGTTCTTGTTATCTTGTTTTATTATTAAGGGATACCAGATACGACATGTTAGTTCTATAACTATGCAAAAAAACACATGCAAGTAATATGTAAAACTACAGATATTTTGTTTTCTAGTTAAAACATCATGGATACTTTTTTACATATTTTGAGAAAGAGTACAAAGGTTTACTCTATTAATTTAGCATTTTCCTACCAGTCTGGCTTCATGTGCTACACATCTCATTTTCATAAATGTCCTAAGGGAACAAAAGTCAGACAGCATTACAAACACATATTTCAGCAAAAATAAAGCAATATAATGCAAGACATTCAATCAATATAGTGGAGAATGAAAATGAATGGTCACAATTTCATAAGGTGACAGAGCTTTACAAGACAAAGTGTGAAAAGTTTCTGAAAAGAATATTAAAATAAAACCAAACAAAAAAAAAATCAATATTTTAGTATAACAAGGACCTATTTCAGGTAGTGGAAATGCCCTTTTGAAGTTTGTCTCCCTTAATTATATTATAGACTTAGACTCTGAATTGGGGTAATTTCCAGTCTCTACTGGAAAAGTGAAAACGAACTCATGGGTACAGAATTATGCCTATGATTGTTCACTATAATAAACACACCATACAAGCAAAATCTACTTGGAATGATTTCACAGCATACTTCAGCACACAACGTTCTGTGGCTTTGATAGTCACAACTTTTGCAAAACAATTCTTCACAATTATTTACTAGTCAATATCCATAATATCTAGTGAAGCACAAAGAGAAGTTGCAGTCAGTGACAGCAGTAACTATTTTTCAGAGAGCCCTCTCTCAGCCTCTTGCCATATTGCACTATCAAGAGAAATGGCTTTTTTGCCTTTGAAATCCAGAGCACGAGCTGCATCCTGCACCTACCCCAGAACAGTCCTACATAAATGATAAAAACCAATATCTCATTATTCACATATCTTTCTTATGAAGTTGCTACAGAAAGAATAAGCAATTTTGGCAAACCACTGATTTGTCGAGTACTGTGACTACTGTGATGATTTTGTCATCTCTGCACAGGACAAAAAACAGATGATGAAATATCTTAAGATTGTTTGGGCTTGGAGACTTTTTTTCCAGCTGAGATGTTAAGATGTTAACTAGACCTAGCTGTAAAACAGACAGTAACATCTTCTCAGATAGTAGCCAGCTGATGAAGAGTGTGGCTGTAGCTGTAAGTTTAACTTACAGCAACAGTGTGATATGTCCTGTTTTCAGCTGGGACGGAGTTAATTTTCTTTCTGCACACAGCTGGTGCAGTGCTGTGGTTTGGCTTTAGTCTGAGAACAATGCTGATAACACAGTGATATTTTAATTGTTGCTCAGTAGCGCTTACCCTTAACAAGGACTGTTCAATCTCTCATGCTCTGCCAGTGAGGAGAGGCACAAGAAGCTGGGAGGGAGCAGAGTCAGGACACCTGACCCAAACTAGCCAAAGAGATATTCCATACCACAGCATGTCATGCCCAGTATAGAAACTGGGGGACTTACCCAGAATGTAGAAATGCTTACCGAGATAGCTTTTCCCACTGCCTAGCAAGGTGTGGTCTGGCACTATTCCTTCTCTGTTTTCTACTGTCAAGTAAAAAGTGTTAATGACATTTCGGATGTTAATTTAAGCTAAAACATTTGGCTTTAACTTGAACATCAAAGAGAAGGTCCAGTCAATACTGGTGTTTGTAGAGCAAAAGGACTAACAGCATTACTTTTCAGCTAAGATAGATGTTTCATTCTGTAAACATTTCTCTTTCTCTTGCCTGAACACTTAAGACAATCTCTTTGATCTCCTTTAGGAGGAGAGCAGCAGACAAGATGCAGTGACTTTTGCTTTGTGTGTTAGCCTGTGGTTTTAAGTGCTACCATCTCCCACGCATATTATTTAATATAAAAGTACACTACAAAAGAAAAGGCAATAGAAAATTCCATTACTGTAATTTTCTTGCATTTTTGTAATTTTTCTAAGGCAGCAACAGTGGTCCATTAAAGCTGTTTTTCCAATATACTTTCAGATAGATCAGTGACACCAACAACACCATGATAAGAGCAGTGTAAGTTCCCTAATAGCTGCCAGGGCTGTACGTCTATCAGGGTTTCTTTTTAAAATACAAATTTAAGACTTAAAGGAAGAGTCTCATCCTCTCACCTACGTGATCTATCCCAAATATAGTAGGATAGAGATGTCACTATAATTGTCAATTAAAAAAAAATTTGTCCTGCAGACTGTTGTTTTATTTATAAAAAAGGAAAAAAACCCAAACCCTCCTCAAAAAAAACCCTACAAGTAAACAAACAAACAAACAAAAAACCAAATGCCAGAAAGACTTCAGAATGTCTACATCATTGCTGAAAAGAAAGAATTGACTAAAGTCTGAGAGTCCAGATTCCCAAATCTGCAAGTGTTCAGGGCATGATGGCAATGACATTAAACTACATACATATGTTGAAAAAACCATGTTCTAAAAACATAAAGTTAGAAACTGGTAATTTGTCTTACAAATGGCATGAAGCACATTATGCAATTGTCTATGAATAGAAAATATAAATATCATATCTAAATAATGTAGTGATAAAGTAAGTTAAAACAAATTCATTTTAATATAAATGTGTTTAATAACTATTCTTAAAAGAAACATAGATATTTATTTGTTGTGTTCTCAGGCTATACTCAACAGTATTTTTTCCTACCTACTTTCTCCTACCTTTAAAATTAGATCTTCTGAGTACCTTGTATTTAGCTCTTAATAGGATAAATGACATATAATTAAAGGTAGCGGCATAGAATCATAGAATCATAGAATGGTTTGGGTTGGAAAAGACCTTAAGATCATCAGACTCCAACCCCCCTGCAGTGGGCAGAAACACCTTACACTAAGCCATCTCACCCAAGGCTTTGTCCAACTTGGCTTTGAACACTGACAGGAATGGAGCACTCACAACCTCCCTGGGCAACCCATTCCAGTGCCTCACCACCCTAACAGGAAAGAATTTCCTCCTTATATCCAATCTAAACTTCCCCTGTTTAAGTTTTAACCCATTACCCCTTGTCCTGTCACTACAGTCCCTAATGAAGAGTCCCTGCCCAGCATCCTTATAGGCCCCCTTCAGATACTGGAAGGCTGCAGTGAGGTCTCCATGCATATTTTAGTTAAAAAATGAAAATGACAATTCTATTAAGTTTTATTTTCAAATACTGATAATGATTATAGAATAATTTACTTTAGCCTCATGAAACCTGTCATTTCTGCAATTATTTGGTGGGAACTTGAATACTGAACACCTTTTTTGTTTCTTTTGTTTTTGTTTTTTTTTAAGGAACATGTGTAGCTAAATGCTACAAAAAATGTTTCAGCAATTATTCAGTAACAAGCTATTTACATTTTAGAAGTTGCCAAAAGGATGATATTTCTATGGATTTTGCAGTCTTTATTTGGGTGTGGCAGATGGGATACAGTACTAAAATATGGACAATATACTGTAAAACTCTTTTCACAGATGTAGAAAAATTTGGTTTAGATGGGAAGACAAAACTTTTAAAATACGAAGTTATGTGCACAACAAAAAATTCTAACCAAAGCCAAACACTTTCAAGATGAAAGAAACATCTTTAATACCTAATATTCTAATGAGTTGATGTTAAGCATGGTGTGATAGCCGCATTGATTTTTTACTTTAGTTAAAAAAAACTTGAATGCAGAAATGTAAAAAATTATTACTTGGAAAATTACTTGTTGAAGACTCAGCAGGTATTGTCATTACTTCTGTGTATCTGGGCAGGGTACAGGCACATTGTTAATGCTATGAAGTCTGGTAATTCATGGCTGTATGAAGTTCATGTGTCACCAGCCTTGTGCAAACCACATGAAGTTCAACAAAGTGAAGTGCAAGGTCCTACACTTGGGTGAGGGCAACCACAGGCACAGCTAAAGGTTGGGTGAAGAAGTAATTCAGAGCTGCCTTGAGGAGAAACTTGGGGGTGTTGGTTGGTGAGAAGATGAACATGAGCTGGCTTCAGTGTACACTCGCAGCCCAGAAAGCCAACCGTATCCTGGGCTGCATCAAAAGGAGCGTGACCAGCAGGTGGAAGGAGGTGATCCTGCCCCTCTACTCTGCTCTTACGAGACCTCACCTGGAGTATTGTGTGCAGTTCTGGTGTCCTCAGCATAAAAAGGACATGGAACTGTTGGAACAAGTCCAGAGGAGGCCACGAGGATGATCAGGGGACTGGAGCACCTCCCGTATGAAGACAGGCTGAGGAAGTTGGGGCTGTTCAGCCTGCAGAAGAGGAGATGCCAGGGGACCACATAGCAGCCTTCCAGTATCTGAAGGGGGCCTATAGGGATGCTGGGAAGGGGCATTTCATGAGGGGCTGTAGCAATAGGACAAGGGATAATGGGTTCAAACTTAAACAGGGGAAGTTCAGGGTAGATATAAGGAAGAAGTTCTTTACTGTGAGGATGGTGAGACACTGGAATGGGTTGCCCAAGGACGTCGTGAATGCTCCACCCCTGGCAGTGCTCAAGGCTGGGTTAGATGAGGCTTGGAGCAATGTGGTCTAGTGTGAGGTGTTTCTGCCATGTCATGGAGTTGGAACTAGATGGTCTTAAGTTTCTTTCCAAGCCTAACCATTCTATGATTGTATGAATCTCTGTGCATCGGTGAGTAAATATTAGACCAGGGTACATTCTGCAAAAATAAATCCACATTCTAATTTATTTGAAATTAAAGGTATTTATATACATATGCAAGTAAGGACTTTAGATGCAAGTGATAGTACAGAATGAAGAGACTGTAAATTATAAATCCCAGACAATATGTAAAGTATGTACATGTATGTAGATATGTAATAATAAATATGTAAATATGATAAGCAATCAAACTGCAAACCGACCCCTTTTTGTTCTTTCCATCTGTCTTGGAAAGACAAGAAGCAATGTAGAAAAGATCTAACTAGACATCTTTAAAAAAAACCCAAACTTACATAGCCTCTTGTGGGTTCACCACACAGCTTCCATCTGAGACCTATGTATGATAAGACAGGAATGTTAATGTGCTCTGGGATTAAAAAACAAAACAAAAACAACAAAACAAAGTGATCCAAAATATTAAAGAATTTAGTACTACATACCAAAGACTTCATTTCAGCTCTCATTTATTTGTATCAATGAAGTGTGAAAAATTGGTTTGGGGTGGCTAAAGTGCCAGGAAACTGCAGCACATAATGTTTCTGTGTTAGAAAAAGCTGATTCAGTTTGCAAAACGTGCCTGGCTCTCAATGAAATGGATGATACCCATACTGAAGCTTTGTCTGCTAATGTCATGTTTGCCCTGATTAATCATTAAGGACTGAAAGTTTTGCAATCCTTCACTTGATATTTCTAACAGAGTAAGCAGTATTATCACAGCATAGACCTGCTTTCTTGACTCTCTCATGGGTGATCTGAAAATATATACTGCTGAATTTGCTGTTAAAGCTTTTCTCTGAACTACCCAAAAAGTCAGAAAGGTCTTCATTAATTCAGACCTATTGTACAGGGTGACTTATTTTGGGTTTCTGATTTTAAAAATAAATCACACAGAAAGGGGATTGAGACTTTCCTGTCAGTAAAAACACTCTTCCTTTTTTTTTTTTTTCTTTTTCAGTAGGGAATTTTTGCGCACAAAGCTACAATCTCTTTTGCTCTAAAAATTTTTTTAATTGTGTTCAGGCCAATTTAATTTTTATGCTGCAATGCTTTTGGTTTATTTGTCTGATCCAAAGATAAGATTCGCTCTTTTCAAATGAAGTAATTTGTAGGTACTTATGATTTTCCACAAAAAAAAGTAGAAGAATAGACCATCCACTATAAATCTCATCTCACCAGAAGAAATTGTTATTTCTACACATTTGTGTTTGCAGGAGGAATTGTCAGATCAATTAAGCACCCTCTTGGTACATAGCTTTGGTGCAAACAGTAGAGCAGCTTATAATGAATACTTTATTTTCTCTCCTGTTACGCTTCAAGGCTTCTGTCATCCTTTTCAGAGATAACAGACACAGGAGCAAAGAACAGTGAAGGACTGACCATATAAAAATTACCAGGTTCTGCAGGGCAATAGCAGCAGAAAAGGCGTGAAATGGTGCCAGGAAAACATCGTCTGCACTATACATATTTGCAGTTTCTGGTCTCAAAGAATGAACTCTTTCCAGAAGAGGGAGCGCATTAGCTGTGCACCTCTGATTTAGCACAGAATCCAGTTTGAGAACTTAGGGACACACGTAAGAAAGGCAGGGCAATTTCGTTGAAAACCTTCCTATATGAACTACTTATATAGATGCCTCTGTACAATACCATTAAAGATGGTTTTTCAGTTCCTTGATATGCCATAACTAATTATCAACATTTCAGGTGTCATTACTTTACTGTCTAGAGCAGTTTGGACACAAAAAAAAAAAAAAAAAAAAAAAAACAGAGGTAAAACATCAAACAGAAAAAAACTTACTTTTGTAATTTGGACTGACCTCTACTGTAACTTGTCTAGTTTTAGTTACCTCAACCTCTATTTACATCTTACTATAATATAGGATCTTAGTCACTTTACACACTTCAATTGATGAGTATAGTAACTGAGTAATTTTTAACTCCCTGAATGTATTTTCTTATTTTCCTCTCCCTCCTCTTTTCACCTGCTATTTACCATTGTCCCACAGTCTGGTTCTGGCACACATATCCTCAAGTTACTGAAATATACTTAGTTGATGTTCCTTTAAAATTTATTTATTCATTTCTCTCCATGTTGCTTGCAAATTTCAAATAGTGGAAAGGTGACTGATAGATAAAGTCTTTCTTGAAACCATTTCAAAACACCTGAAGTACAAGAGGGTTACTGGGAGTAGTCAGTACGGATTTACAAAGGGAGAATCGTGCTAACCAATCTGACAGCCTTCTACAAAGAGTTTATTAGCCTAGTAAATGAGGAAAATGCATGGATGTTGTTTACTTTGAATTTAAGAAGGCTTTTGACATTGTTTCCTGTAACATCCTCGTAGACAATTTGGCAATGTATGGCTTAGGTTAATGGACAGCAATGTTTCCATAAAACAGACTTGAAGAGATATGTCCAAATGGTTGTTATTAGTAGCACAATATCCAGTTGAAGGCCATTCAGCAGTGGTGTGTGCCAGGAGTTGATACCAGTGCCAGCTCTGTTTAACATCACTTTTAATGATCTGGATGATATGACAAAGTGTTCCCTTAGCAAGACTGTAAGTGAAATAAAACTGGGAGGAACAGTTGATAGACCAGAGCATTGTGCTTCCATTCTGAGGGAACTTGGCAGACTGGAGAAATGGGCTGAGAGGACCTTCATGAAGTTCAGCAAAGTGAAAATGCAAGTCCTACATCTTGGGAAGAATAAAGCCTAGGCACCACTACCCACTGGGGACTGACTGGCTGGAAAGCAGCTCTGCAGGGAAGCACCTTGAAGTCCTGCCGGATAACAAGCTGACTATGAGCCAGTAATGCACCTTTGAGGCAAAGAAGGCAAAGAGTATTTTGGGTTGCATTAGAAAAAGCCTGGCCAACAGGCTGAGGAGGTCTTCTGTACTAAGCACTGGTGAAGCCATATGCAAAGTGCTGTGCAAAGGTAGGAACCCCCAAGCACAAGACAGGTATGAACTTCCTGTAGTGAGTCCAGTGAAGGCCCACAAAGATATTAAGAGACTGGAGAACCTTTCCTATGAGGAAAGGCTTCTATTATTCAAGAAAAGGATCAGGAGCATCTTATCAATGTGTATCAATACCTGATGGGAGGCAATGATGAAGATGAAACCAGGATAATAAGTAGCATCAGCAGTGCTTATTAACAGAACAAGAGGCAATGGACACAAACTGAAACATATGAAATTTCATCTGAACACAAGAAAACAGTATTTCACTAAAGATTTTTTGCTAAAATTATTGAAATATTTCCTGTGTATTAGCAGCTAAAATATTTGCTAAAGTAAAAAGAAAAAAAAAAAAAGAAAAAAATTACTAAATAAAGAGGAAGATAAGCAATTACAGAAAAAAGAAAAATATATTTAAGTTTGTTCAATTTAGCTTTAAATATTTTGACTGCTCTAGCTTATGTTACCTAAACATTGCATGAGATAAACTCAGAGTTGACCTAAGAGCACAGAAGACATTTCAGCTCTTGACAAACACTTACTATTTCATTTAGTTTAAGAGGTTTTATGACATATTTTGAGTAGTATTTTGTGCTATTTGCCATCTCAGGAAAACCCTTTGTACCGCATAATTCCTCTCCATGCTACAAAGCTGTAGAGAATAAAGCACATCATCCACCTTTTAAAAGTTTATTAAAAGATGTTATTCAGAGTGAGGATTTAATTTCACAAAGTAATTCAGGGTTCTTATATGTTGTGTGGTTTATTTATCATGTGATGATATTGAGGGCGGGTTTCCTTTTGTATTAATATCTTATGTTATTGCTTAAAAAAAAATCTAATTAGATCAGTCTATCTCAACAAATCAGAAATTCTAGAGAGAAACTCCAAGCAGATTTCTACCTCCAACACAAATAGTCTACCCCTTTACCACACTTTTTAGTATTCATTTCTCATTTCAAGGTGACAGCAGTTCTAGCACTTAGGTGATATTATTCACATCCTTTCTTTAAAATAACGGATCCATAAAGTTTTTTAGACCTGAATAAATAGTTTATTTTTGGACTCTGTGGTCCTTAGGTTGTCACTATCAATAAACATACTTACCAAATATTTCTTTTATTTATTATTATTTACTTCTAATAATATCAGCAGAAGGGGAAGTGTGAAGCAGTCCTAATTACAAGTGGAGTAATAGGCTAAATCTTAAATATTTGGTTACCTCCTTCACTTTGTGTGCTATCCTGACGTGTTAACTAAGCTGCAACTTAGCAGTTTTCTACAAACATAAATCATGAACTCCAATCACAAACATGCTGCTTTTCAAAGTGTGTCGACCTCATAAATCTGAGGCTTTTTATTTATTGCCAATTCAACAAACAACATGCTGAAGCAGTTCCGAAGATAAATGCCATTTGCAAAGCTAGAGTCATTCAGCCATCTTAATCTTAAAAACAAGTCTCATGGTCATTATTTGGACCATCCCATGTTATCAGTAGGGACAATTTATTACCCCAGAGTGCATTGCAACTCTCCCTCTGTTGACTTCCAGCTAGATGGCAGATGGCAGCTCTTTCATATTGAGAATTATGAAGGCTTCTGCAGTGCGTGCCTTTATGACCATGAATTTATAATGCTGCCACCAGTAAGCACTCAACACTGCAGTCCTCTGCAGGCTACAGTACAGCAACATGAATTCTTTGTTCGCGTCAATTTCTATCTAGCTATCCAAGCATCTGATTTCTAATTGTAATGGACACGAAAGTTTTATAAAGTTTCCTCCATTTGACAAAACAGCTAGATCCAATGATAATTCAGATTCCTACTAGCAGTGCATGAATATAGCTCAGAAATTGTTTTCACTGCCTTGGAAGTGAAGACAATGTGATTTTGCCTGAGCTTAACAGGCTTCTAGGGTGATCCTCTGATAAAACACAGGTTGTTTAAATTTCAGAGGTTTGGATTTATTTCTCTGCTCTTGTTATTGCTATATAAAAACAAAATTAAATTGGGTTTAAAAGATGCAAGGCCCCTATAAGCATCATAAAAGAACTGTTAAAAACTTTCAGTAACATTTAGTGACAAATATGTTAGAAAAAAGAAATTAAAAAAGCATCCAACCAAGAAAGCTTAAAGTTGAAGGCACACATACTGATAAAATGTGACCATTTTAACTTGTGAAAGAGTAATACAAGTGTCCTGAGTAACCTCCTGATTTCTCTTCACTCAACAAAATTCAGTCCCCCTCCTATGAGGGAATCTCACCACACATAGCTTAATTTCATACTCTTCTGGTTGCCTTGCATATTTTTTCCAGTAATTTCAGTAATTCTGCTGGCAACCAGGGGATTTTATGCAGAGAAGTGTGAATGTTAGCAGCAGCAGCAATAGCAGTTTCGGTTTTAACTAACAGTCATAGAGAAACAGATCGAGGGTTGTGACTGGGTGTCTCCGGGGTCTCACTATCACCACTGTAACACTAAATGTCCATATTCCAAGTCTCAGAATCTGTATAATGCACCAGTCTTGCAGTCTTGTCTGAATAAAGTAGAAGACTGCTTTTCCAACAACTGTTATCTCTGCACTCTGTTAAAGTGAGCAGAGTTTTCAGGTCATCAACCTCAGCCTTAACTGATTATTTTCAATCATAAGTTTATAATAAGCTGGATTTCCAGTTTTTCTATTGTTTCTTTTCAAAATTTAATGATGACTTCATTAGTTCATTTTCTGATTTTACAGCTAAATATGCTACATCCACAATTCGTTCAGGAGTAGAGGCATCTTTAGCTTCTTTCTGTGCACAAGATAAACAGGCTGATAAAATTGCTTGCCAGAATTTTTGAGCCCACTTCTTCCCATCCTGGGAAGGGACACATTTATGTTCTTGCAGTAGTCCTGCAGGACTGGAAACTGGAAGGTGCCATGTAATGGTAAGCCTCATAAGAGCTGCCAAATAAGGAAGCTATATTTTTATTTTTAAAAGCAAAGTGTGAGAGTATTACACCAGTCAGTAACAAAATGTGCATGACCAGAGTCACTCAAGCTTCATATGCTTACAGCTAAAAAATTGAAACTTGTATTACTATAGAAAAGCCTAAACAGGTACAAGGGCCTCCTAAATGGTCAGAAGGATGCCCAGGGAATGACACTAAATAATGAAGATAATTGATAGCTGAGAAGGAGGCTTTGCCCTTGTGTAGGCATACTAACAAGTGGGGCTAACAAAGCTCTAAACAAGAAAGACTACCCTTGAAGGCTGGTACATCCTGAAAAACACATGGACTTTATGAAAATATGGCTTTGATGTGTCAGCAAAAAATGATTAGGGAGTTTTTTAGATGAACTATCCTCGTTATACCCTCATGTCTGAGGTTCAGATGTAAGTTATTTTTCTCCTTTCTAGTAGCTGATGTAGCATTGTTTTCTAGTGCGGGAACAATTCCAGTAACACACTGATGTTTTAGTTGTTGCTAAGTAATGCTTATGCTGATCAAGGATTTTCAGTCTCTCATGCTCTGCTAGTGAGGAGGGGCACAAGAAGCCAGAAGGGAACAGAGTCAGGACACCTGACTGGG
This sequence comes from Lathamus discolor, assembly GCF_037157495.1. NCBI lineage: Eukaryota > Metazoa > Chordata > Aves > Psittaciformes > Psittacidae > Lathamus > Lathamus discolor. The sequence continues at coordinate 36,061,769 of NC_088909.1, read as the reverse complement.
AGGAGTCACCCGTAAGGCACAGATCTCTGCTCGGGTTGGGTTGGGTAACGGTGGGTGGTGAGCAATGGTATTGTGCATCACTTGTGTTTATTGGTTTTATTTTCTTTCCTTCCCTTTTTAGTTTTATATTCTCTCCCCTTGTTATTTCCTTTACTATTATTAATAGTAGCAGTAGCAATTTTATATTATACTTTAGTTATTGGACTGTTCATATCTCAACCCGTGGGATTTACATTCATTAAATTCCCCTCCCTATCCTGCTGGTAGCAGAAGAAGGAGAGAATGAGTGAGCGGTTGCACGGTTCTGAGTTACTGGCTGGGCTTAAATCACGACTCCTCATTATAATACTAAAAATCATACCTACAGGTCAAAAGAACTCTGCCCAGGTTATAAGACCCTTTCCCTGAGAATGCATAAGGAATTAAATGATGTAACCTTACATAAATGAATTGACCAATCAGTAAACATGGGAGGATTACAGAGAGTTACTAACCTGAACCAAATTGTGTAAATATGTGAAATTAGGAAGGTGAGAAGTTAGGAAGACTCCATTGTAAATACTGAGATTGGTCAATAGGTGGAATCTGTCTTCTTCCCCCATAGGGACACCTACTGGGTAACAACCATACTCTGTACATTCTTAATGATTAATTCCAGCTAGCTTTTGTATATGTTATTTCATTATTATTCTTGCCATTAGTGTACTATCAACAGCAATCTTTGAAGCTTAATTTGTTACAAACTTATATAACTAAAACTCTCAGCTGAGATCTAGTTTGTGTGAGTTTCCTGAAACTTGAATAATTAACCCAATGGGTGAATCTGTTACCATGGACTCCAGAATATGATGGTCAAATCATCCTCTGATATAGTGTGCCCTGTACAGTAGAGTACCTGCAGAGGGCTCTGATAGGCTATTCTGGCTCAAGGGTCTCACCTTTCCTGAGATGTTGACAGACCCATCAAACATAAAGGTCTGGGGTAAAATCCCCCTTTAACGTGACAATGTCAGTTACCATTTAGGGTTCCAACAGATTAAAAAGGCTTCGCTTGCTTTTCTAAATCAGATACTAGGTGATAAGACAAGCTGTAAGACAGGTTGGAAGATCACCTGTTTTTACTTGTGAAGAAACAAGTTGTGCATCACATTGTCTGGCTTAAGATGAGGAAGAGAAGAGGTGGAACAGCTAAAGGGAAAAAACCTGTCTCTACAAAAGAAAGCCTTTGAACTTAGGCCTGCTTCCACTCTTTTTCTTACATTTGTGGTAGCCTAAAGCATGTGGATTTTGGAAATGCTTTTCTTCTTAAACTCTTGCCGATTACAATAAGAGGTTCCTTCCTACCTCTTACTTTTCTTTCCATTGCCCGACTGTCCTTCTCGTGTTCTGCAAGACTCTGATTGTGAATACAAGTCTGCATTCATAACATTGATTCATAAACTTTCCTTATTGAATTTCTTTCCCTGCTCCAGCATTACTCTCTGCTCCTTCTGCAGTTTTCTGTTATGTGCTGTTAATAACAACACATGCTGTGTCAGGCATCTGATTTTTTCAAAGATCAGATCAATTTCAAGCTTCTCTGTGCAAATTCATTTCAAGTTACCATGTACCAAAGCAATCCAGATCCATAAAATATCTGGGGTTACACCTGTTTCTTGCTCTCCTTTAAAGTAGAAATGTTTATCTTCCTCTACTTAGCTTTTGATGATTCCTTTTCTACAGTTCAGTGTGAATCTAGATTTTGCCTAGCTGATGTGCTTAATTTTTGAAAATCAGATCAGAAAAGAGCTCAGTAATAACACTGAAATCCGTTGTTTTCAATGACAGAGACATCTGCTACGAAGTATGCAATAGTGGTATTATAACCTGGAAAAAAAGTCTCTGTGGTCCACAGAATGTCACAGTATGAAAACAGCTGGAGAGTAAGGGAGTTAAATACTTAAATATAATTATCTAATCTTAAAGCACTGAATTATATCTTAATGGATAGAATTGCCTCTGAAAAAAAAATACTAAAACAGTGTGAAGAATTGTGATTCAGTTTTGTGAAGGTGTTTATAGCTTAAATCTTGTTTTATTTCTGACCCCCCAACTAAAAGCAAACCTTTGGAATGTTTTTCTGCAGGGAGCAGACCCTGGCTATGTGGCAGCTGTTGGATGGCTGGCACTGGAAGCCGTGGCAGCACCATGAGCCGGGGAGGGATGTTCTCAGGCCTGTGGGCAGTGAACCGTGTGTCAGCATGTTGGAAGGGCTGCTGAGGAGCCAGGCAGAGAGCTCAGCAGCAACGCAGGAATATTTTGAAATCTTCCTGGTAGCAGTCAGACTCAGTTTCTGTCAGCCTTGTCTCTGGTTTAATTCTATCTAAACTGAAGAGGTTGAATTAAAAAATATCAGTTTAGAGACACTGGCTTTCTTTGGCAAGGTATTATTTCATTGAAGTGGGTTTTTTTAACATCAAGTGGACATGTACCCAAAGTTTTGGTAGTGTGGGGGGTGCATGAATGGATTCTACATAGGTGCTGCCCTGTGCCAGACACAACTGTTCCAGCCAGCTGAAATTAATCTGGTGCAGTGGAGCATACAGCTGAGCCCCTCAAGATGATGGTACCTTTGATGGTACCTTGGTACCTATGATGGTACCAAGATGATGGTACCTTTGTGGAAACATACTCAAGAAAGGGCAAAAAAACCCTACAAGGTCAGAGGAGGAGGAGGTTTTCCAGGTGCCGGGGCAGAGATATTCCCTCATCGCCCACAGAGGATCTACACTGGAGCAGATGGATATTCCCAACAGCAGCTGTAGCCCCTGGAAAGCAGACAACAGAGCAGGGAGAGATTATGAAATCTAACCAAAATCAACAACTGCCTAAACAGCCTTCATTGAAGTCACAGTGAGGTCCACTTTATGAGATGGATACTGCAATCTTCTTTTTACTTTGTGGAGTACTTCTATTTCCAAGTGATTCTCAGCTACAGAAAGAAGACATACAGTTGGTTAGATTCTGTCATTCAACAAAGTTGCTCTCCTTATCTGCTATAATTAATCACCGGCTTCAGAAGCAAAATTGGATGTCCGTATGTTAGCTTTCTATGATGAATAAAAATGATAGGTTTCTTCACCATTTTTAGGCTTTAGCCCTTCCCTCTTTTAAAGCAAAGTTAATGATCTCAAAGCAAAAAAAGATTTAAAGTTTATGGCTACTTGATTCATAATCAGCCACTGAAATCGCAAGGTAGACATAAATTTAACATCAAAATTGTGAGGCTACCAAATAAATTATAAATGCATCAGTGATTTAATGTGTCTAGAAGTGTAAAATTATTTAAATAATAGGTAATGTATGTCTTGCTAACCTGTATCCAGTGTATTTCCAATGTTAATAAAAATGGAATAATGGTTGTTCTTCTATAGGGAAAAGAAATTTTAAAACAGCAAAGGACTAATATAGTTAGTTTAATAGGAACAAGATCATAAAAGAAAATAAGATAAAATAAAAGATATAACTATAACAACATAGCAGCTAATTAGTAAAATGATACATTTATATGATATTATTTTATTAGAAAAATAGAGAGTATTATGCTTCCTGTGAGTCTAGCCAGCTAGTCTGTGTATAGAGAATGTTGCAATTGACTGATTTATTCAGAATACCTACTTCTATGTCCTGGGCAAGATGTTAGTGAATGCAGCATAAAAGTTGTGGATGTGCAGATCTTAAACTACACTTCTGGAAATGTTCATGTGTGCTCAAATGTTCATGCAGGAGTTTTTTGTATGCACATTTTCAAGGTGTACAAAGATGTGTGAAATAGAAATGGAAAACCCATTCTTGTTAACTCAGGAGAAAGACGTGAAAAGTTAACCAGAGAACAGAACTTAAAAAAAAAAATGGTTGCAGTTAAAATTCTTAGCAAGAAATTGTTGTAAATATAAAGGTATTTGAAATGAATATGAGTGTTTGAATAGAAACCTTCTCTTTTAAAACAGACAAGCTCAGACGTTGTTACATAGACACACAATCTCATGTTCTCTCTCCACATAATTGAAGAATATAGTCTGTCAATGTTAAAATGAATATATAGAGGGCATATGTGGTCTTGAATTGTTTTAATAATTAAAGAATAACTTTTAAAAATCTCATCTATTTTTAGGAGGGGGGTGGGGGCTTGGGAACCTGGTCTCACCTTTCTGGCATTTGCCTAAATCTGGCATTTGAGATGGCAGCTATGCCATTGATTTAATTGTTCCATTAAGAACTCAGAAAATAAAAATCATATACTATCACCAAAAGAAGAAAAAGTTGCTGGCTTTAAAGCAAGTATTATACACAGCATGTATCACAGGCCAGTGAACCTGGTTTATTCCCTCTCCTCATAAGATTTACCATGCTACACAGACCACTGTTGTTAAGAACCTGCACACTCTCTTTGGCAGAGGCAAACTTCAACTCTGCTTGAATAATTACAATGAATTATCATCATAATGTGTGTCAGTCTTTTCCTAGTCTATGTTTTTCCTTTTACATAGTCACAGTTTTTCTTTTAAAACTTCTGTAATCTTCCAGCAAAAAAAAGCTAGCAGAAAAAAATTCTTAATTCACAAACATCTTCCAATATCTGCCCAGCCTGTATTTGTGCCTGGGACTGCCCCAATCCAAGTTGCACTTGGCCTTGTTGAGCTTCATGAGGTTGACATTGGCCCACATCTCAAGTGTGTCAAGGTCCATTTGGCTTCCATCCCTTCCCTTCATCATGTCAACTGCACCACACAGCTTCGTATCATCAGGAAACTTGCTGAGGGTGCCCTCAGTCCCTCTGTCCATGTCACTGACAAAGATGTTGAACAGGACTTGTCCCAACGCTGACGCCAGAGGGACACCACTCGCTACCGGTCTCTACTTGGACATCGAGCCCTCTTTGAGTGTGACCATTCAGATGACTCTTTATCCAGCAAGATGTTCATCTGTCAAATCCATGCCTCTTCAATTTAGAGACAAAGATGTCATGCAGAACAGTGTCAAATGCCGTGCACAAGTCCAGGTAAATGATGCCAGTTGCTCTTCCCTTATCCACCAACTCCATGGCCCCATAATAGAAGGCCAAATTTGTCAGCATGATTTGCTTTTACTGAAGCCATGTTGGCTGTCGCCAATCATTCCCTTACTGTCCATGTACCTTAGCATAGTTTCCAGGAGGATCTTCCCCATCATCTTGCCAGGCACTGAGGTGAGACTGACCAGCCTGTGGCTCCCCAGGTCTTTCTTTTCTCCCTTTTTTTGAAAATGACAGTTATATTTCCCATTTTCCAGTCATGGGAACTTGAGCAGACTGCCACAACTTTTCAAATATGATGATAATGGACAATGGTTTGGAAATTTTATCCGCCAGTTCCCTCAGGACCTGTGGATGCATCTTACCAGATCCCAGGAACTTGTGTACTTTCAGATTCCTTAGATGGTCTCAAGCCTGATCTTCTCCTACCAAGGGCAGTTTTTCATTCTCTCAGTCCCTGCCTTTATTTTCTGTGAATTGAGCAGAATGGCTGGAGCCCTTGCCAGTGAAGACTGGGCAAAAAAGCCGTTGAGTGCATCAGCTTTCTCCATATCCTGGGTAACCAGGTCTCCTGTTTCCTTCTGGAGAAAGCCCACGTCATATTATTCATTAGTTTTCCCAGTTTTTGTTGAATGATTCACCTTTGTCAGATAAAGACTTTAGTAGAACAGGATGAAATATTTTGGCCTGTAATTTTCACTTAGCCCAAAACCACATGTTCTGTGACAACAAATTTCATACCTGACTGTACATATAAAAACTTATGAACATTTAATATTTTTAAGATATTTTAGATCATTCTTTTTATCCCAGAAATTTTCACTTGCTTGAAAAGTGCTATGTCAAAATCTTTTTAATAAGCAACTTCAAGCTATTTAAACCTAAACTCTTTTGACATAAACAAGTATCTTTTTTTTTGAAAATAATTTTTCTAGGTTATAAATATTTCCCCAATATTTAAAAGCTATCCGCATCAAATACATCCAAGAAAAACAGGTAAACAAATAAAAGTAAACATACGTTCAACTTATGTTTCAATGTAGCCTCATAAAGGTCTCAATTTCCCTTAGTTTCTTATCTTGCTCCACCTAACCAACTGATAAATCAGGCCTTCAAGTTTTGTCAGTGTCTTTTTTTCTTCTCAGGATAATATGACTGTTAATACAGCTGATCTTCATAAAGGGTATTTCTCTATAAAAGGGTTATAAAGAATAAAGATTTAATAAATAAAGATTTAATAAATACCACATATAAATACCCTGACAAAGAACTATTTCCCATTTTCAAAACCCAGTCACATGACCATAGATACTTAATATAGCTACCTATTAATATATCAATATAATCTGTCCTTCTATTTAAAAGACACACACTATTCTGAGTCAAACCGTGTTTTCCTGAATGCCTTCTCATTGCATAGTATTGGAATATCAAGCCTATTATATACTCTGACTAATCTGTCATTGGACAAAACTGGCAGTAAGAGAGCTGTAATTTAGAGCTCATTGGAGGGTGAGTATAATACCTATAAGGGAATAGTGAATAAATTTTAAAGCTGATGAAGGACAAAGAAATGTGATTGTTACAGTGGCTTATACAGAGGTTTGATTTCAAAATGACACCTCCTTTCTTTCACAGATATTCATCCATTGTGCTTAATTCATGAGATCTCTCTTCTGACTGTGCTTAAATTTACAGTGAGGTCCTGGAAAGTTTTCTGCTTTGTTAGTCTCAAACATGTACTAGTAATAACCAACAGCTTGGTGATATCTAGCAAGTTGGTGGACTTCTCTGCAGGCAGTGTGCACAAGGAGAATATATATTACAACTCTTTTGACTTTTTATGTCTACTGAAACATTTACTCTATGTCAATGAAATTTCTTATTCCAAGTATTTTCTTATATTAGTCACTTCCAGTCAGTTCCTTCTCTAACCACATACTTTTCTCTATGGATCCTAAAGAAAGCCCAGAAACACTTCTCTTTTTTTCTTAATTTTCCTTGTGGATGGTGAACTGATTTACTGTAGCATTCAGTAAATGTTTTTTTTATATATATACACCTCTGTTATATATATGTCCCTTTCATCCATGAACTATTAGGAGCTCTTGCTCTCTGCTCCTAGCTGTTCAAATACATGTCAGTGCAGGAAGAAGCCCAGAATCCTTTAGCGACATTAGAAGATCAGATCCATAGTTAGGGTGAATAAACAAGAAAAGTGGGTTGCCGGATGCATGTGTGTGTCTGAAGTCAGTAACCAGTGTAGTGCTTACAGCAAAACTGGTTCCAGCTAAATAGGTCACTAAAAATCAGTGACTTCCCTTATCAATACCTACAACAATTTAATGCAACCTTGTAAACAAAAACAGCTAAAATTATTCCTGCTCCACTAAGAAATCTAGGAAAAACTATTTTCCTACATTTCAGCGCCAGAAATGAGCCCTGTGTTCATGTAGGTGATTTTCCATTAAAACTGTTCTCAGATCAGATCTGACTAACCCTTTTTCTGCTTGCACATCAGGCAAGATTCTCCAAGACACTACTTCATGCATAATCAGTGGGATCATAATGCAAAAAGGCAGCAGAAATTCTAGCCAAATGATGCCATTGTGAGATTCTGATGAAACATAAAATGAAAGTTACCTGGGGTACAGCAGAATATTGTCATCAGCTCTTCTGTGATAAAGGATTGTAGAAAGTGAAAGAATCAACAAAGCTGGGAGAACATGGAAATGTGACAATACCCCTGTTATAAGTATATAGATGTTAACATTTAAGGCATAATTCATACTTACACCCCTCTTCCAGAAATACTGGAAGAAGAAGAAACTCTGCATTACATACAATGCAGGGGTAGACTAAGTGGGAATTATCTTTCAAAGGTCCTGATATATCCTCAGAAGTTGCCTGAGTACACTGATCAAAATTTTTTCTTGACTTTCTGAAAAATCACCAGGAAAGGTTTTGACAATTTCCTAAAAATTATTCTCTGTTGTTCTTCTACCAGCACTTATCATAAATGAAACTTTCTGATGATGCACCTCCAGGTATAATGGAACACCGTGGACTGCAACAACAAAAAACAGCTGTGTAAGTGTTTTTTATGAGAATGGAAGTGGAAGAGGGGAACAGGAGCACAGGCATCGGTTTGTCCATACTTTTATCCTCTTGGCATATCCTGGTTCTAAAATGTAGTAAGCATAAAATTCTCTTTTATGAAAGCTTTTAGAAGTAATTAAAACACTGAGCAGAAACGGTGTGAATCAGTTCCTCCAGCTATCCAGTTGCTTGAGAAAAATCAAGGTGGTTGTATGTTTCCGGCTGGACCTTGTACTCTGAAAGTTATCAAATGGATAAGGCAGCTCTGCTAATGGCTTTTCTGAGGTGAAGCAACTGCAGTTTTTTAGTGAGTCAGGCTTTCTCTCCTGACCACAATCCTAACAAGCAAGGCAATTTGAGCTGATAGAAATTTGTTTGTTGAGTATAAGCCTCTCTTGGGCTGTTCACTGTTGTTCTATTAGAGAGCATTCTCTTTTTGTCACAATGTGCATAGGTGCACAGATCATAGAAGTCTGGAAAAATTCCAGAATAGCACTGAGAGAGCATTTGGAATAATAAAATGTAGGTAAGGAGAACAGAACTCTGACATTGTCAAAATTTTGAGTAAATATGATGATCAACAGGTAAACCAGGTGGACCAGAATTTATATTAAATTATGTAACCAACTCACCAGCTATTGGTGATAAGTTTTCAGCAAATTTTTTCAGTCTTTTGTCAGTGGTAGAGTTTTCTTACCAGTGCTGCAAGCAAAGGGTCATACCATGATAGAGAGGCACAACCTGATCTCGTGGAAGGTGTCCTTGCCTAAAACAGGGGGTTGGAACTAAATGATCTTTATGGTCCCTTCCAACCCAAACCATCCTATGATTCTATAGAAAAGTTTTCAGCCTCTCAGGAAGGTAGTAGTAATCTGTAACAGTTCAAAAGTGGTCATGGTACTTCTTTAGAATGCACCAATTTTGCCCAGCCTGGAGATTATTGGCAGATGCATTTATGTCCAAATGTTCATACATGTATATTTGACACTAGTCTGCATGGAGAAAATGTCAGATGCACATTGATCCAAATGTTCACAGATATATATATATGACATTAATCTGTAAAAAGAAAAATAAAAGCCCTGCTCTTTGATTAGAAAAATCTACTTTAATTTTGATTCTTTTTGTGAAAATAGGACAGCATGTACATACTGCTTTGTAAATTACTCTTTTGTAGAACCTGGCACAATGTTGCTTCAGTTGTTGGTTTTATTCCTTATTAATAGCACATCCAATATCCCATTTGCTGCAAACAAATTCACAAAACTCACCACAGGTATATAAAAAACTATGCAGCTCAAACTATTCTTCTATTAGAAGTGCATAACCTAAAGATGAAAAGATGGCTGAGAAAATAGGACCATGCTGTCATGGACATGATCTCCAGATATTTGTGCCATTGAGAAATTTGGCTCTTGAAAAGCTGTCCCCACTGCCCTGGATATATTTTCAAATTCTAATTGTTTCAAATTGCTAAATGCTTCATTTTTAGCTAGCTAGCAAAGTTCATACCCAACTGATGATATGATTGAATGTGGAAGTTAAGTAGCAAAAGGAACAATTTCAGAACCTAGCTACACAACAGATTTTACCTTTTGCTTTCCTCAATATCAGACAAAAATTAAATAATTTTTCACATTCTTGCAAAAACTTTGTATTTTATTTCCTAAACAAGAAACAAGTTTTTCACATACCCATGCAGTGGGACAGTTAAGTTACTGATCATAGTGTCACATGAAGGGTGACGTCTATAAATCAGCATTTCTCCTTTGTCCCCTCTTGTCTGCATTTCCATGTAAGGAAAATCTGAATGTCAGACAGAAGCTGTGCTGCACTACATCAAGCAGACTTTAATTCAGATTGAGGACTAGATCCTGGCTGTCCCACATCTCATCTTTTCATACTTCACCCACAGAAATTTGAAAAAGTAGCAGAAAAAGATGGCTATCTGCAAAACATTTTTTTCTTGATGAATAGGCTAATGCAACAAAAGGTAATTATTCTGTCAAAAATGTTTTTATGTTTGTGCATTTTCAATGTAAATGTTCGCGCCTGCTGCACATACATCTATGTCCAGCATGAAGTGTAAAAAGTAATATGTCAGAAATTCAAAACATGTGACTTGAATACTCAACAATTACTATGAAAAGCTTCATTCTTCTCCCACATCACTTATTCTAAGTAATAAATGATACATAGAGAGGGAGAAAAAATACTTCAGTCACTATAAAATAAAATTCTGTCTTTATAAAATAAAAAATTAAATATACTACTGTTTTATCTCTTTCTTGTTTAAAGATATGTGAATATTTTAATTTGCAATTTTTAGATCTCTTTGCATTAATGCTACTTTCAAGGCAGAATAAAAAGGTAAAAGACAAAGAAAGAGCAGAAACACCAGTCTGACAGCCATTTCTCCCTATTATATATTTACCTCATATATTTAATTCAAAACATACCTGGCTTGATTTGTACATTTCAGATTTCATGAAATTTCATTTTATTATGACTCATAATCATAAATTATTTAGTCGTTATTCTGGCAGACTTTATTTGGTTGAAGTAAAAATTACACTTGACTGTTAAAAAATTCTGTTACTGGTGTCAACTGTTCAAATCACACTGGAAGAGGTATTATAGCACCATATTTGTGCATTAGTAGAATGCTCTGTGCAAACCCACTCAATTCTCCAGCAAAAGCTTATGAAACTCTATGAAACTGCAGTTTTATCCGATTTTATCTGAGGCTTTACAGAAAAAGAGGATGTTTGGAAAACTGAAGGAGAAATGTCTTGGCCACAGAGAGAATGAAACTGCTCTTTACTAAGTGGCCAGACATTCACAAAGATTAAATGAAAGCTTGGAACTTTAAGATTATATGAAGATATATTCTTTCTTTGGAAGAGTCTTCTTTAAAGCACATAAAAGGCCTCTGAAGAAGAAAAATCCTTAGTAATACATTTCACCTGTCCTATCGAGAAAAGGTTAGGATTAAAATCTGCAGTGTAGCATTTTCGATGCAATAGGGTACTAGTTTTGGCTGAGATAAATTTCTAGTGCTCTGTTTTGGCTTTAATGCGAGAACAATGTTGATAACACACTGATGTTTTAGTTCTTTCTCAGTAGCACTTACCCTGATCAAGGACAGTTCAGTCCCTCGTGTTCTGTCAGTGAGGAGGGGCACAGAAAGCAGGGAGGAAGCAGAGCCATACCATAGGGTATTCCATACCACGTCATGCCCAGTGTGTAAACTGGGGAGCGTCACCTGAAAAGCCCAGATGACAGCTTGGATGAGGCTGGGTATTGGTCAGCAGATAGTAAGCAATTGCATTGTGCATCGCTTGTGTTTATGGGTTTTTTTTACTTTGCCCTTTTAGTTTTTTACTTTCTTTCCTTGTTATTTCCTTTATCATTATCGTAATTAGTAGTAGTAGTACTATCGCATTGTACTTTAGTTACTTGACTGATCACATCTCAACCTGTGGGATTTACATTCTTCCAATTCTCCTCCCTATCCCACCCAGGAAGGGAAGAAGGGGGGTTGAGCTGATGGTGCTGAATTACCGGCTGGGGTTAAACCATGCCAAATGGTAATTTTTACACCACCACTATTGCTACAAGTTGCAAGGGCTGAATTTATCATGGCACTCAGTATAAAAACTAAATGAGTATTAGCTAAGAACTTGCACTAAGAAAAAAATGTTCAAATGTGACCAAAAAATTAAAAATAGATTTGTACTTCCCATTTCTTAAGGAATAGGAAACAAAAACTGACATAGTTTTTGTTTTGTTTTGTTTTAGGTTCTGTGGACGAAGTGAGAGCTGGCATGGAAATAACAGACCAAATAACTTGGAGAGAAAACTGGAAGGGAGGCTCTTAATATTTTCATTAACACAGCTATAAACAAATAACTTGGGGAAAACACATCTATGACAGATTGAAAAAAAGTCCTAGAATGAATCCTGCAGCAAGAGCAGGGGAAACTGGTCTTGCTATTCTTGATATTTCCAAGTAAAAAAAAAATAAATAAAAATATTTCCTCTTTCAAAACATTCTGAGTGTCTCATTCCTGCCTCTTCTGTACATGGGAAAAAGATGTTATCTGCAAGTGTCAGAAACACTTTTTTTTCTTGATACATCTTCTTTTCATGGAAATAAATTCAAACATCAAACAATGATTTGTTTACTGAATAGGAGCTATGTTTATTCAATCACAGAAAAAACATTTATTTGTTTATGGCATCGATCATTGCTTGCCATCACTGTAATATTTTCACTCATTTAGTAGCCTCAAATACATCCTTAATATGTTTGCATATCAAAGGTGAACTTCAGTGATAACAAAAGGGCAAGAGTGAACAGGATTTCTACACAATTTTCTGAGCTACTTCAAGTAGCTTTCATTCAAGATTCCTGAAAGTGCAGGTCTTGTCAAAGTAGCGCTGTGAACTACTTTAAATCAAACATGCAATGCTTTATTCAGAATCTTGGTGGATTAATGTATTATAAAACAATCTGTAGAAAATGCATGATTTACAGCAAAGCTAGTTTTAATGAAACGGTTGAAAAAATAATATTTGCTAAGAGTGTAATGGTTCAACTCAGTTCATAATATTTCACAAAGCTGCTTTTTCATGTTAAAACTGATTTTCCATTCCAACACTTTCCCTCTACTTTGCAAAATCTTGGTTGTTTCCAAGTACAGACTGAGCTCTGCATTTGCCTATTCATAGATCAGATCCCAAGGAAAGCTGGGATAGACACAGAAAAACACAAGACATTTACAAAACTGTTCTTATCATTGCTAGTCCTTGTTAGTAGGCCATAGGTGCTTGTAGGTGTCTGCGCCGTTGGAAGATACCAGTGAAAATTCTTTGGTCTGTTTAAAAAAACACAGAGAGTATGATACAGTCCATTGTCTAAAGCATACGCAATCAAGTTAGGAGAGACAGGGAGTTAAGAAAAACAAGAATTAATTACTATTCAAACAGATGGACAATAGGAAAGCCTTAAGAATCACCTTGTTTCCAGACATTTTTGCTGTTGTTTTTGTTGGTTTCCCTTATTAGGTTGAATTTAATCTTATTTAATACTACAAAGTTAAATCCTTTTGGAGATATTGTTTCAGGATATCAATGGAAGGCAAACGACTGTAAGGCTAATTGGAATCTGTGTAGTATATCAGACTTCAGAGACAGGCAAAATATTTTTGAATGAGAACTTCAGAAAGCCATCTGAGAGTGTCTCTGGTGTAATTCTGTCTGAAGCTTCACTTTGTTGGTACTGCACCGATTTCTGCTTTTTGGTACAGAATAATTCCTAGAAAACAGAAATCCAGAAATTACATGTAAAGCATCTGTCAGAAGTATTTCTCCCTGAATTTTCTGTAATGTGTCTCCTTTGGACTTGTTTTATCAGAGATGCATGCCATCTAAAGAGTATCAGCTACTGGAGATACAGTGAAGAGACTGTAGATTCTATTCATCCCACGCATATATAACACAGATAATGTAACTGTCAAAAAAAAGGAATTGCTGAGGGTTTCAAATTATTCCTGGCATCTGCTTGTAAAACTAGTAGATGGTCATGGCTGCTGACTAAATTTCATTCCGCCAGAACCGTAGCTCACCTTATGTTAAGATCTGTGTCTCCTCAGTGATCTCTTTATTGTCAATCTCAAAGGAGTGCACTTTCCTTTATAGTCAAATAATTCTGATAAATGTTTAGCAAGGTCCCTAAGATGCTGTGCTGGTTATCACTGGCTATTTATGTACTACTGATTTTTTTTGTAACCACAAGAATACAGAGCACATAGCAATATTCCATGATAAAGTTTCATATTAATAAATTCCATTATAAAAATGATACAGAAACACTGCTGCTAGAACTGCATGAAAGCTTCATCTTCATGTATTTCAATAATTTGTTATGTCCTGCCAAATAATAAAAAGCAATATGGCTTGGGTAAACATAAATATTAAACTATCAACTCCAACCTACTCAGATTTTTGATACTGAAGTATTGTACCAGATTTGAGATATTTCCAAAGGCATCACAAGACATGACAGTAGGTGGACTCTCTCTAAAATTCTAAGAATATTGTACCAGTTATGAAAGCTCCTGAACAGTTGCCAGTTTCCAGATGACATGTAGTGTATGCATTCTGAGTGGACTGTGGACCGAGACTAAAGTTTGCAAACTCTCTACATTACACAGACATGGATAACTAGACATATTATGTCTGCATTTTCTCAGTCAAATTATTCATTACTGCACCAGTACCAACACTTTTCATTCAGTGAACTGAACATCTCAGGGAAATACTGTATTTAGTCTTGTGCTGCTCAGAGCTAACCCTTCAGTTTATCTGTCTATAGGTCATCTCAGATCAATAACAATGCCAAGAAAAACACATGATAAAAACCTCTATAATTGAAAATTTGGGGAATACATCTCCTTACAATTCATACAGAGTTTTTGTTTCTATTACAGATGCATTCTCTGTAGCACTGCCTTGATGGAGAGACTGAGTTGACGCACTGGCTTCTACGGGTTTAACATTTTAAATTAGGTTGTTTGTTATGATTAATTGTGTGAAGTATTTATCAAAAATTAGTATGAAATAGGTGTTTCAGAATAAAGAGCTGGTTATCTGTTGAGATATCCAGGGATAATACTTAACTGAGACTTAAACTGAAAGATGAAGAAAATACGGTTGTCTCTGTAGTAAGTGAGGGAGAGTTCAATGGTCACAGTTGATCATATGCTCTTGCTAAAGCTGCTGTATTAATTATTTACTGGGGAATTTAACAGGAATTTCCATCACTGCAAAGTTAAAAGATGTATCTCTAACTACAGCCTATTTGAAAGACCTGAGATCTTCAGCACAATCTTCCCAACATTAAAATCCTAAAACTGTTGTGTTAGCAACAGTTATTTGAAGCAATATCAAAGAAAGAAAGATTTGGGGGTTTTTGATCTGTTCAAATTTGACCAATATGATGATTTGGCCCTCATCAGATTTAATCAAATTAGATTACTTTCAGGTCTCAGACTACATTCCTGGGTTTTCATATCAGGAAGCCACTGAATTGAGATGCTCAGAAATGAGGTGCTCACCACTTTGACAAACAGCTGCTTTGTCACTGGTGGAACTTTACTGTTAGTACCAAGTTAGAATCATGGAATCATAGAATAGTTAGGGTTGGAAAAGACCTTAAGATCATCTAGTTCCAACCCCCCTGCCATGGGCAGGGACATCTCACACTAAACCATGCCACCCAGGGCTTTATCCAACCTCGCCTTGAACACTGCCAGGGATGGAGCATTCACAACCTCCCTGGGCAACCCATTCCAGTGCCTCACCATCCTCACAGTAAAGAATTTCTTCCTTATATCCAATCTAAACTTACCCTGTTGAAGTTTGAACCTGTTGCTCCTTGTCCTATCACTACAGTCCCTGATGAAGAGTCCCTCCCCAGCATCCCTATAGCCCGCCTTCAGATACTGGAAGGCTGCTATGAGGTCTCCACGCAGCCTTCTCTTCTCCAGGCTCAACAGCCCCAACTTTCTCAGCCTGTCTTCATACGGGAGGTGCTCCAGTCCCCTGATCATCCTCATGGCCTCCTCTGGACTTGTTCCAGCAGTTCCATGTCCTTTTTATGTTGAGGACACCAGAACTGCACACAGTACTTCGGGTGAGGTCTCATAAGAGCAGAGTAGAGGAGGCAGGATCACCTCCTTCGACCTACGACGGTTGGGTTTCTGGGCTGCAAGCACACACTGCTGGCTCATGTTCATTTTCTCATTGACCAGCACCCCCAAGTCCTTCTCCGCAGGGCTGCTCTGAATCTCTTCTTTGCCCAACCTGTAGCTGTGCCTGGGATTGCCCCGACCAAGGTGTAGGACCTCACACTTGGCATGGTTAAACTTCATAAGGTTGGCATCAGCCCACCTCACAAGCGTGTCAAGGTCCCTCTGGATGGCATCCCTTCCCTCCAGCACATCAACCGAACCACACAGCTTGATGTCATTGACAAACTTGGTGAGGGCGCACTCAATCCCACTGTCCATGTCACCGACAAAGATGTTGAACAAGACCAGTCCCAACACCGATCCCTGAGGGACACCACTCGTTACCGGTCTCCAGCTGGACATTGAGCCATTGACCACAACTCTTTGTGTGCGGCCATCCAGCCAGTTCTTTATCCACCGAGTGGTCCATCCATCAAATTGATATCTCTCCAATTTAGAGAGAAGGATGTCGTGTGGGACAGTGTCAAACGCTTTGCACAAGTCCAGGTAGATGACATCAACTGCTCTACCCCTGTCCATCAGTTCCGTAGCCCCATCATAGAAGGCCACCAAATTGGTCAGGCAGGATTTCCCCTTAGTGAAGCCATGCTGGCTGTCACCAAGCACCTTGTTGTTTTTCATGTGCCTTAGCATGCCTTCCAGGAGAATGTGTTCCAAGGTTTTGCCAGGCACAGAGGTGAGACTGACTGATACGTAGTTCCCTGCATCATCCATTTTCCCCTTCTTGAAAATGGGGGTTATATTTCCCTTTTTCTAGTTGTTGGGAACTTCACCTGACTGCCATGATTTTTCAAGTATGATGGCCAGTGGCTTAGCAACTTCATTTGCCAGTGTTGTGGTTTAAACTCAACCACAAACCTCGTTTACTCACTCCCCCTCCCTCTTTCCCTCCCTCTGCTCCTGGAGGGATGGAGAGGAGAATCGAAAAGAATGCAACTCCCATGGGTTGAGATAAGTACAGTTTAGTAACTAAGGTATAACACAAATCACTGCTGCTACCACCAATAATAATAATGATAAAGGAAGTAACAAGAGGAAAGAATACAACACCTCAGCACCAGCCAACCTATAACTCGCCCCACTCCCCCCAGCCGAGCACCAACCGATACCTCGTCCAACCCTGCAGTCCCTAGCCCTTCTGGGTAACCCCCCGTTACACCCTGGGCATGACGTGCTGTGGTATGGAATACCTCTTTGGCTAGTTTGGGTCAGGTGTCCTGTCTCTGCTTCCTCCCAGCCTCCCCTCATCCCCAGCAGAGCATGAGACTCACAAAGTCCTTGGCCAGAATTACTTAACAATTAAAAACAGTTGGTGTTACCAACTCTCTGCCCAGGCTGGAAGTCAAAACACAGAGCTTGCACCAGTTACTGAGGAGGAGCAAACAGCTCCTGGTAAACCCAGGACAGCCAGCTCCTTCAGGACCCGCAGATGGATTTCATCAGGTCCCATGGACTTGTGCACGTTCAGGTGAAGTTCAGCTACTCAGCCAATTCCGATATCTATAACCAGAGACCACCTATGACTTTAAAGAAAATATAAGTATTCTTAAACATTATTTGAATAACCATCCGGTCCCAATAATGACATCCCTACTTTTGAATCCTTGAACAGCAGAAAAAAAATAGTATTTAACATCTTTGAAATCTATAAACATGAGGAACTAAAATCCATTCCTCCTCTTAATCTGAAATCCTAAACTCTCTACAGTATTTTTATCCTTTTCTAGTTGAAATATATAATCACAGTTGAGGATGTGATGAAAAATACTAAGCTTTGGCTACTTTTTCTAAAAGGACACGTGCTCCAGAAGAAAATATTGCAACAGACTGACACCTGCAAGAAGTGATTTCAATAGCAGTAAGAAAACACAGTCTCTGCCACGAATTCAGAAATGCAGTCAAAACATCACTTGCCTAGTACGTTGATAATTTATAATACCGTTTCTATTGAATAAAGCCTGCCAGATTAAATCTTTTTTTTAGCTCTTTCTTCCAGATAATACAATCTACCAAAGCTCTTGAATAGGAGTCAACACAATTTAACTTTACTTGTGTAGCTACAAATGCTCCCTGTGTACCATGGATTTTCAGTATATAACTTAGTGCCTATATATCAAGAGGCATAATGATATTTTATTGCAGTAAGTGATTTAGAATAAGTTTCTTTTAAATAGTTGTAAAAAGCAAAGTGGGTGTTGGATCTGTGAATACATACATATATAAATGCTCTGAAATCTAGGGTATGGTTCTAAGAAAACACAAATTTTGCTGGTATCAGAAAAATAATAGGTTGATATTTGTAAAGAAAATTTGTGTAATGACATCCTAATTAAAAAGGCTGCAGCAACAACTGCACACATTACCAATGCCCAGATTTACTTCAGATTTTACTCTGCATTACCCTTCATGAATTTCTAATGAAAATAATTGGAGTTTTAGATTTAACTTGAACAGGATCAAGTCATTCTATAATTAATTTATAAAGTTTTTACTTTTTATTCATTACAATATTTTGTGAGTTCAAGCAGGCTTCCACAGTGTTACATGGTCACTTACCTACAGGGAAGCAAACTTTCATGCTCGTGTCACCAATAAACACACGGGAGGAAGTTGCAGAAAAGCTTGGGTTGGCAGATAAGTAAAGGAAATTCAAAAAGTGGTTTCTCTAGAGGCTATTAAGATCCATATTGCCTTGCAGAAAATTACTGTAACTGGTAAGTAGCCTAAGCCTGTCTTGGAGAATTTAACCTTTTGAAACTAAGGAAGATATCTGAAGAACACCAGTACAAGATCCTTCAGGAATATTTTGATAATTGCACATTGTGATCTGGGATTTATATATGGAAACATTTCCCTGTAAGCAACATTAATGGCAAAGACAGACAGTATCTTTTGAGTCACTGAAGGGATGCAGACAGAATAATATCCTCAGCTTCCTGTTCATTTCTTGATTTCACTGCTCATTGACACTCTAATGTTTTTAAAAGAAAAGTTATTGCACATCATTTGGCTTCTTACTGCACAAAGTAGTCATATCAGAAATCTTCAGTGTGGACTTTTCCATAAACTAAATCTCCTAAGATACAGTCACAATGTGGAATTAATTTGAGCCCCTGCTGGGAAAAGCTCCGGGGATAGCAGGTATATTCTTTTCTATCACATATCCAGGTAACATAGATCTTGTCCGAGAACTCTTGTTCACACTCAAGTCTGTTAGGACTTCTGCTGCAATGATTATGTAGCTGTCTGGGTATCGGTTCCCAGGACTCTAAATGCTCATCTTTATAATCAAGTACTGCAACGTTAAGGCAGCATAGTCAAAAAAAGGAAAAGATTATTATTTTCTATTCCCAAGTGAGTAAGACTGAAAATTAATTGTACTCTACAGCTGCTATTCTTCTCACATGCAGTACATCTGTTAAAGGGGTAGCATCATCTGTTTTACATCTGTTCCATCCAGATGTACTTTATAATCTGGTAAACACCTGATGCCCGATTTGCTTCTTAGCTTTGACTTTTTATTGTCAAATAATACACAATATGAATGGAATTTCTAATTTACCTATTACAAAACAGCTGGAGTTACTACACTAAGTACAGATTGTGAAAGTAATGTTGAATTAGGAAATAAAAAAAGGGACACTTCTTTAGATGCCCAATAAAATTAGGATACACATAAACAATTTGAGATTCTGTGAAAACGTACTTTGAATTAAAAACAAAGCAAAGCAAAAAATGAAACTAAAAAAAAGACAAAACCAAAGAAAACCTCACCCTAAAACACATTCACAATGCAGTACAATTCACTGTTGTTGGCAGTAGATCAATCAACATATGATGGAAAGGAATAGAATAGACCTTGATTTCCACAGTTTCTGCTTTCCTGGGAAGGACAAAGAGCTTTCTAGAAGTTTAGAAAGTTGGTGCAGGTATTCTAAGAATATAGCAGGGCAGGAGCAGAGCTAATTCATCCTTTCACAATGTAGCTTGCTGCAACAGACCTTTGATTCTAAATCATTAATTCCATACCCAGAGCAGTTTTTGAAGTTTTACTTCACAACTAAGTATTTACCTAAGAAATCAAGACTGACTGGGTCTTCTATAGAACCCAAAGGGAAATATTATCACTAGCATATGTGGGAAAAGGTCAAATTATTACAGGAAAATTGCATTACTCTATAACCAGAACAGGAAAACACAGTATAGTAGAATACAAAAATAACACCTAATGATATTATGCTGCTAAAATTTAGGGTATTTAAGAGTTACATCTACAAATATCCTTCACAATGATCAGTACTAGATTTTAGTCACTTGAGCATTGTGCGCCATAAAAATTATAAGATTGTTGTGCATAGGAAAGACAGGTATTAGGTGTTGTTCTGATTTAAGCCAAATCTCCAGAAACCATGAAGTATCTTCTGATTAAGGGTGAATTAAATGTTTATGATTGAATACGTGATTGTTTTGTTGAACTGGAGCCATTTTATATAGTAACATGACTTCCTCTTATTTGAGAATTTTCAAATTTCATTCAAATTAACTTTGCAGTAAAAACTCCCTGGTCTGAGTTAAGTGTAACATTTTATAACAGTATGCAAAATATTCTACCATTTTTTAACACCTCATGATTCAAAAACCATAATCACCTTAACTTCAAACTTCAGAACAAATCATTTTGAAAGACCATGTATATATGTGTCATAAGTTTGATGTTTCAGCACTGAAAGCTGATAAACGAAAGTCATATACTCACCCTCACTTTTAAAACAAATGTCAGTCTGAATGCTCAGCTTTCTTCTAGATGTGATGATTCATGCTGCTCCAAACTATAATTATACCTCCCTCCATCCAGACTCATTACCCAACACTGTCCTTATACTAATGTTATGCTGCAAAGATATATCATAACTGCTATGATTTTGGAAGCCACTTCCTCCAACAGCCCCTGAAAATAAAATAATTTCTAGTTAACTTTCTAGAAAAAAAAAAAGAAAGAAGCACATCTATTTCAAAAAACATAATTAAGCTATTCATTGACCCAAATAGTTCACAGAACTACCCCATAAATGACAAATATTACTATTTCTTTTCTCAAATACATGAAAAGAAAGAAAATCTATATGCTCACTAGATGTACAAGGGAAAGAAAATATCAAAGATGGATAGAGAAAATGTGACGTTTCACACATGAAGTTCTTGACTGTAGCCAACAGCACCTTTTGTATTCCAACAAGATTATCATCACAGATGACAAAAGTTAATAAAATATCCCAGAACACACTAATGAAATCTGCTATAGCTGTCTTTAATTAGATGTTCTTACTATCACTATAAAGAAAAACTAACAGCTGCAGGGTTAAATGCATTAAAAAAAAACAACTCTACCATGGTACAGACTCTTAAGAACTGAGCTTTCATACCCATTTTTCAAGACAAAGGAGTGGGAGTTGTATGTTTATTTTAAATGAGTGAATGACAGTCCTGCCACCAAAGAATTTTAAATGAGTGATGAATATTTTTCAAGGTGAGAAGAAGAGACACAAAAAAGACTATTTTTCTGACTCCATGACAATCAGTATTGAGCAATCCTTGTGAGACTGGCTAAATTCCGAGCATTTAAAATTTCAAGTTTATCAATTTGTACTAAACAGCACAGAAGACCCAATTTTCATTAGCGTGGTTCTCCACAGCATAATACCTGGCTGAAGGAGTTTTCATCCACATGCAGGAAACTGGCATTCAGTTGCTCAGCAGATAAAAATAGTCTAGACAAAGATCCACAGCATGTGGTCTCCTTGCTTCTTATCCTTAACTCATTTTAAAGTACAAGGATCTTCACAGAGTAATGTAATGTGCAATCTGGACATAAATGTTGTGCAAAATTCTACCTCAAGTTAATTGGAACCCAGACTCTAAAGACTACGTGTTACTAGAAAATAATAATAATAAAAAAATAGGTTACCTCTTTTTCTATTTAGCATCACAGTGTTCTTCAACAGTGTCCTTTGAAAATAAAAATGTCACTGTGATGCTCTAGGACTCCATTCAAAAAACTGAGGAAGAACAGTATGACATTTAAAACTGTGTTTTTCCTCCAGCTAGTTTAGGATCTTGAAAGACAGTGTTTTGCCCAGCTTTTATGTATAAATAGGATAACCAAAGTGACCCAAAGTGCTCTTCTACTGGGCTTCAATTACTGTGCTGAATATCTTTCTGACCACAAATCACTGAGATGACACAAAATAAAGGAGCACTAAAACAGGAAAAAAAAAAAATGAGGAAGAAAGTGCATGACAGGTAAATATGAAGGGCAGAGCATGGTGGAAGATAAATAGCTGATTTCTATGAAGATGAGGCTTCATAGCTAACTATTCCCTACTATCCTAATCGTTATCACACCGCTGCCACCAGACTAACTTGGGGCAAATCCAACAAACTGAACTCAGTAAGTTCAAAAGAAATGTCACCACTGTTATCCTTTTTTTTTCTTGTTTTGGGGCAGTAACTTACAATTTATTTTATGATTAATGTGCGATGTGTATTAAGGTCAAGAGGTTAAATAATTCTGGTAAGTATATTTCTACTCATTTATCTCCAATAGAATAGAAAGGGTGGCATGCATAAAAAACACAGTAAAACATAAAAATATATAACATTTATTTAAAATAAATTAAATTATAACAAATAAATAAGCCAGCTTAAATGGTTCTTTGTGTTGTCATAAATTTAAATTTTGATGTATTTTCTTCAAATCATTATATCTCATCAGAGTGGTCTGACAAGATGACAAGCTATCAGTATGAGGACAGTTTTCACTTCAAGTTTAATTCAGTTTTCTTAATTTTAAGATTGCATTCACTTAAATAGGAAGTATTCTCAGTTAATAATGGTAAAATCAAACCTTCAAAAACACGTGCACAATCTTTGACCTCAAGTAAGGCATCATGACATAAAAAGTCCAAGATATGCACAAAGTTGACATTCAACAGTATGTGATACAGTAGTTTCTTGATGCTATCTCCCACAAATCTGAATAAGCCATTAATAATACCTAAAGATGCATCCGGAAGCTCTCAACTATCAGCTTAGGCATGCAGCTATGTAAACTGCAAAAATTTATCTGGGAACCCATGCTGAAACGTGGTCAGATTGGCTAAAACTGACCAAATGGAAATTAAAATGTGTAGATCTCTAAGGTCTCACAAGAGGAATTCCTATGATGACATAAGTTCGTTAACTTCCTACATTCAAAGTAAGAATAGATTGTAAGTTCCAGCAGTTGGAACCTCAAGATGTGCTTTCTGTGACATGGATTACTACTTTTTCTGTCAACCAAAGATTGATAACACCAGACAGATACCAACATTTCCCATCCAGCATTCAGCTTAAATGCTAAAGTCTGACTGTTGACTTCAGCACAAAATATTTTT
Source organism: Lathamus discolor (assembly GCF_037157495.1). Classification (NCBI taxonomy): domain Eukaryota; kingdom Metazoa; phylum Chordata; class Aves; order Psittaciformes; family Psittacidae; genus Lathamus; species Lathamus discolor. Next base: position 36,038,367 of record NC_088909.1, on the reverse strand, counting down.
GTCAGTCTGAAACCTGATTTTCCATGTACAAGCAAACATATATTTGCCAAGCTCCTTTAGCTGATAATTTCTTCATATAATTGTGTCCAAATAAAAGCCAAAGTTATATTAACTTTTCTGTCTTTTTATTTAAAACAATCAATTTTTTGAGTTTATACGTAAATAATTTCCTTCGCATTGTTACATGATGTGGAAAAACAATCCAAATCACTTTATAATTGTTACTCTAAGTAACGTATTACTGTGAAAATGTAAAAGTTGCAAAAAGTGTAGAAAATATCAGAAAGCAATTGAGTTTAAATGCATTCCTGAGACTACTTTTCTGTGCCTGCAGCTGCTTTTTGCATGGAAAAAGTAGAGGTCTATGAGATACTCTTTAATAGCTACTGAAATCATACAGTGTCTTTGATTCTAGTTTTCAACAGACAGATTAATTTTTACTTTAAAAAATGTCATGATCTGTAGTACCAAGCCAAGATTTCACAGTGAAATACCAATGCTAAATTTAATTGGCTCATTTTTTTTTTTCCTAGAGAATATATATATTACTACATAATAATGTAGGAGCTATGGAGCCCACTGTGTCAATTGTAGAGAAGTTTAAAGATATCAGAATTATAATAACCTTTGCAAATGTTTAACAGAAAACTCCCTGTCACAAACATGGGTTTAAAAGGGATCATAGAAGTTACAAACCAGCAAGTCTATCTTCCATCTGTGTTGAGATGGGTGCATTTATAATAAACGATATGCTCATTGTTACAGAAGAACTTGGAAAAAAGTCAGTATGGTTTCTGTAACACAAAATCCTGCCTCACAAGGGTTTGAAAAGTGTGTCAGTAACAATGTAGACAAAAGCAGTTCAGCGAGCACAATACTACACTAAGGTACTATTTTTATTCAGTGGCTTCACCGATTATCTAAAGAAAGTGAGCACTGAAGACTGCAGACAAAGGTTTTTTCGGATAATTAATGTTATCCAGAGTTTTTGTGAGTGAAAACACAGTCATCAAATTAAGTGAGGGGTTCAATGAGCTACAGAACTGGCAATTCATGTAGGTAAAAATAATTCAAATCATGCTTACATGTTGAATTTGCCACTGACAGTCTCATCCCAGGAAAGATTTTGGGATCATCACTAATGGTTCATTGAAACCACTGAAGTTCTTTGAAAACTTGACATGCAGTGCATCAAAAAATATACAATAAATTTTTTTGTATCATCAAGAAACATGATTAAGAACTAAGATGGAAGGTGTCATTTTGCTGTAATATAGAACGTATGTACCTCTACATCTTGCTTTTACAACATTGCTTGCACTTACAGTGTAGGAGAAAATACCATTTAAGTGTCAGAACCAGGGGGGATCAACACCTTTTTAGTGTTATCACAATCTAATAAATCTTAGCTTCCTTATTATTTTGATGCCTGCAAAATAATATTCAGCTATTCGTTGCCACATGCTCCTGACTAATAGGCTCTGATAAGCTTCTCTTATTTTATCAGATTTTTCATACCAAGAAAAGAGAATAAAAATTACTAGATTAAGGAAACATAACCACAAACCCACAACATTTATAGTCCAGCTGGACTAACTCAAAACTACTCATGAAATTTTTTTAAATGCATTTTATTAAGTCAGGTTTTATCTATTCTGATATTTAAAACTGTAATTATGTTTCATTTTATGCAATCAAGTATAACCCATACCCAAAGTCCATATGCAAGAAAGAAAAATTTTGTTGCTTTTTTCTTATAGAAGTTAAAAAATGATAGTATATATTCTGATGGTGATTAATGTGCATGCTCATGATTTCATCAAAATACATGTTGTTCACTATAATGTAAGAAAAAAATGCACTCCAAGCCAAGTCTTTCATCAAGCCTCCTCTGCCACTTATCTGATTCTGTAGTACAAAAACTTAGAGTCAAAATACAATTTTCTGAGAACTCAATAAAGAATTTTGAAGCATAACAGGTTTTCGTATCAGGAACAGAAGTGCTAAAGAGTAGAACAATACCTTGTTATGTAGATTTTACCACGCATTACTTAAAAACAAACAAACAAAACAATGGGTTATAGGAATGTACTGGCACCTCCAGAAAAAAGTAATTATAGAAACATGCATTAAATAATATTAACTTTCATACAAACACATATCATTCATCAGTTGCAAATGACTTGCAGTTGTCTTAACATAGTTCTTCATACTGTTATGTAGAAGAAGTACCTGTATTAAATGTACAGCAGTTAAGTGGACACCATATGCTGGACTAGCATTTTCCTAGGGCAAAAATTTATGGGAAGGAGATTATTCTGACTGAAGTCTTGTTTTGTATTATTGTTGAAAAGATAACGTAATTTAATGTAGTATAATGTAATTGCAATGTAATATGGATAATTTGGGTTGCAAAGGACATCTGTCCCCTCACAGAAGACCAGCTTCAAAGTTGGAGACTGATTTGAAGCCTGATCAGGTCACTCATGACCTTTTCTAGTTGAGTTCTAAATACCCACTTCCATTCACTAACTGCTCTAATTTTAGGTAAAACATTAAAAAAAATCTCAGGGCCTGTAACTATGATGAGCCTTATTTGTTGTACTGTAGCAACAAATAAGGTTACAATTTCAGGGGAAAAAGCTCGTTTCCCCTTGATAGTCATATTGCCAGAATATTACTTTGCACTGAATGGTCTATTGTCTTAAAAGATATTAGCTTCATCTGTCAGCTTTGCTTCTTTGTGCTGTGATAGGCACATTTCATAAGTCAGTCCACAGGCAGCTGAAAAGATAAAAGAAACAAACAACTAATATCATGTCAACAGCAGCTACTACGTCCTTCTACTACAATTCTCATTTCCAGTGAGAGAGTACTTCTATGATTTGGCTGGGTTAGAAGCTCATGTCACAAAAGAAAAACAAGCCTACTTTCAGCCCGACAAAATAATTTGCTTAGATACCGTGGTTACGTATCTCAAAAGCTGGTTTTATTCAGGATTTTATCAGCTGCCAATAAAATAGCCATTTTTCTGGTAGTCCGAAGAAATGGAACCAAACAGATTTGGTGTCTCTTTCTCAAATGCAATGAACACTTGCTGCAAAGGTGACACTGCTTTCCTTAAAGTGAGTATTTCAATAAATATTACTTCACTATTTCAAACCAGATGTTGCAGGTGATGAGACACAAATATTATTTTTATTTGTTCAGGTATTAGTGAATTTGTACACTATTTAGTTCCGTGTATACCCACAGAAACATATTCAAACCTCCGGATTTATTTTGTGTAAAACTGCATGGTAACATCACAAGTACAATTCACATTTCATTTTGCTAAAAGTTGCAAATCTAACATGGATTTCTTGGGAAAATTTGTGGCACTAAAGTATAAATGTAGGTAGGGTAGATGCTGAACAATTATGGATGTTAATATACATTTTAATCTAGACTGTACAATGTGTAGGCATATTTCTGAGACCACATTTTTCCTGGACTGCTGTTGCAAGTCCAGTGAACTAAATGGCTTCTTATTTCATTTTCAGCAAAGGAAAATTTTAAATTTTAAGTAAGCTTTGCCAAGATATGCATTAAGCAAATATCAGTAATTTCAGATGCAAACTCCCTTTTAAACTACAGAGAACTAGAAATTCTTAAATGAAGTGTATATGTAAATTCTAACATCTTGATGTATCATAATGAAGGCTGTCTCTGCCCTAAAGGAAATTTATGGTTTCCAAGTAGAAGTTGGTTCTCTTAGGAGTCTCTTGAAAGGCTTCTTTTATACGATGGGTCTCAAAAGAATATACTATGTTCAATGTACAACCACACGCCCAGCGCACACCTCAATCCATCTCAAAGCGAGGCAATGTCATGGGAGCAACAACCTCACTATTGCAGTAATACTTTGAGCACAGCTCCACAGTCATTTTTTGACATTCTGGAAGACAGAACGTCTCCTTATTCTTGTCCATCCTAAGATAGAAAACCAAATGTCAATATTTCTTAATTAATTAAAAATAAGTAGGCACAGAATAATAGCAGCTGGTGTAGTCCTTTCAATCAATAACTTCTTTGCAAAGTAAAAGAATGTTTTTAAATTCAGTGTAAAGACAGTGTTTTGAGTGAGACAATTCAAGGAAATCAGTTCCGACTGAGTTCATACAGCTTAAAAACTAAAGATATGAAAAGGAAAAGAGAATTTGGACTATCAAATACTGAAGTTATTATTTCCTCTTCCTTTATCTTGCAAATAATATGCTGCTAGACATAAAAAAATATATACATCAATTCATTATTTTGATTTTGTGCAAGAAAATGCAATTTGTTGATAGCGTAATTCACAAAACCGGACTGACAGTAGAAACATTCAAGTTAAATCAGCTGCAATTAATTTGGTCAGATATGTTGGAGTTACTGTCATTTTCCTAAAGTTCCACTACTTTTCAACCAAAACTAATAACTTTATACTATTTTGAAAAATACAGCGAAAAAATGTTACAGGAATTAGAAAAAAGAACTGCCACTGTCTTTATTGAATAAAGCTTGTTACGGAAATTTAAAATACCCCAACCACTAAAACAAATGTTCATCATGGGTACCCAACACTGTTGGAGGACAGGTCATTAAATTTTCTTCATTTCTATTTCCTAGCAGCAGGAAAGGGTTAGATCTGTTTGTGCCTGAACCATATTGCTGAGTAGTAACGGTGGTTCACAAAAAAACTGAGTGTCTTTCTCAAAGGTGAGGTCTTTTTCTTCACCAAATTGGAGATTATCCGTAATATCTAAGAGCTGAAAACAGCAAGTTTCTTGGACTTGTTTAGACTTCAGTTTATTTCTATTGGTACCTTCAGAGACTGAAAGTTCATCTAGGGCTGGACTAGTAGGTCATGAAATATTTAAAAGTCTGTAAGTTTTGTTTTCTTACGAAATGTAATGCCTGCAAACAGCAATGGCACCTAAAAGATTTGTTTAAACGACAAATCCATTAACGAATAAGCAATGTTCAGCACATGTCTTTACCAATGAAGAAATGAACTCTTACTAAACAATTCCTAAGAATAAATAGAATATTCTTAGAGTTTTTTGATAACTATTTTGGCCTATGCTTGTTTTACACTACAAGCTGTATTCCTTGTGCAACACATAATTCCAGATCTTTCACGTGGGTACAGTACAGGGCTAGAGTGAACACCAGCCCTATTCATCATTAAGTCTTCCTCCAAATTCACTCACTATTTTTAATTGCAGATGATTTGGCACAAAATTTTATGCCATACAACGTTCATAATTAATTTTTCAGTGAAATAAGTATTGGTCAAAACAGACCTTCTGAACAGAAAAGATGTCTTTCCAGGTTAGTGGTTTGTTTTTTTTTTTTATGAATGTAAAAGCCAAAATATATAAAAATGAAAAATAAAGTATTTCAGTGATTAGAAAACAGTACAACCAACATATATTTTGCTTCAACTAGGAGGTGTTCTTTATTTTTTGTTTTAATTTAGGAGAAATCAGCTTTCCCGAAGGCTTAAATCACTGGTAAAAACCCAGTATTTGTTCAATGGTTTACCCAGCAAGAGCAATTGCAGTACTGTGGTCAGACAGGGCACAGTAGTTTAGACAGGTTTTTGGCACTATGCCTAGTTGATAACAGCCATGTGAAGCACAACAGGTGTCAAAGTATGCTCCACCCAGGACTCATTCTGACTTACCTTGCCATGTCCAGCTTATTTCTACATGAAAAATGTACGGCCAAGGTGGCAGGCTGAGATATAAATAAATGAAGATATCTAACAGGATGCCTATCTGCTGGATTCAGATTCTCTTGGAATATTTTATCTTTTATCATGAAGTCTCCTGCTGCAGAACAGAGCTCAGCAGATAGATTTCGGCTATTTGTAAGGTTACAGAAAAGTCAGATTGAATGTCATGAGAAACACTGGCCAAGAAATAAACAGAGTCCCAGCCTAAGGCAAATGAGCAGTCTACACAATATAAAGTTACAGTGGACAATGTTCTCAATGTACACAAACATTTGTTTTGATTCTCAGAAAGTAATTCTAAGCTAAGTGGAATAAGCTTCTGAATAAGGAAGAATGGAAAAGTACCTGAGCTTACCACTTTTGCCACATAAACATTACTTCCATACACAGTTTTTTTCCAGCTTTTTAAAGTCCTTTCCATCACCAAATGTCTTTTTAAGAAAGAAATTACAAGACACTGTGTGTGACCACTGGTATTCATTGAAATTCAGTAGGCAATACCAGGGTAAGATCAAAATCCTAAATGACATTTAGAATACACAATTTCCATTCTTATTATTCAGCATTTGTGTTCCATATAAATTCAGATCCTTATTGGCTACAGTGTACAGCCACATGCTGAGCAGTAAAAGAATGCTTATTTGTTTGGTGATTTCATGACCCAAAGAGCAAAGCAATAAAAAGAAATGTCAATGCAATTTAATTCTTTTACTACAGATGCTCTCATGTTTTTCCCTGAACTTTTTTCGAAAGCACAATGGTGTCTCTAAAAATATCATTCTAAACATAAGAAAAACAAACAGTGGAACAGACGGATACCAGCACTCACTTGCACTTGCCTATCACAGGCACATAATAAACAGTGACTGCATACTCAACATACAAGAATGGTAGGCATTATTACTAGTGCCCTTTATTCTTTATGGAAGACTTTAAAATCACAGCCTCTGTACTCAAACTATAGAAATTAGGTTTGTGGGGTTTTAAATCCAGGGCCTGTAAATTTGTGAAGTTCTTACTATAGTTGAAATGACGTCCACAATTTCATTTGTTGCTAAGTAACTAGCTTTGTGTGCAACAGAGTATGCAGAGACCATTGAAGAGAAAAGATACAGGACTTATAGCTACTTAATAAGGTTATTTAGAGTGACTGAGACAATAATATTGATAAGAAAAACTGGAGGCAAAACAGTCACATACAAGAAAACAGACCCAGACAGAGGGCCTACCTAGCCTTCTATTCTCTAACAGTGCCCAGAATGGAATCCTTTGGTATGAATTTAGGAATAGAGTGAGCATATAGTAATACTGCTGTAAGCTTTCCCAGCTTCCATCAGTCTAAAATTTATAGACCTCAGGAGCCAGAAGACAGTATCTTGGAATGCAATGGTTTTTAGTTACTTTTTTCCCAACAAATTTGTCAAGATTCCTTCTGAACTCACATAGCCTTAAACAATACAACTTCTTTAAAAAAACCAACACTGCAGCCGAAGTCCACATTCTGTAACTGTTTCTCTCTTGTTTCAATATGCCGCATGATAACAATGTCTCTACTCCTTATTTTAGAAGAGGAATTGAACAATAGATTTCCATTTTACCTTCTCTATTTCACTTAGGGTTTCACTGAGTTAGTCCTGTCTGTATTATAGTACCCACTGAAAAGAAGAAAGAAGCAATAAACACCATTCTTCATTGGTTTCAGATTCACACAAAACTAGTGTGGAAAGCTAACTATATTTGAAATAATCTACTTTTCTGTTCAGTAATTTGCAGACCCAAACAAGGGCGTGTTGTTGCATTTTCCCTTGCCTGTACCAAATCTCTCTCACTCCTCACAGACTAAAAGTAATCAAGCTCCTAGTTTTGCCAATTTGATTCTTTATGTGACTGTGTTCTAAATTGTGTCTGTTAAATATCAGATGTTTTAAAGCCTCCAAAACCAGGTTTCTTTTTCTATCGTTTACTCTTTTAAAGTGTGGATGCTTAGACAACTGAAATTACTGTAGGCGTGGAGAAGAAAATCAGATGGGATGAGAAGAAAGAACAGAGCTGAAAATCGGAAAGCGTATAACCTTTAAGCTAGATCTGAAATGAACATGTCACTAAATAAATAATATTATGGAATTCCAAGTCGTCTTATTGACAACAGGAAAAATGATGCCTATAATAGTAAAGAACTATGTTTATGCAGTAACATGTACATACATAAAATTAGAAGCTAATTCTGCTAATGACCTCATCAAAAATTGGCACATCAGGGAATGGTTACATCCACAAAAGATGAGCTAAGTGAAGACCACTAAAGAAATCTACTTTTATTTTTTCAAAGAAGTTTTTGTAATGTTTTCATAATTTTAAAAAGAAAAGATTCCATGTTTTTCTCTGCTTTATGATTGTACTTGTGTTAGCCACTAAATTCAAACTGACTGAGGAAAACAAAAGAAACCATACAATGAGATGTCTACTCAGTATTTACACCTTAATTTATAAAAATACACTTATCAATTCCCTAGGCATATACATCAGTTTTGAAAACATACAAACTATACGACTCCTAATTTGTTTTTTTAAAGATGAGTCAAAATTAAAGGTTATTCTTGAGTCACAATTGAGATTCTTAATCTGATGCTATCCAGCAGGCAAAACTGAGCCATATAAGCATTTATACTGATGCAACAAAGCACTTCATTAGATTTAACCTTGTGGGGAAGACTATAACTGTTCAACAAAGTAATCCATGGGTTTTCTCAGAAAATATACAAAAGTGCATTTTTAAACACAGTCTTTTGAATTGCTTTGGAAATATTTCTCTGGGGTTCTTATTTCAAATAATTTTATTGTATCAAGCAATAAGATGTCTAGGGTACTTTTAAAAATTATATGACTGGCTAAACCAATAGTTTATGTCTGTATTACAGTGTCTAAAAAATATTAATGTTAGTTGATGCAACTATTAAAAATCTGGAGCAGCAATCAGCGTTCACATAGTTGCTATATTTCTGGGGTTTTTATATATATGACCCGTATCAGATAACCTGTATTCCATTTTTCCTTAGATAAGATTTGAGGAAGAAATTCTTCACTATGAGTGTGATAAGGCACTATAACAGGCTGCCCAGAGAAGATGCAGCTCTCCCATCTCTGGCAGCATTCAAGGCCACACTGGATGGAGTTTGGAGCAGCCTGGTCTCGTGGAAGGTGTTGCTGCCTATGGCAGGAGGTTGGAACTGGGTGAGCTTTAAGGTCCCCTCCAACCCAAAGCATTCTGGGTGGGATTCTGTGATTAAAGGTAGTATCTTTTAAAACAAATCTTTAGATAGGCTTTAATGAGATAAATTAAGAAACAGGCAGGAGGACAAGTAGGAGAAAGGGAGCAAGGCTGAGATGAAAGGTTATTGAAAGACATTATGGTAAACTTGTATTATCTCAGTTGAATGTAATACTCAAATTCAAAATACTGATTATAGGCCTCACTTCTGATTAATTACAGGTTAAAGTTTGTTGAAAGGCAGGTTGTAACAAGCACCATTCGGTCACTTTTCTGCAAAACTTTCAGTTTGCAAAATAGTAAGTTAAAACCATCACATACTTTATAAGGAAACCGAAAAATTCACCTTTATTTTTCTCTCTTTTTTTTCCATTTTTAGAAAATATAACAGTAACAGATTTCTTGTATGGAATTAATAACCAGGTTATTTACTATCCACTGTAAACATTTATCTCCTGAGGATGAATTCACAGAATATTCCAAAATACAGAAAAGAAAAAAAGCCTCCAAAACCTCTGTTTTCTTCCAGACATATCCTCCTAAATTTTTACAAAACAACCAGGTTTAAATTCATTTCATGTTCAGTCATATCCACATAGCTCTAGTGATTCTGTTCCATGCAATGTAAGGAACAATCAAAAGTCAGTTCCCTGCTCTTTGAATTCCAAGGCAATTTCCTGACAAGCTTAAATATTTCTGAATTTCTGTCGCACGTAATAAAGGTCTCTGCACCCCCACATGACACACAATCCTGACAATTAGAACACAGCTAGCTCTCTTTTTTATGGAATTCAAAGAATCATTGCTTGGAATTTCCTGCCACTCTAATCCTGCACAGCTGCCATTGCTCAATTTAAAATAAGAGTATATTTTTTGCCAGTTTTGCTAGAGTAGATCACACCGTAGCGGAGCTAAAGGGGACACATTTATTTATCATATTCTGATTGCACTAAAAGAATGACGATATTCTCAGCAGTAAAGCAAAATTGAGACATTCTTCAAAGTGACAGGCAGGCATGGATGAAGACAGTTTTGTTCTGATGATTTCATTCTAAATTTCAGACTTCTTTACAATTAGAGCAAACATTCCATTAGTGTGAAATTTATGTTTCAGTCAAATAGCAGTAGATTTAATAAGATCTGGGACAAGAAATGTACATTACTTGTGCCCACAAGTACTCTGGAGTAGAGTTCTCCTCACAGAATTATTGTATAAGAGCTCTATAATTGGTCACATTTTTTGAAGCCTAACTTCCACTTTTAAGTGAGAGGAAACTATTTATTCAGCTCATAAGCAAGTGTCTTGATTTAACTCAAGTAGGTAGCACACAATTAATTATATAAAATCCTTATTTTAAGTAGTCTCTGTTACAAAAGGATTTTTGACCATGCTATCCACTTGTCGTGGTTTAAGCCCAGGCCGTACGTCAGCCACGTAGCCCTCTCGCTTACTCCCCACCTTTCTTCCCCCCCTGCCCCTGCTCTTGGAGGGACAGGGTGGAGAATTGAAAGAATGTAACTCCCACGGGTTGAGATAAGAACAATCCAGTAACTGAGGTATAACACAAACCACTGCTGCTGCCAACAATAATAATAATGATAAGGGAAATAACAAGGGAAGAGAATACAATACCACCCGTCGATACCCAGCCTGACCGAGCAGTGATCTAGCACTTCCGGGTAACTGCCCCCAGTTTATATACTGGGCATGACGTGCTGTGGTATGGAATACCTCTTTGGCTATTTTGGGTCAGGTGTCCTGTCTCTGCTTCCTCCCAGCCTCCCCTCCTCCCTGGCAGAGCATAAGATTCAGAAAGTCCTTGGTCAGACCAAACATTTGAGCAGTAACTAAAAACATCAGTGTTATCAGTGCTGTTCCCAGGCCAAAAGTCAAAACACAGCACTGCACCAGCTACTAAGTAGGAGAAAAAATGACTGCTACTGCTGAACCCAGGACACCACTACCTTTCCTTTACAGCTAATAGCACATAGCACTATAAGATTCAGGCAATATCTGGTTTATTAAGAAAATAAATACCACTTTCAGTCAGATTATAGGGAGACAGATTTCACTGAGGTTCTTCCTTGACACACTATCTGATTGCCACAACATTTAAAAAGATCTCGCTATCTTCCCATTTTACAAGACTCACTAAAGAGAATGGTGGGTTGGTATAATAGTTGGAAACTATGGAACAGATTGATACTAACAGCATGAAATAGACCCTTAGCAGTTTTCCCAGAACTGAATTTTCACCACTGCATTTCAGACAGTGTTTTTTCCCACATGAAATACTTAACTTCACTGCTGACAATTTTTTTCAAACATTTTCCAAACGTTTCATTGATGGCCAAATGAAGAGCATTCACCTAATATGTGTTGCACGTCTTCTGAATCTCTTCCACCCAATTCCATTTCCACTTAATTGGCTACAGTGAAGAATGACAGAGACTACGGATGAGAACATCAAATCCTGGAACACTGTATCTCCAACATACTGCACTCATTGTTCAAGTAGTGGAAGTTCCCTGTGTACAGAATCTTTATGTCTTCACGTGGTAGCCAAACTTTCTCTGCAGGTCAGTTTACAAAACAGGAGATGAATATTTAAGTATACACAAATTTTGTTTCTTCCAGCTTCTCACTCCTTCTGTCAGGTTGAGGCTTTCTAAGTTGTGGAGAAAGAGTAACAGAACTTCGAGATTTTTAACACGACTTGACATGAGACTCCTTTCAGATTTTTCATGTGGAAATTTTCAAAGTGCAGTGTCTAATATTAGTGACATACTGCCAGCACTGTAATGTATTTTGTGGATTTATGAGGGAGGAAATGTGGGAAGAAAATGCTTTATCTCCTTACACACTTTGTTATATTCAGCTGGCACAGAACATGTTTATGCCTACCACAAGTCACAGATGATCAACTGAGCATTTCACAATATGCATATTAGACTGCATCTGCCTCTGATCAGAGCATGGGAAGAATTCAGCCTGCAATAAAATTAGATCTATATGTACACGCTATGTTCTATTTCTTTTATTAATAGAAATCTAATTAAAATTCCACTTCCTGTGAAGTTTCATTGCTAGTTTATACCTGCAACAAATTAATGGGACTTGTTAACTCCACACACACACACACACCAGTTCCTAAAGAAATTGAACCTTAACTAAGGAAATTCAGCTGATAATAAAGTGAATCAACTTTATACAAAATACATGAAACAGGGATACGACTCAAACTGTGAACACCATATGCCAGATATCTGCAGAAAAGGTAGGTGGCATTTTTAGAATTCATTCATTAAAATATTTTCCAAATTTTCATGAACCCGTTTGTTGCCCAACCTAATCTCATTACATGTGGGTTGGAGACTTAACATTTTAATATTTTTTTATTTGTAGTGCAAATAACCTGTCAAGTCTGTATCATCTTAACATCAGGCAAACACTGAAGAGCTGAGAGAATAAATGACTATATTGGTAAGAGTAATATTAGTCCATCATTTGATGTGAAAGATAAAGAATGACAGAGAGCTGCAGAGCAGACATATTTTCTCTGCCACATTTTTGATACTGTCACTTCCTTTTAGTTCAGTAAATGCTGTATGTTGAAAGATCTATTTGTCAACCTCTGTGGTTTTTGAAAAGAAACATTTTGATGAAAATATCAAATATCTCACAAGGGCCTACAAGGATGCCAGAGAGGGACTCTTTGTCAGGGACTATAGTAACAGGACAAAGGGCAATGGGTTCAAATTTAAACAGGGGAAGTTCAGGTTAGACATAAGGAAGAAGCTCTTCACTGTGAGGGTGTTGAGGTGCTGGCACAGGTGGTGAGTGCTTCATCCCTGGAAGTGTTCAAGGCCAGGTTGGACAGAGCCTTGGGTGACATAGTCTAGGGTGAGGCATCCCTGCCCATGGCAGGGGTTTGGAACTGGATGATCCTAAGGTCCTTTCCAACCCAAACCATTCTATTGTTCTATGATTCTAAGAAAACAGATTGATGGGTAAGGTTTTTTCTAACTTCTGGTCATATTTTTGTCAAGTTGGTGACCAAGGTTGGTTGGTTTCAGGATTAAATTATTTTTGCCTTGTAAATTTCACTAATTTGTCCTGTATTCCTGGGAGAGTTCCTCATAACTATAAGCAAGATCAATTCTTTATTCATTTACTCTGACGCTTTCAATAAAATGGAAAAAAAAAAGAGAGATTTGGCAGGCAGAGTGCTGAGGAGAGAAAAGAAATTTAAGATCATTGAGTCTAACTATAAAGTTTCATCGATGAAGCTCCATCCTTAGGCATATGTTTACCCATGTTTTGCCATGTGAGAATGCTAGTACAGATAGCACTAGTTCTTTAAAACCACAACATATGTACCTGCTTATTTTTAGTTATTACTTGTTTAGTTTCCTCAGGTAAGGGGATAATTTAACCCAGAACTTTATGTATGCTCATGCTTTTTGACTAATAAACACAGCACAGGAAGTTCATCGGTGTTGATGTAATAATTATCACATTTTTTATCAGGGAAAATATTTCATAGTCACATCTGCTTTCAGTTTATTTTGTCTGCTTATTTAGCAATTGTCATGGTTCAACTACAGCCAGTAACTAAGTACAAGTCAAGCACTCGCTCAACCCCCCTTCACCTTTCCTTCAGGATGGTTAGGGAGGGGAATTGGAAGAATGCAAACCCATGGCTTGATATAAAAAGAGTTTAATAACTAAAATAAAGTACAATACTACTACTACTACTAATAATAATAATAATGTAAATAACATGGGGAAATAATATAAAACAAAAAGAGAAAGAAAAAACAACAAACAGCAGTGATGCACAGTACAATTGCTTACCACACACTGACTGATATCCAGCAGCAATCAGTCCCCTCTGGGCGACTCCTCCCAGTTTTCATACTGCGCATGATGTGCTGTGGTATGGAATACCCCTTTGGCTAGCTCAGGTCAGGTGTCCTGACTCTGCTCCATCCTGGCTTCTTGTGCCTCTCCTCACTGGCAGAGCATGAGAGACTGAACAGTCCTTGATCAGGGTAAGCATTACTTAGCAACAACTAAAACATTGGTGTACTATGAGCATTGTTCTTGGACTAAAGCCAAAACACAGCACTGCACCAGCTACTGCAAGGAAATTAACTCTATCCTAGCTGAAAGCAGGACATCATCACACATTGTTGCTGCACAAGTTAAATTTACAGCTACAGCCACACTCTTCAACAGCTGGCTACCATCTGAGAAGATGTTACTGTCTGTTTTACAGCTGGGTCTAGTTAAGTCAGCACTACTCAGCAACAACTAAACCATCAGTGTGCCATCAGCATTATTCTCAGACTAAAGCAAAAACTCAGCAGGGAACCACCTACTAGGATAAAAAATAATTCTGTCCTACCTGAAACTACAACAGTAACTTACCAAACTTTATGAGCCCCGTGTCTTCTTGACAATCACAAAATCAGAACCATAGAATAGTTAGGGTTGGAAAGCACCTTAAGATCATGTAGTTCCAACTCCCCTGCTACAGGCAGGGACACCACACACTAAACCATGTCACCCAAGACTTCGTCCAGCCTGGCCTTGAGCACTGCCAGGGATGAAGCATTCACAACTTCCTTGGGCAACCTGTTGTATTGTCTCACCACCCACCTCATTGTTTTTCATGTGCCCTAGCATGCTTTCAGGAGAATCTACTTCAAGATTTTGGCAGGCACAGAGGTGAGACTGACTGGTCTGTAGTTCCCCGGGTCATCCATTTTCCCCTTCTTGTAAATGGGGGTTATATTTCCCTTCTTCCAGTCGTGAGGGATTTCACCTGGCTGCTGTGATTTTTCAAATATGATGGCCTGTGGCTTAGCAACTTCATTTGCCAACTCCTTCAGGACCCGCGGATGGATTCCATCAGGTCCCATGGACTTGTCTACGTTCAGGTTCTTAAGATGGTCTCGAACCAGATCCTCTCCTACAGTGGGCCTAAGGTCTTCATTCTCACAGTCCCTGCGTCTGCCTTCCAAGACTTGGGTGATGTGGTCAGAGCATTTGCCAGTGAAGACTGAGGCAAAGAAGTCATTGTCTTATTGTAAGAAGTAATACTTAGCTTTTTGCTTTGCAGTTATTCATTCAAGAATGGGGTTACTGAGAGGGATAAGAGAAGCAATAACACTATTCTTCCTGTTTCTGAAATGATTTTGTGGAGAGCAGAAAGGAAAACATATGCACCAGTGCAGACTGGGGACCAATCAGCTGGAAAGCAGTTTTGGAGAGAAGGCTTTAATCTAATCTAATCTAATCTAATCTAGCTAACTAATCAGTTAACCTAATTTATTTATGCAACAGTAATAATTGCATGTTCCCAGAGAGGCCTGGAAAGAGATAAACATAACTGAGTGTTTATATCAAGTTTTCTGACATAAAGCATAGCCTAATATATGATCTACAAGTCAAACAAAGTCTGAATATCGGAAAAAAAAAAAGCTTCTGTGGGAATCTAAACTTCAAATTCCATCTTCCAAAGAGTAACGTTTAAAAATAAATAAATAAATGAATCAGTTATTCTGACTTTATTTTTTCCTGAATATTTAACAGGAATAAAATGATAGACCAGATTGTGGGATGTGTTTTAGACTTTGCTGCAAGATGAAATTAACACTTGCAAACATTATTTTTTAGTTTTGTCTTTAGTCTATTAGTGTCACACTAGAAGTGTGGAATTAAATTTGAACCAACATACATGAAATACTCTGCATTTCTGTGGACTAATTTTGTATTTGTTCTGGATGAAAAAGTAAATAATTGCATAGAAATGTGATTAATCTGGCCCATGAATAAACTATAATGGAAAAACACTTGTAGGTAAAAACACTGCCTGAGCAAAACAGAAATTAAAACAAGGGGACTATTCAACTACTATTAATTGAAAAAGATTTTGAAGTAGCAGGAAGACAGCAGAACCAGAAGATAGAACAGAAAATGAAGTAAATCTGGTTGCTGTTCATCAAATCAGGATGATTTTGCTAAACAAAAACAGTGGAAATAACTGCATTTCAATGGAGAAAGAAAGCTGAATTCTCTTGGTTATAAAATTGTACATGGCCTGTAAGGCTGGGTATGTAAGAAAATTGAGCTGCAACCAACATAGCTTCTGTGGGAGACTCCTACAGAGAAGGTTTGCAACAGAAATAAAAGCCCTCAAAACTGCTCCATATATGAAACCAATGAGGCTGCCAAGCTGATGAGCCAAAGCTTTTTTTTTGTTCATCAACAAAATACTTTGCAGAACGAATTAGTCCAAATGTCCCTTACAGGTAAAACACTTTCCACATGAAGGCAAGATTTCATAAAAAATATTGCAGAGGAGCGTGGAATTATAGGTATCAACTGTAGCACAAGAGAATGCCACACAAGAAACCAGAGTGAACATAGCCATGATACTTGCACTACTATTGCACACTCCCAAACACATTACAGTTTGTCTGCATGTCATACTGCTCTTGGACACTGAAGACAGACCCTCTGAACTAACAGAAACCACTTTTGAGGAGACACACTGGAAACTGGAATTGATCTTTTTGGAACTATACACATGTTCTCTATGGAACACAGTCCTTCTCGATACCATTCTTCAAGCTGGAAGAATGATTTACTGTTATTCACTCTTGGGTGGCCCATGTCCATGGCACTCTGCAAAGTGATCCTATAATCAACCATGTCTCCAAACAGACACAGTAGAAATTATACATGCTGTTGTGGACAGGGAACTCAGGGTGACGATTCAGGTTTTCAGTAACCATAAAGTACAGTTTTCCTTCACCCTCAGCCCATGCAAGGGCACAGTGAAGAACAACCTCCCAAGACATTCAGTTTGCTGAGGAGCTTGTGGACATGACAAGTTTCATTAGCTGTTTTTTTCTCCCAACTTATTTTCTCCCCCAGTCCTGTTGAAGAGAAGTGAAATAGTGGCTGGTTGGGGATCTGGCAGCCAACCGAAGTCAACCCATCAGAGCCTTGTGTGCGTGTACCTGTCTGTGCGTGTGTGTGTGTGCCTGTGCCAACTGGGAATGCAAGCTCAGCTTCAGTTCCACTTGGGGGCATGAAGCTGCAGCAGCTTTGTCTTAGTCTGACTGCCAGATTTTCCCCTCCCTAATATAATCCACCAGTGAAACAATTAATGCACTTCTATGCTGGGATTATCACTAATAAGAAGTAATGAAACAAAAATGGGTTTATATTTTTAAAGTTAACACGGACAGCTGTAGGCTTACCTTTCCATCATAGTTTCTATCTTAGAGGTCCTATTTTGTAAATTTTAATCCTTCTTCCTTAAAGTTATGCTTGGAATCTAATTCCTGAGCATGTTACAAGTGACATTTATTGTTCCTTTCTTAAAAATGCTGGCAATCAATTTCTAAACTGAAAATCTTTTTGTTTACCAAGGGAATACTGCCAGTCTGATTTTGGCTGAGAATTACAGGTGAAGTTTGATTCCCAGCTCAATTATAATGCATAACAATCTTTGCAGCACTATTTCAACCTGACAAAAGAACAGCCTTGCTAGAACCTGACATTCAAACCAAATAATTTATGATTGATGAAAAAAATCAACAGGAGAATTGAACAACAAAGAATGTTCTATGCCAATTCCATAACAAATGTTTGTGAATAATGTTTTATAACACTGCTAGTGAGGACTGCTAGTCTGTATCAATCAAATAAACAGGAGGGCTTTGGCTAGAAGAGTGATTAATGATAAAAAGTGCCAGTGTCTAACACAACAATGCAGTATCAAACTGACTTTGACTTTTGTATGATTTTCATGTGAGTTGAAGTTAACAGATTTCTCCATATATCATCTTGCACTTACAAATAAAATTAAAGTAATTCCCAAAAATCAGAAAAACTCTGATAAATGTGCTTGTTAAAAACAGATCATTTAAGTACTTCTGAATTTATGCATACATTCTATTGAATACTGCTGGAATTTTTTATCCAGTTAAACACATTTTTTTTAACATATTATTACTTTGCATAAATGTCATATTCTCTATGCACTTCTTAAATATCTTAAATGGTTTCTGATTTTTTTAAGAAAAAAATAATCAGAAACAATGTTGTTTGGTTGATTTCTACACAAATAAACATTTACTAAAAGTCTCACAAGTTGCATCTTCCAAAAATTCATTAGTTTTCTTAAGATTGAAGGTCTCCTTGGTCCTGGCAGTGAGAAAATGTATTGTCTTCACTTCCTTAGTTTGTTCTGCCATAAAGCGGGCAACATTTATTATATAAGGGAATACAAGAATTTTAAGTCCCAACTGACCCATTACATGTCAAGAACAAGTAATACCTTTTTTAGGTTTTTTAAATCTAAGCAGATATAAACTTAAACAATTACAACCATTTGTACTAAAGAGAAAGAAGAAACAAGAAAGAAAGCCTTATTGGGTAAATTCTATAATTCAAAACTGAACTGGTAGTATCTTCACCTGCAAGGACACACATAAATAAAGCTTAAAGCAAATCCAGCTGCAGATACACACTACCAGCCCTTTTATTAAGCAATAATTAAGGAGATGTATATATTTCTAATGATAAACTATTAAATATTAGGAGACTGATCTCATGATTGTGGTTTTTTTACATGTTGTATTTACATGACAACACTCACATGACATGCCAGTTAAGAGATTTAGAAAAGGTCAGTGGAAAAAGTTGCTATAGATTATTAGAAAGCTTTGTATAAGATTAAAATGCTATATACTAGAACAGACCAATGGATATAGCTTCCTCTAATGTGAGAAAGTCTGGAATAAATGTCAGAAGATAAGTGGGGAAGGGAAGAAAGCATACCATATTTTCATACCAAAGCCCTTTATAAGATTCCTTCCTGTCTCCCACGCTTGATTGTATTTTGCACTGTTCACACTTGAATATATCTAATTTTCCCTTTCAGTATACTAAAGTGATAAAATTCTTTTCAACACCAAATAGTAAGAAATATACTGTTCAACTGGTTTAGATAGTGATTACCTAATGTAAGTGTGACTCTGCAATCTCAGCCTATTGTTTGTTTCAGCACAAGCATTTTTAACTCTGATCAAATTTTAATATTTTATGGCAGGCATCAAATTTTTTAGTGCAGCAAATACATTCATGGGTATGAAGAAAAATAACACAGTTAATGTCCATTACTCTGTTCAGTGTGTAGTGACAGTGAAGTTTCCCATTCTGACACTAGTTTCAAGAAGCATTTACTTTGTTTAACTATTTCTTTCATAAGCACACTCATCTAGTAATTTGAAATGTTCAGCTGATGATCTTATTTACAGATGTGAAAAATGTAACATTGATTTGAGCATTATTGGATAAAAACAAAAAAAAAAAAAAGAAAAAAAAGAAAAACAGTAACTAAACCGTTGAAATTTTCTCTGCCAGGAGACCTCCCCACTCATCCAGATATAAAGATGGTGTTTACTGTGGTTTGTGTTCCTTTAAACCTCAAAACGAGAATATGGAGTACTTTGGTAACCTTCTCCAAAGCTAAGGTGATTCTAAGGCAA
The DNA here is from genome assembly GCF_037157495.1 of Lathamus discolor. Taxonomy (NCBI): domain Eukaryota; kingdom Metazoa; phylum Chordata; class Aves; order Psittaciformes; family Psittacidae; genus Lathamus; species Lathamus discolor. The sequence goes on along the minus strand of NC_088909.1, from coordinate 36,018,766 downwards.
TTCCTACAAACTGGACCTTTCTTCTAAAAAGTAGCTAATATATTTTGACTGACTCAAATTCCAGAAATATGACACTCTCTGTCTGTCACAAATACTGTATTTTCTGTGTAACACTGGAGAATGTGATTCATGATGAAGTTGTTCCTGAGGAATTATAGAGGTATTACAGGATATTTATACTGTAACCTAGAATTTTGTAATGCATATGTCTACTGAGTTGAGATGAAAAAAAAAGGGTTTGACAGGGAAGGAAAACCTGCTTGGTGACAGTGATAAAACAATGCAGCGAGAAAAGTGAAGTAAGAAGTGAGGATGATGAAAAAAGGCAGTTTACAGTTCTGCCTCAGAAATAAAGGAACTGAAGTGAAAGCGAAGGAATTGCTGAAATAAAAAAAAAAAAATCTAGATTTCACACTCTTTTGAACAAAAATAAAATAAAAAGTGTTCTGTCGATCACTGAGTTCTTCTCTGCAAGAGAAAACTGTTGAAGATATATTCTTATTTTCCCTGTATCTCTATTCAGGCCCGTCTTCTCTGCCACGAAAGATCTAAGCTCACAAAGGGAAATTCACCCTTGACCAGCCTTTCTTTGATTAAATGACTGGTTATGTAAACAGGGGGAGAACAGTGGATATTGTCTACAGTTACTTCAATAAAGCTTTCAACACATGGCCCATCAGATACTGACAGAGACACATACAGTTCAACTGAGCACTGAACAGCCAGATTATACCCTTAGCACTTCCTGAAAATGGGGAGGAGTGGCTTATAATACCTGACACACAATGATGTGTCAGGTACATACATCAGGCTGCTACGTGGTCATGTTGCCATCCAGAGAGACCTTGGCAGGCTGGAGAAATAAATGGTCTGACTAGAACCTCATACAGTTCAACAAGAGGAAGTGCAAATGTCCTACATTGGAGTTGGGAGAGGGGAAACCCTAGTGCCAGCATATCCCGAGGCTGACTGACTGGAAAGTAACTTGGTAGAAAAGGACCTGGGATCCTGGAGGATACTAAATTGTACACAAGCCAGCAGTGTGTGCCTTTGACAAAAAAACAACTAACAGTATCCTGGGCTTAAGGAGGCATGGGACTAATCTATGTGTCCAAATATGTCATGGGAGGGTGTAAAGAAGAGGCAGCCAGGCTCTTTTCAGTGGTACCCAGTGACAAGTGTCTGGGGAAAAGCCACTGCCTAAGTGTTCACCAGCACTGAAGGAGTCACACACACATGACCTGAGATTTTAATTGCTACAGCTGGAGACCCTCCACACTGTGTAGCCCCAGTGAGCCAATGGGTCCCCCTTTTGGCTCCTCACTCACACACACAGTCATTTTCCGGTACGCTTACCCCTCCTTCAGGCTCAACCCCATACTTCCAGCACCAGTCTCAGATGACCGGTTCCAGGAAAAAGTAAGAATCTGCCTAACTGTTGTGACATGGTAATTTGAGATAACATAAGCGAAGGCAGGTGTTGTTTTATGCTTTTTTATTCCCCAGGACAAGTGAAGTAATCAAGGTGCTGGTAGTCTATACAGAGGATTTTACATTTTAAAGAAGGACCAGACCAATAATTTATGCCGGTAAATCTTCAGCTCTCCTTGAGATTAAGAAGAAACAGTCCTTTATCTCCATGAGAGTTTTGAATCAATAAAGGTCAAAAAGTTTAAAGGTGTGGCAGATTGGGTGAGTCCTTTAAGCAGTGTGTTAACTAACATTCCGGGTTAGATGTGATGAAGACCTCCACTTTCTTTTCCTGTTGGAAAGAGTCTGCAATTTCAAAATGCCATCAATTTTTAGGTTTTTTGCCTTCTTATAACCCACACAGGGTAGCTTTAAATCAGGGTCCCACAACATTTTACTTGTCAATTTCTATGAAATTTCAGCAGTTTAGTGTGTATATATATATATATATAAATGTGTGTGTGTGTATACATATATATACATATATAGTATGCAAAGCAGCATAGATTATACTGTAGCGTGCTTTTATTTCTGCTTATTTGAAGGCAAGTCTGAAATCTAAGTTACTGTGGGATGCTAACAGAACTTCATAGGAAAATATCAGGAAAGAGATCCTGACAAGGGGTCTGTGCCAAGACGTCTGTGCTTCATAATCGTGTAAGGTGCAGGTGTCCAGGTGCTGGTAACAGGGGGCTGCAGGGGCAGCATAGAGTGAGGAGAGGCCATGGCAGAAATAACTGGTTCCAGCCAACTCTAATGGACCCACTGCAGGACATATCTGAGCCCCCTGTTCTGGTAAAGAAAGTGGGGGAAATGCTGGTTGGGCAGATGAGCAGGGGAAAAAAAATGCAACAGCTCTCTTCTGGGACACCAGGGTCAGAAAAGGAAGAGCAGGGGAAAAAAAATGCAACAGCTGTCTTCTGAGACACCAGGGTCAGAAAAGGAAGTGCTCCATGGTGGAGCAGTTATCCACACTGTAGACTGTGGAGGAACCTAAGCCAAAGTGGGAGACATTCCTGAAGGACTTGCAGCCACGAGAGACAAGACCAGGGTAGAAGAAAACTGTGAGAAGGAAGGAGCAGCAAAGAGGAACCACAGCTTACTGACCACAGCCTGCACCCCACGCACCACTCAGGAGTATAGAAGTGTGAAGTCAAGTCTGGAAAAGGGCAGAAAGGTGCTTGATCTGTTTGTTGGAGGTTTGTTTTTTTTTTTTTTTTTTTTTGGTTCTCCCTACCTGAATCTATTTTAATTGACACTAAATGAAGTTAATTTTCCCAAGTCCAGTGTGTTTTGTGCCCCATGTTGATTGGTAAACCCTGTCTTTATCTTGAACCCTCAGCTTACTTTCTCTTGTTTTCCCTATTTTCTTTCCCTTTCCCTCCAGGGTGAGTGAGCAGCTGGGTGACAATTCAGTTGCTTTCCAAGACTAACCCACAACAGTAATGTAAGATGCCAGGAATAATAGCTAGACTTTAATATAAGTCTAGTGCAATTTCTCTACTTAGTTTGCATTAGACCTTTCTCAAGTACCATTTTAGCTTTCTTGATTGAAAGGAAACAAATTATACTGTTATTTGTTCTGCAGATTTTACAATGTCTGAAGTAGCATGTGTTAAAAAGAAATCCAAATGATATAATAAGCATCAGATTTTATACTTCTTGTTCTTAAGTTTATATTCTAGCAGTCATCTCTAGAAAGAAATACATATTACTTTTATCTCTCTGACACCACTTTATATTAATCTTAACATTTCTGTGAATATTGCTTTCTGTAAGGTCTAGTAAAATAAGTCTAATAGGACTTTTCATTGTGGAAGACAATAGAGGTTATTGTGCTGGTGAGGCCAATCAGCCAGGAAGGTTTCAAAGAGAGTTTGGGTTAAAGCAAGACATTTTTGAGGGATTGATGCACGTTGGTAATTGTGCAGCTATATATTCTCTAAGTAGTAGTAAATAGGTGAGCAGAGGAAAGGATAGGAACTGGCAATTATAATCATTGTTTATCTTAGATTATTTCAGCTGGAAATGAAAAAATATGATACTGCTACAATATCATTTCTGTTGTTTTCTTTCCTATAATGGCTAGATAGCATCAGCCATTCAACAAGTTAAGAGTCCTTGTAAGATCAACACAAAAAAAATAGACAGGACTTGATCTAAATTGGAACAAAAGTATATTGTGGTTAATGAAAATATAATCAAGGAGAACACTATCATTTTCTTGTAGACAGTATATAGCCAGGATATGAAAGCAGGAAAAAGTTGTCTGTCCCCAACCCTGAATGAATTTACATTCTCTCTGAAAATTATGAAAGGTGCATATGTGGTTTTAGTTCATTTTACTACATTTGCCTATTTATCTTTCAGCCTTGAGAAGCAGTTTTAAAAGGCATCCGTACTCAAGGGGAGATCAGCACGGCACAGCCAGCTGCTGCAGAGGGAGAACTCAATGGACCCTGATGGCTGCAGATATTTATGGTACAAAGTGGTTCACATGTAGTCAGTTCTTCTGCTGTGTTCATGCAGTTTTGGCCATTTATCAGCCCAGTCTCCAGCCAAACCATTTTCTGGGGGTGTTGATCCTGTGTTCTTCCCAAGAGTGTCACACGGTAGAATTAATTTAGGTTAGGCCTGTTTGCTGAGAATCAGCTTGTACCAAAGTTCAGCTACTTCAAATAGGAAAAATGCATCAGTCACATGGGTAAAAGGTGTGAACCTACTGATACGAACTGGAGTTGTGTAAATCTGACCATGAACATCCTCAAGGCCCTTGATGTACAACTGTAAGGGTGAAAAACATACAGGCAGAAGGTGAAAGTAGAAACCTGCATGCTTACATCTTCATTACTCCTGAAACTTTGCCTTGTCAAAAAATTTTCAAGATCCCTCATGATTTAATTTACTCTTGCTTGTGGCTAGAAGAAAGATAGCCCTTTTCTTCCTACCTTCTCTACCGCCTTTCCCTGGCCTTGTTCATATTATCCTGTTTTGCAACCTCTGACCTCTTCAAAGCCATCCCTGTCTCCTCCTGACCATCCTGCAGCCTTGCTGTTCACTGATGCTTAAGAATCCCTGTGATCTCTTTCTTCTCAGCTTGAACAGCTGTGTAGGAAGAACAAGTTCTGAGATGTTTTTTCTTTACACGTGTTTTTTTGTTTATGTGGCTGGGGTTTTTGTTTGTTTGTTTTTCTTCCTTTCCTGCCTGCTTCCTCTTTAGCCGCATTTCGTTTGTTCATTTTATAACAAAAAGCCATGACAAACAAATGTGTGACGTCTATAACACACTCTCTAAAATGACTGAGACTTCAGCATTCCTCACCATGAGTTTCAAGCATGATCTTTGTAAATTAATACACAATTGGTTTCTGGGAAAGAAATTAAATTGCCTGAAAACCAGAGTAAAACCTAAAACCTCTGGATCTAAATGATTCCCCCTGGTTTGGAAAAGTCAGTATCAAATTAGACACTGCAACAGCTCCAGTTCTGGTCCTTTATATTTCCAACCCAGGAGAAGAGGCAGAAGAGTGATGCTTACAAAGCAAACTGTAATTTTGAAATATCTAAAACAATGCATTATACAAAGTATAGAAGACATTCATTTAAATGCTTTCTCAGGGAAAAGTGTACTGAATTTCTTATAAATAAATTTGTAAGTTTAAATCTGTGCAGAAACCTACAAATATTTAGCTTTAATGTGAGCTGCTCTATTTCTTCTACATGCAAATCTCTGTTTTAACAATACATAAAGTAGAAGTAACAACATACTGTTGAATTAGCAATAAAGCATTAATTTCTTTATTTTATTTTATTTTTAATTTTAACAAAATTGACCTTTTTACACAGTAATTGCATCACTTTGTTTCAAGTTCTTTCTTACCATGTGGCCACTGAACAAGTTTTTCCAGATTGTTATTCTCTTAGATCTTCCAGATTGCTGTAAAACTGCCATAGCAAAAATGAATAACACAATGTAAAAAGTTTGTCAAAAAGTTTGACTGCTTTAAACTGCCTGATTTATATCTCCTTTGGGCTTCCATGCTATTCTCTTTCTTCTTTCTCTCATATCTATAGTTTTCAATAATTAAGCAATTCATGTGACCTGTTCAGCTATGTGCACAGCATTGACAACTTTGAAATTCAAAATGCATATATCCCATATCATTCAATTGCAAGCAAACAGAACTAACAAGGAAAATGGACTAATATGCCCCTAAATATAAGTGAAGCAGCAGTTTTGAAATTTTTAGATCTTTTTGCAGCATGCATGAGTGATAACAGAATTTTCCCCCTTCTCACAATAATTAAAATCCTTAATAGGTTTTTACTCTGTTGTGATATGGTTCAAATAATAAGTTGGTAACAAATTTTGTTTACAGCAGAGGCACCCAGAAAACATTGTATGTGAGGGACTTCCAGTTACCCTTCGATTACATGGCTTACAGAATTAATGAAAGGACACTAAAACTTTCGCTTCCAAATTACTGGCATGTATCTACCACAAGTATAGTGGTTCAGATGTGAATAAAGACCAAATGTCTGTTTACTGAACTGTATATAAAACAAGATTTATTTGGTCCCTAGTGGTCATGTCTCCACAGGGCATGAGCAACTAAAACAATTGACAACAATTGATGGTACTTAGAGGACCTCACTTCAAATTCTGGATCCATTCTGATTTTTTCCTAGAATTTTTATTAATCTGAATCAAAATCTTACTAGATTGCTTGAAGTCACTTGTACATTAACCCTAGAGATCCTAAGGTAATAGATGCATAGGATAGATCTTTCTGAACAGTAACCATACAAGAGATTCTATATAGTCATTCATCCTTATGCCACTTCCGTCTCTTCTTTGGCATTTTCAAGATAAGCCTGTGAGCTGTTATGCAGCTACTGTACAACATTTCTGTCAATTCAAACCAGTCCATCTGAAATAAACTGAAAGAGGAATGGGATATGATTTTTAATCACAATTCTTGCAGGAAGATGAATTTCCTCCTATATACAATCAGTACTATAGGGATTTATACCACACAGCAAATATTGAATCGAAACTCAAGCTTCATCAAAATTAGCAGATATCTGGATATCTAATTCTAGTGATTTGGTTTCAGCATGTAGAAATCATCTACAAAGTAGCTGAGTAGAAGACAGTGGTTGGAGGTTAAGCAGGTAGTGTATGACCATGTTTCTAAGTAAAATATGCTTGAGGCCAAGACAGTGGAGATCATCTTTGTCCATGCAATATATAACACTTATGTTGGGATTTCTCTGATGCCTGAATAGTCTTCATATGGCCCTAAACTGATAATATTATATCCGGAGTGTGTGTGCATGCTTTTTCATTATTATTATTTGTTTGTTTGCTTTTTCAGTGCATGTAAAATAACATGAGAGCTGCGCTGTAGCCCACCACTACAAAGTTAGCGAAGCACAAAACAATCAGTTTTGAATGCCTAAAATGTGATCTGCATCCATGTGAAGGGCACTTGGATCTGAGTGCTGGAGTGTCATATATAGTAAAGCTGGGGCATTTCTCTTTATGCTGCTCACTGGGAGGAGCTCCTGACAACTGCTGACTCTTCATTAGAGCTGGGCATTTACATGGAGCATACTTGTTGGTATCAGCCAAAACCATGTCACAGAGAAGGCTACCAGTTAAGCAATGCACATGATCAGTGATTACAATCATGTACAGTCATTTTCTCCATTTTATTTAGCAGCATAGACAGACTCAGATTCTAAATTATATGCTAGACCAGGCCTTAGGTTTTATTTTACTGAACTTATATAATACCTGAAGTAAAAGCATGGAAGAAATTGTATTGCTTGTACTGAATCACTTTTTTATTTTGATTTCCTGTTGACTCATATTTCTAGCGTAGTTTGGGTCTGGGTTAAAACAGAGTATTGAATTGCTAGTCTCAAAGTAACCAAATAATCTCTGCTTTTATGTAATACTGAAAAAGAATCAAAGCTCTGGCAAAGAATATCACCAAGTCTAAGTTGAAAAAAAAAATCCTTTATCCTCAGTGGATAAAGAACTGGCTGGATGGCTGCACTCAAAGAGCTGTGGTCAATGGCTCAATGTCCAGCTGGAGACCAGTAACGAGTGGTGTTCCTCAGGGATCGGTGTTGGGACCGGTCTTGTTCAACATCTTTGTCGCTGACATGGACAGTGGGATTGAGTGCGCCCTCAGCAAGTTTGCTGATGACACCAAACTGTGTAGTTCGGTTGATACGCTGGAGGGAAGGAATGCCATCCAGAGGGACTCTGACATGATTGTGTGGTGGGCCAATGTCAACCTTATGCAGTTCAAGCAAGTCAAGTACAAGGTCCTACACCTGGGTCAGAGTAATCCCAGGCACAGCTACAGGTTGGGCAGATTCAGAGCAGCCATGAGGAGAAGGACTTGGGGGTTTTGGTTGATGAGAAAGTGAACATGAGCTGGATTCAGTGTGCGCTTGCAGCCCAGAAAGCCAACTGTATCCTGGGCTGCATCAAAAGGAGCGTGACCAGCAGGTCAAAGGAGGTGATCCTGCCCTTCTACTCTGCTCTTGTGAGACCTCACTTGGAATATTGTGTACTGTTCTGGTATCCTCAATATAAAATGGACATGGAACTGTTGGAACAAGTCCAGAGGAGGGCCACGAGGATGATCAGGGGACTGGAGCACCTTCCATGTGAAGACAGGCTGAGAAAGTTGGGGCTGTTCAGCCTGCAGAGGAGAAGGTTGTGTGGAGACCCCATAGCAGCCTTCCAGTATCTGAAGAGGGCCTACAAGGGTGTTGGAGAGGGACTCTTCACTAGGGACTGTAGTGATAGGACAAGGGGTAACGGGTTCAAACATGAACACGGGAAGTTCAGATTAGATATGAGGAAGAAGTTGTTTACTGTGAGGGTGGTGAGGCACTGGAATGAGTTGCTCAAGGAAGCTGCGAATGCTCCATCCCTGGCTGTGTTCAAGGCCAGGCTGGACAGAGGCTTGGGTGACATGGTTTAGTGTGAGGTGTCCCTGGCCATGGCAGGGGGGTTGGAACCAGATGATCTTAAGGCCCGTTACAACCTCAACTATTCTATGATTCTACGATTCTATGATCTCTTTCCAACCCCCTGTCATGGGCAGGGATACCTTCCACTAGACCAGGATGCTCAAAACCCTGTCCAATCTGGCCTTGAACACTGAAGGGGACTTCTCCTTGTCCTATCAATTCTCCTGTGAAGACAGGCTGAGAGAGCAGGGCTCATTCAACCTGGGGAAGAGAAGGCTCTGGGGAGACTTGAGAGCAGCTTCCAGTGCCTAATGGGGTTACAAAAAATCTGGAGAGGGGCTTTTGACAAAGGCCTGTAGGGACAGGACAAAGAAATGGCTTTAACCTGACAGAGGGGAGATTGAGATGAGATCTTAGGCAGAAGTTCTTCCCTATGAGGGTGGTGAAGCCCTGGCACAGGTTGCCCAGAGAAGCTGTGGCTGCCCCATCCCTGGCAGTGCCCAGAGTCAGGTTGGATGAGGTTTAGAACAACTTGGTCCAGTGGTAGGCATCCCTGCTTGTGGCAGGGGGGCTGGAAGCAGATGAGCTTTAAGGTCCCTTCCAACCTAACCTATTATACGATTCCATGAATCTCCAAGTTTTACATCTTACAGATATTTAATCAGATTTATCATCTTTTTTCTTTTTATCCTACTCTATCAGCTTCCTCCTTCAACTTAAATTACAATTCCAGCTTAAATTTTTGAAACAACCAGGATTCTGTTTTTACATAAGCAATGCTCATATTAGTCTCTTTCACCAGTTTTACACTGGGAGATGACATTTATCTAAAGAACTTCGACACTCAGCATTTTATGCAGTTATCGCTTCTCACTTTAGACTGCCCTCTTCCTGCAAATAGACTTTCCATAATTTACACTAGAAATCAGTCTAGACTATTCCGGATCAGTTATTTTTGTATTTTGTTACAAATATACCTTTGAACCCACTGAAATGATGATAAATTCTAACGGTTCCAGCTCACTGACAGAAATGTTATGGAACTCAGGTTCAAAAACAAGATCACATGAGACTCTACTAGAACCACTTGTTGGTTCTTTCATTATAATTACACTTCCAGTCTTAGCAGCCAAATTTGTCATCAGTGTAGTGAGAGCCAAGCTAAGCTGGCATTATTTTCATTCTTATATGAAATGGCATAAAAGTGCCTTTCAGAAGGAAATGTCAGTATATCAAACTGCTTTTACACTATTACATTTGTCAACTAAATTATTATTTACATATGCATACAATGTTAATACAAATATGTTTTCCACAGGCATTGACTGAAAAATATCCTCAGGTTCATAATAATTAAAGTTTTGTTTTATCACACAGCCTTGCTTTTTAATAATCAAAACCTGCAAAGCTGCTGTGATTACATTGTTTGGAGAGAGGAAGGAAAACTCAATTACTTGTGCTGTTCCACCTATCATTTTTAAATGTTAGCACAGTTTTTTCCTTTCCATCTTCTGAAATATACAGTCAGGTGCAATATTTACTAAAATTAATTCAGATGTCCCAGAGTGCTTCTCATCCAGGTCTTTTAATACTATTGTGTGCAAGTTATGTGGACCTGGTAGTGTAAAAAAGTCTAGTTCTGACCAAGGCTGTTAAGTATTCTCCAGAGCTGGTGCTGAATGAAAGTGTTTCATCATCACCCTAAGAAAAAACTATATGACTTGGCTTTCTAAACCCTTCAGGCTTATTACATATGCATTGCTGACTGAGTGACATTCAATATTTGTCTTTGAGATAACATGAAATTACTTATTTTATATTCAAGGAAAGATTCTCTTTCACTTCAACAGTATAAGCATTGCTCACTTAGGGTCTGACAATGTCATTCTCGCTCATATTGAACCATTTGTTGGAATTGAATTCCATTAACCTATTCACAAAGTAATGACTGAAAGGAATAATCTTGGCCTTGCTCTACTTAAAGATTTAATAATTGTACCCTGACACACGGTGATTTTTAAAAGGATCTTTTTTTTTTTACACTTACTGTTATTATTAAACAATTTATAGAATTTCATTAAATTTGTCATGCTCATTGCATCCTGCTGCAACACCTTGGATATCTAAAAGAGATTTCATTTCCATGGATATTTCATTTTTCACTAATAGTTGCTTCCAGGCTATTACCTGTGAATTTGACTCTGGAGGGTGTTTTAAGTGTAATTATTATTGCTCTCATTGTAAGTTTTTAGTGTATGTCTTTTATATCTAGTTTACAGTAGCTATAATAGTATTTTAAATAACATTTTTTGTTAAATAATTGAAAACTATAACACTATCGCTATGTAGGGCATCCAGTGTAAAGTTGCCTGAATAATTTGTGATAAAAACTTAAAATATTACTTAGAAATTAAGCTGTAGTAGTTCCATGTACTTCAAAGGACAGTTATACTCGTTCATCCTAATACTCCTTGAAAGAGAAGTTATAACATCTGAGAGTACTTTTTCTTAAACTACCAGTTTCTGAGGAAAAATTCCAACCACACCGCACAAACAGATTTACTTTTTTTTTTTTTTCCCCTGGGTTTTATTTAGCATCTTTCAATGACCCAACAATCCTTCACTTTATGGCCAAAGATTTAAATCCAGATCTTTAGTTAAATTCAGATATTGTCACAAACAAGTGTATGTCTTGTCTTTCATTAGGTAATTATTTAGATAAGAGTCATTATAGAGATGTTATTTATTTGAGACTCAGTAATGTATTTCATATGACAATGCACAGGAAATTATATTGTTTTGGGTGAGGAGAAGTCCCCATGACCCTCAGTGTGCCCTTGAGCCCAGAACCCCCTCATGTGCTGGGCTGCATCCCCAGAGCATGAGCACCAGGTCAAGGGAGGGGATTCTTCTCCTCTGCTGCACTCTGGGGAGACCCCCCCGTGCAGTCCTGCATCCAGCTCTGGGGCAACAACACAAGAGGGACGTGGAGCTGTTGGAGCAAGTCCAGAGGAGGCCATGGAGATGCTGTGAGGGCTGGAGCAGCTCTGCTCTGGAGTCAGGCTGAGAGAGCTGGGATTGCTCAGCCTGGGAAGAGAAGACTCCAGGGAGACCTTCAAGCAGCTCCCAGTGCCTAATGACACTACGAGAAATCTGGAGAGGGGCTTTTGACAAGGGCCTGTAGGGACAGGACAAGGGAATGGCTTTAACCTGACAGAGGGGAGATTGAGATGAGCTCTTAGGCAGTTCTTCCCTGTGAGGGTGGTGAGGCCCTGGCACAGGTTGCCCAGAGATGCTAATGCTGCCCTATCCCTGGCAGTGCTCAGAGCCAGGTTGGATGGGGCTTGGAACAACTTCGTCTAGTGGAAGGTGTCCTTGCTTGTGGCAGGGGGTTGGAAGTGGGTGAGCTTTACAGTCCCTTCCAACCCAAACCATTATTTCCACTTCTGAATTCTACAGATATGTAAAAATGAGGATTAAGGAATGATAAGATAGGCATGAAGTACATTTTACTTAATTTGCCATAATTCAAAATTCATTTGACTGTCAGAAACTGCATAAGGCTTACAGAAAATGACATGTGAGTTAGTAAAGTTTCTTGAGAAATGGCATCCCTGGAAATTTCTCAAGAACCTTCCCAAACAAAACCCACAGCAAAACTAGTTCTCCACTAAAATAAGTCCCTGATAGTAAAGTATACATACATACCTTTTCTGTTAAGATTCATATCGTATAGGGTTAGATTATTTACGCTTAAACCCCACACATATTTTCCATTGGTAATGTGTAAGAGAATACGCGTCTTGTAATTCTCTAGTTAACATATCTCCTTTTATCAGCATTTTTCTGTGGGCTAAATCATACTCACTACAACTAAATATAAGCATAACATTCATCTACTTCCAGCCATCTTGTCCTTCTTTTAACATTCAAGTATGTGTTGAAATTCATCTTTAGAAAGAGTCACACTTATTCAGTTTCTTTAAAATTGGCTATGAATTTCTTGATCCAAAGTTTAAAATGAGAAAAATTTGTTTAGTAATCTTTTAACTTACTTCCTGTTCATTATCAGAATAGGAAGTATTTTATTACTTTGGTTTATTTAGCTTGTATGTCCTATAAGAAGTCAGTTTAATTTAATGAATGTTTTCGCATTTTTTATATTGTCATTGATAATGTTTAATATCACTCTTTTAGTGGATAATTAACATGACTTTTGTACTTATGTTTTGCAGCAGGAGATACAGGTCTGTTATACAAGTAAGAAAGGCACAGCTGATCTGTAAAGTATCATGAAAAATTATAATTTATTCATAAGGAAAGAACAGTATAGATAATCTTACATTCTCTTATGGAATGCTGGGCACCCTGAGAGATGTAGTATCACAGGGGCCTCTGACCCAGGCTGGACAGACCCTGTCCATAGAACAGATTCTCCTGTTTTCGTTGGTTGAGCTATTACAGGATTTTTCTCACAAGGAAGCAACTTTATTCTTCATTTTTACTGTCGAAGAAAAAGGTTGCTTATATGAGAACTTTTTACTGCAGTTCAAGGCAAGGACGCACAGTTGGTGTAATTGCTGGTACCCAGTGCAAACCGCCTGCAGACTTGTCTGTTACAATTAATTAGTTACATTTATTCTGGAAATAACAATTTTTCTTGCTACAAAAGAGGAACACTTGTATGATTGTCAAAGCAGCCACAAATCACACATAAATATAAAAATATTGTATTAAAATAAATGGTGATATGAAGACCAGAAAGTTAGACAGCATAGCATGTCAACAAAGGCATAAAACTGAGTTACAAATTATTTTCAATGTGGAAAGTTGCTTTGGTTGGTTCTGCATTCTTAATAGTTTGCCTCTTTTGGTTCTTTTTTCTCATTTTGAGAATTGGAGTTCACTTCTAATCACAGCTTATTCATAGTCAGAAAGGATTCTCTAATGGTCTGCACTTTAGAAAAGAAACAAACATATCTAGCCTAACTTCAAGTGTATAGGGAGTATGATTTGCTTACTCATTCAATAGTGATTCAACTGCTCTAACAAACTGTTATTTCATTTCACATAAAAGTTTTAAAACCAGACACATTTGATTTTTCTTTCAAACTGATGCATCCAAATCTAAAATAAAGACAATGAAAACAGAGCTATTCTGTTAGATGTTGCCAAGGAAACCATTTGGTCATTTGCCTTGTCATCACTTTATATTCAAAGTGACCTTCTTTGTTTTAACTGGGCTCTGACTACAATGGAGAAATTCACAGCATTTGCAGGAGGTGCATAGGATAAGAGGTACACAAGAAAGGTTCAAAACCAATCCATCAGTGCAATGCAGTAAGTCACTGTTTTCCACAAATTGACTACATGTTAAATCTCTTTTCCCTCTTGCATTCTGATCTCCTTTTCTTTACAGAGACAAAGAAAGTATTGAAAAAATGTTTCTTCCTCTTCATGTATTAACTGAAATAATTTTACAGCAACTGTAATTTAGTCTTTGTTACTTCATTGCATTTTTTTCTTAGAGACAAAGAAAGTAAAAGACAAACATTTAATTGAAGTGCTATCCTACTTATGTATTCAGAAAAGATCAGTAACTGCTTTTTAAACTAGTGGTGATAATGACAGTTGTGGATAACCTTTTTCTCCACTCACTGGATTCTCTCTATTTGTCTAAAGGGCTATAGCAAATGAATCAAAACCAATAGCACAGTACAATAGAAGGAGCCTGACAAGCCTGAGGACTTGTCACAAGGTCCCTTTTCCTCAAGCTCAAGATAAAAGGTCAGCCAACAGAGCTGCAAAATTTTTTAAGAGGCAGGCTTGGCACTGAAGAGCAAGCTTATGATACACACAGTGTTACACAACAGACTCTATCCTACTATTTATTTCCTACAGCTGTAGAAAATCATACTGCTGTATGATTAAGTCCTTTGTGGAATCAGACCCTAACTTATCGGTCCAGCAATCAGCAGACACCGCCACTCTTCCCCCTCCACATATGAAATCTGAAAAAATAGGAAGCATATTTCCTTCCAGCAACAAAAAGAAGCAGGAACTTAAAGTCCTTGTTGAAATGAAACACTCACCTGCAAAGCCCAAATTTTCATACTATTTACCCAACACTAATAATACTCTGTTATTATCTTGCATTTTTCTGAATAAAACCAAAGGAATATAAGGGAAAATGTTTCTATAAAAGGAGAAACAGTTAGTCAAATGAAATTTTGCACACATCCAGCATATTAGCTTCTTCCTCTTCTTCCTCACATGAGATTATTTGCTCATTGATTTTTTTATTAAAGTGATAGGTTCTGAAAATTTGCTTGAGTTATTTTCTTTGAACTCTGTTTTAAATAATACACTAATGTTATGTGATGAACTTTAGGCTATTTCTGTTGAGCTGGATCTTAGTTATGTACTTGTCTGTTTATTGCCACCAGTTTTATGCTGTATCACTTACCCTGGACTTCACTAGGGAATTAATGCTGATTTTAATTCCAAGACAAACCTTGTGCAACACATAATTGGTTTGTGCTTTCTTTGAGTATTGCTGGAACAACAAATCGGGGACAACTGGATAAAAAAAGAGAAGACCTAGGATTACACAATAATACCTTAATAGTTGTACATCCTCATTACAACCATACTGTTCATACTGCCAGTTACTTTTTGCTTGTATAATTTTTTGCCCTTCTAAATGTTATGAACACTAACTCAGATGTCTATTGCCTTTCTGTTCCAAAATTACAAACCAGATGGGAAAAATGTAGCTGGTGTAGGATAAACAACCTCCATCAGTGCACTGATAATTCTGGCATTAAGCCCTATTGCACAAATAGATAATTACCAAGAATGACAGGGCTTGTATATGAAAATAATTGAGAGTGTTTGGAGGATGGGGTATTGTAAAATTCATTGTGCTTGAGTTGTGAACCCACATAACTTACTAAGGCACACACATTTACACCTTTTAACTGTACTTAGTAGGAGTGACTGCTACTAGTCCAACCTCAGCAACAGGCACTAGTTGTGGTGACAGAGACTAGTCCAACCCCAGAGACAGACAGTAGCTGCGGTGACTGCAACTATCCAACCCCAGCAAGAGACACAAGTTGCAGTGACTGCAGCTATCCAACCCCAGCAATAGACACTAGCTGCAGTATCTGTCACTGTGGTTGGAGCACCTGCAGTGCTTGTTGCTGGGGGTGGAGTAGCCGCTGCATCTGCTGCTTTGCCATCAGATACAGACATCTTTTTCCCCTTGAGG
The DNA here is from genome assembly GCF_037157495.1 of Lathamus discolor. NCBI lineage: Eukaryota > Metazoa > Chordata > Aves > Psittaciformes > Psittacidae > Lathamus > Lathamus discolor. The sequence goes on along the minus strand of NC_088909.1, from coordinate 36,003,027 downwards.
GTAATGGATAGTGTTGAGCAGGGTTCAGGAGGCATGGCCAAGACCCCAGCAGGTTGCAGTGGTTTGTCCCTGTCTGGTGGTGCCAGGCTGACAGCACACCTTGTCTAAGTGTTTTACTAGTTTGTCCAGATTTTACAGTTGTTCAGGGGTGAAGTTCCAAAGCACCGGAGGTGCCACTGGAGTGGGTACTTTCCAATACTGTCCTACACACCCTGCCACTCATGAGAGTCTAGCCTTGGGAAAGATCTCTTGGTGACATTCTTAGATAGCTGTTTCACCTAAAGCAAGATCTGAACCACAAGCAGCAACATGCTGGTTCCCAGCAAAAGGACCAGGTTGGCTTCAAGCATATGCAAAGGATATTAAAATTCTTTAAAATTCTCAAATGTTACTGTAAACAGCCAGCAGCTGGGTTGCACCCTGGTGCAGGCTGGTGTTAAGCTGCTGGAGACCATTCATGTGTGAGAGAGCACACAATCCAGTTCAGCCTGCTCCTCAAAGAGAGTCCTGAAGATCCCTAAATGTGGGAATAGCTTTGGCTGTGCAGAGGTACTATCCACCAGGTCAGTGGTGGAGCAGGGATTTATTTGTGAAAGTAGGCACAGCTCTGCACTTCTTCAGGACAGTGAGGAACAACATGGATGATTATTTCAGCTGCAGAGGTAACTAAAATACAGGTACGAATGCTTATGGATGCAGTGGGGCAGAGAAGTGAATGATGTTGGTTGCCACAGCGTGGAAAGGGGAACAGTGCTCCAGTTCCAATTGCACTGTTGCTTATAGAAGCATAAATGGTGGTGGCTTGGGTGCCACAAGGCCAGTTTTGCCCCAGCTCCTGTCAGAGTGGATCTCTCCAAGAGTCTGTGCTGCTGCAGCTGAGGAGTACCAGTCCCTGCAAACGGACTTTGCAGTCACCACTGAAATTGATTTTGAATCAATTGAAATTGATTCAGTTCCTTGCTTTGGGGCTTGGGATTTTGACTGCTCAGGGGGATGGAACTATCTTTGCTTGGGAGCGCAGGCGGTGGTGAGATGGCGGCCGGGCCACGCCACCGCCTGCAGCTGGCTGGGAGGGAAGGGGGTGGTGGCAGCTGAGGGCTTTGCCATGCAGGTAGCAGCACATGGCACCTGGGCAGCCCCCTGGCTACAGGTGGGAGCTGCCAGTGGTCAGCAGAGCCAGGGCTGGGGCCCTGCCACATGGTGTCACGGGCCGGTTCCACAGTGGGGCCTGTGCATGGCCCCGGCTGCCCCTTGGAGCCCCTTCAGAAGGGTGAAGAGTAGTGAGGTGGGGTCTGTCTCTTCTCTCACATAACAAATGATAGGACAAGACGAAACAGCCTCAGGCTGTGCCAGGGGAGGTTTAGACTGGATATTAGGAACAATTTCTCCCCTGAGACAGTGGTCAGGCATTGGAACAGGCTGCCCAGTGCAGTGGTGGAACCGTCGCCCCTGGAAGTGTTCACAAACTATGTAGATGAGGCCCTCTGCGACACTGGTTAGTGGTGGCCATGGCAGTGCTGGGGAACAGTTGGACTTGATCAGAGAATTAACTAGGTTGGAAAAGACCTTCAAGATCATGAAGTCTCACCATTGCCAACACTAAACCATGCCGCTAAGGGCTTCATTCACACATTTTTTCACACTTCCAGGATGGTGACTCCACCACTTCCCTGGAAAGCCTGTTCCAATACCTGGCAACCCCTTCAGGGAAGAGAGTGTTCTAATATCCAACTTAAACCTTCCCTTGTGCAGCTTGAGGCCACCACCTCTTGTTCTATCACTTCTTACTTGGGATAAGAGACTTGTTACTTAGGAAAAGCAGTTACAAATGATAAGCTACTGAATACCAACAGCACAGAGTTTGCTGCTTTTATTTGTAGTCCTCACTCTGGGCATTGCCTTCTCTAGTGATCTTGCTTGTAGACAAGTTCCTGTGTTTGCCCACCAGTACTCGCTCTCTGGATGGTCCAAAATCCTGCAGCTGTTTTCTCTGTGAGGTTTCTAGTTCATCCAACTGCTTGTGAAGCAGGGAAAGCTCTTTTTGACTCTGTTCCTCCTGAAAAAGGGAGAAGGACAATTCAGGCCCAGGAGGCAAGGCAGATGACAGCATTGTACCAACTGGATTGAGGGACCATATGCTAGAATTCAGAATAAGACTCCGGAATTCATTGTGCCTACGTAGCAAGTCCTTTAGTCTCTTCTGGAGGCGTGCATATTCTTCAGAGAAAAAAGTCTGCCTATTTAGAACCTCATTTTCTTTTTCTAGTTCTTCTATCTTGGCTTCCAAAAGTTGTAGCTTCTCTCTCATCCTCTTTTGCTTATTATCATTGAGAGCCTTTCTCTTTTTCTGAGCAACAGCAGCTCGACATAGCTTGTTCTTCATTTGGTTGTATTTTGTCTTCTTTCTCTGTCATGCGCTGAGTAAGCAGGTGCTTCTCCTCCAGCCATTCCATTCGTTTGTGTTCAAAAGTCTGCAAACGCCGAAGTGCCTTTTTGCTAAGATTCTTCTGCCATCTGTAACACAGTTTCTCTTCATACTGATCCTTTTCAGATTGTCTCAAAGTACCTTGCTCCGGTTTCATCATCTCTAGATCAGCTAATTTGTTCTCGAGTTCTAACTTTTCATCCTGTAAGACTGCAATTTTTTCAGAAACTTCCTCTTTGGCAGCTTGTACTTTACGAATTAGCTCCCAATCCTTTCCTACTAAAAGCTCCTTACAATGTTCAACAGCTGCCTTAAGAATTTCCGTGTCTGACAGCAATCCACCCATTTTGCTTTGAAGCTTGTTTCTCTCTTTTTCTATTCCACTCCTTGTTCTTGCTGCCTCCAGTTTGACATTTGTTACTTCCATTTTATGATCTTAAAGGTCTTTTATGATCTAGTTGATTCCATGATTCTACAAGCAGAGAGTCTGTAACCTGCTCATTCGATTTTGTAAGGACTTGGAAGCCATGGCACTCTCTTCCAGGCTGTTCAGGGTAATTTCCAGCTCTGTTATGGTTTCAGCACGGTGGTCACAGTGGCCCCAGCACCTTCACTCCTTGCTCCAGTGGGTGGAAACTCCGGATGGAGTTCAGGAAGCACGCTGTGCGGTCAGTGCAGGGTGTCATCATCTCTTCCCTTGCTGCTTCCTGCCCGCTGTCTGCTGCTGCCCACTACAGTGGTGTCTCTGTCCATCTGCCCTCGCACAGCATTTCCTAGTGCTTGGATAGCCAGGGCAGCACCATCTTCTTCCTTTTCTTTGGTGGGATGTTGTCCTGCTGGGACTCCTTAGGGGTGCTGGCTGGCACAGGGCATTTGGCCTGCATGCAGCCCACCTCTCCCAATCTGGGCACCCCCTGGAAGGAGAAGAGGACTAGCAGTATTTGCAAGCAGCTCAAAACCATTCTGGGCTGCCTCTGGGGTGCCATCGGCACCAGCGGGGCTGTGCGGGGTGGATGGTGCTGGAGGGCAGACAGGAGGCTGGCCTGTGGACTCCGCAGTGGCAAGTGGGTAAGAACCACTCTGGGCTGCCTCTGCAGCGCCTCCTGCACCAGTGGGGCTGCGCAGTGTGGATGGTGCTTGAAAGCAGCTGGGGGGCTGGCCTGGGGGCTCTACAGTGGAAAGCGCTTCAGAACCACCCTGGGCGGCCACCACGGGCTCAGCAGCGGATCCTCTGTAGGAGCTGTCAGGGGATCCTTCCAGGGACTCTCCTCAGCATTGTCCCCTGGAGCCTCTGAAGTCTCCTTGGAGCTGTGCACAGAGCTCTCCAGAGAGCTCTCCTCAGATCTCTGAGGGGTTCAGTGGTGGCCGGGTGGGAGGTCTGCTGACACCCTGACCTGCTCCACCTGTGGGTCCTGCAACGGGGAAGCTGCCACTCCACAGAAAGGGTCAGCATCCCCCAGCATCACTGCTGCTGCCTGGCCCCTGGTTCTCCAACCTGCACCCAGTGCTGCAGCAAGTCAGGGACTTTGCTGAAGGAGGCGGTGCTGGCAAGGCTGTCAGGGCCATCGCAGAAGGTGGTGTTCTCATCCTCCAACTCACCACCTCAGCTGTCTTCTGCCCTGTACTCCAAGAAGCGGGGGAGCTTGTTGAGGTTGCTGGTTAGGATGGGCACTTGGGACATCGGGGACTGTGTCTTTGCCAGCCCCCAGGCCCACCACCACTGATGGCTCTTTGGGGTGGCCTCCTTCCACCACATACTTGGAGAGTTCAGGGAGCTCATGGAGGACCTTGACAGAACAGTTGGTTATATCAGCAGTCACGGCGGTGTACTTAATGTCCAGTAGCTGTGCCAGTACTGCCTGGTCCAGTGGGCAGTCGCCATTCACCACGTGCTCTAGGAAATCAAAGAACTCAATGAAGAAGTCAGTGATGGTGAGGCTGTTGGGAAAATCGAAGCCATCAGGGAAAGTGTCCTCACTGTCCCTTATCCCATCACCACCATGCCGCCACCCTCTACAATGTACTCGGAGAGTTCAGGGAACTCATATAGGAAGGCAGCCCAGTCAGGGACATCAGGGATGGTGTCATCTCTGTCTGCACCGTGAGAACAGGCGAGCTGATAGTTGAAGGTGATGTCCCCTGCCTGCTCAAGAAAGGCCCCTGCAAAGGTGGCTGGTCCCTGCTCAGACACCTCCGTAGGCTCCCCCAGGGCTTCTGGGGTGGTCACCGCTGCTGAAAAAGCAAACAAAGCAAAGCCAAGTCAAGCCTGAGGTGACAGAAGCTTTGCTCAGCTTGGCTGCCTGCTCTCAGGTTCCTCAGCCTCCTAAGCCTCACCTCTGGGCTCCATGGTGGCTCTGGGAGTCTGCAGGGCCGGGGCATGCTGGTGGGGACTGGCGGTGGGGATGCAGCCCTCCACTGCTGCCCTGTCCTTGCTGGAGGCCTCCTCCTGTCCATGGGCGCAGGGAAGCTGTGCCATGGTTGGGAGTGGCACCACAGAGGGGAGTTGCAGCAGCTGCAATGGAGACCCGAGGGGCCCTGACACCTCCTGCACCAGCTGGTGCGGGACAGGCTGGTGCTGTGCAGGCCCCAAGGACCTCAGCAGCCCTGGAACAGAGGGTAACACGTGGGTAATGATGGGAGACAGCATGGCCAGAGCAGCAGAGTTCAGACCAGACACTTAACAATGCCATTGGCAGCTGGAGGGGAAACCTCTCTGTTGAGAGAAGTAGAGAGAAGTGATGGGGTGAGAAACTGGGAGGCCAAGCCAGCTGGGGGACTACCTGGAGGGCAGGGGCACCAAGAGGAGCAGGAGCTGCTGCTATACCTGCCATGACTGTTAACCAATGTCATTTGGGCTTGGGCCAGCTTCCTCTTTCCAACAGGTTCTGCCCCAGCGTTCCACCCCTTCTGGCTGCTTCAGCAGCCTTGAGGCCAAAGGAGCCCAACAGCTTCCCCTCGCAATGATTTCCTCCCCTGCTGATGATTCCCTGTCCTAAATCATGGTTTCTCATGCCCATAATGTTTTCCCATCCCAATGATGTTTCTTGAGGAGGTGAAGTTTGTGTCCAACTGAAAGGGTTGGGGCCCCCACCACTGGCCCTGTGATGCTGATGTGTGCGCTTCCCAATCATTTCCAGTGGTGGCAGTGGGAAGGGGGCCTGTGGCATATTTGGGTGGTTCTTGTCCTTCCCCCTCTCTGGTCTGGGCAAGAGGTCAGTCTCAGTCTCACTGTCAGGGAAGCAAAGCTATGACATCTGTGTGTCCCTTCCCCAGCACTTGCCACAAGCAGATAAAAGCACTGGTAGGGTGCAGGGACATGAAACACTGTGGGACAGCTCTGCCAGGGACGCTGCAATGCCCTGAGTGGTCTGAGAGGGCTTCTTACTTGCAGCAGCAAATCTCATCCCTGGAGGAGACTGACTGTCCCTGGATGGCATCTTTGCTGGCTTTTGTCACCCTGTCACTGGCGTTTGGGACCCCGGCTGGTGGGACCCATAGAGAATGTCATGAAACTTCGCTGCCCCCTAACTATTAGATCGAACAGTGTTTAAAGTATTAACGTATAGATACTTACGCGTATATATATGTGTGTACATATATCTACGCATGTGTGTGTGTATATATACATACACATATCTGCATATATTTATCTATGCATCTATAGTGTGATGAGGCACTGGATTTTTACTGGAAGCTTCAGCCTGGCCCTGAAAATTAGGACTTTTCTTTATGGCATCTTAAAGCTGTCAGTAAAGGATACAATGGAGATAATGCCAGAATCCCAGTCCCTCCAACATGTCTTTGAAACTCTCCCACTGTCACCCAGCACCATTAACCAATAACGCTTGCAGTACTGACTCCAGGGACATCTGGACCAATGGACGACAGCAAGACTGCAGCAGAAATAGCATTGCCTGGCAAAGTTTTACTAGGACTATTAATTGGTAATGACAGTGCTTATGGATAGTCCAGCTGTGTTATATCTGACTGCAGTAGCATAGCAGACAAATTTGGAAGTGTAGCATGAAACTAGCAAATGAGTAAGACAATGAAGAAACAGTCAAAGTAGAATCTTTTGTGTATCCTTTTAAAAAAATCACAACTTAATTTTAAGTTTGCTGCTTTACTGTTCAACAATTGCAAGATTTCCAGGAATTTATTCGTAGCACAGATTCTGCTTTGAAATACATACAGAAATATGTGTATTAGAAACAAAACAAAAAACTAAACCCTCCCACACTTCAGACAAGACAAGAGTTAGCTTTAAGAATCTTAGCTGAAGAAGTTAACTTATTCTATGATTCTATGCTGTTTCAAGTATATAGTTTTGAACTTAGATGCCTAAAACCATTAAGACCTCAAGGTTAGACTGAGTAACCAGTTTTCTTCTCCAGTTGACACATGAGCTGATTAATGGGAAAGAAAACATACCTGACAGGACTGCATGTATGCCCTCTAAAGTTGACAGGAAACTATCTGGAACAACTCAAGAACAACGGTTTCAAGCCAGTTGCACCTCTAGCCTGCTAGAACAGTTTAGTGTGGATCCTTTTAATTTATTTTGCTTATGCCATGTGCAGCTGTGTCTAAAGCTTTACTTCTGCAAAGGTTTGTTACTATACACTATTTTAATTTCCTTCCCATAGCCCAGTTACCTTGTCAAAATAATCTAATATCCCCTTTTGAAATTATTTATTCCTGACAAATTCATGCTGGCATATTCCTGGCAAAGTCCAACTGACAGTAGACTCCACATGAGTCAGCAATGTGCACTGGCAGCCAAGACGGCAAACCTCATTCTAGGTTGCATAAAACACAGCACAACCAGCTGGTGAAAAGTGATTATCCCACTGTATTTAACAGTATCACAGCCTCACCAGTCTTCATCAGTCTCTCTGTTGAACCCAATTTAATGCCAAAAGAAAAGACGGCTCTTCTGTTGCCTTAAAATAAGTGAGAGCTCACTGGTAATGAGTGGCACATATGGGATGTGTCCCCCACATTTTGGAGCTGCTACTTAGCTCTCAGTTCCCTGTAATTCACATGAAAAGTTTGAATTTGTGCTCTTCCATTCAGACTGCATCTTCATCAGCAGGTTCTGAGGTGTTTTAAACCACTTATTCCCAGATTCTCTTTCCCTTATTCCCTCTTTCCAATTTTCCACTTTCTTTCCCTTCTTTTATCACCCTTTTTTCAGTGCAAACACTGAAAAGCCTCTAGAGTCATGAGAAAGGTTCAAAAGACAGGAAAAATAGTTTTCCTACTGTTCTCATTGCAAGAGTGGTATTAACAGTATGGTATGAATTTCCGCTCAGAAAGATCCATTTCCTTTTGGGTAAAGAAATTTCACCTTTTTCACATGAACACAAACTCAAGAAAATTCCATTCAATTCTGTGAGACCAGGCTAGAAGCAAATCACTTGTTCTGTGTTGCTGTTCCCTTACGTACTCATATCATTATTTTGCTGCACCACATTTATGACTTTCTAGCAACCCAATTATTCTTGAAAAAACTTCACAGAGATACCTGAATAGCAAAAGTTTTACTTAAAATACAGCTTCATAAAACTATTGATTTCTTTCATGAAACAGAACATCTATTTTAAGTCTTAGACTGTGGTAGGGAGGAATTCACATAATACAGGTTCCTCAAAGCTGTCACATTTTGTAGAAATCTTTTGTAATGTTTTAGAATTTTGTATTCACAAGCTCCAAAATGTAGTTCAGGACCCACCAGAGGCCTTTCTTCTATTCTGCCCTGTTCAATTACTTTGCGATCTCCCTCACAAAGCTCAAAAAGCCCCCCAAAACCTTAAGTAAATCCTGTTTTTCATCAT